>NC_063344.1:34414535-34466916 GCF_021869965.1 Rhincodon typus
CCCGAAACGTCAGCCTCTCTGCTCTTATGATGCTGCTTGGCCTGCTGTGTTCATCCAGCCCTGCACCTTGTTGTCTCGGATTCTCCAGCATCTGCAGTTCCTACTATCTCTGGGACAGAGTTCTTTCTGGATTGTTATGATGGTGCTGTTGGGAGAGCTTTAAACTAACTTGGTAGGTGTGTGGGAGCCAAGAGACAATGCTCGAGAAGAATACAAGGGTGCACAATTACTTAGAAAGATAGCAATAGCGTAGAGAACAGAAAGTTAGTAGGTGAAGTTAGATTAAGGGAGAAAGCAATGAAGTTTGATCAGGGTTCTGTGCATGTATGTGAATGCATGCAGTGATGTTAATAAGATTGGACAGCCATAGGCACAGATTGCCATGAGCAAATATAATGACCCAGATTTTTCGATGGTCAGACAGTTGTTATTCCACTGTAGATGAGAGGTGTGCCTGGGGACCCTGCAGAATCCCCATCATAGCAGAGTCTGAGGGAATTGCTTGGGAAATTGAAGATTCTACTGGGCAATTCCTCTACACTTGGAACCTTCTGAATGTATCTTCTTAAATTGGAGAATTTGGAGGGTTCTGAAGATATTAAATAAATGATTTAATACTAAGGGTATGAAGCCTGATAAAAGTTTCTGTGATCAAAATCTGCTGTTTAGTTCTAATAGTGTTTAACTTGTGTTTGATTTGATCGGGTATTTAATCACTGTCCTCCGTATAATTCATAGTGTCAATTTCACTGTTTGTTGTATTTGCCTTTATTTCTTGTAATATACTTACCTTTTGTATTTAATAAATGCAGAGATTCTTTTGCCCATGAAACATATGTCTAACTGCCTTCATTTCACATTCCCTAAATAGTCCATTGTCAGAACCAGGGATCTGGGGGTGATTCAAACCACCTAAGAATCAGTAAATTACTGATTGCAAACCAGAACCCCTGCAGCAGCATTGTTTAAGAGGAGCATTTTAATGCTGGGGAAAGAGAATGTCTTAGAGGGTTCAAGGACAGAATCAATTTGGCTAGAGCTAAGAAGAAAGGTCCAAGTACATTGTTCGCTGTAGACTATAGAACCCCAACTAAGGATGTAGAAGAACAAATCACAGTCAGATGCCAACATTATGGAGTAATTTTCATGGGAAACTTTAATTACCCAAAATATAGACTGGGATGTGGTATTGTAAGATGCAGTGAGGTGCAATTGTTCCTAGATTATGTGCAGGAGACTTTTCTACAGCAGTGTATAGCAACTAGTTCTTGAAAACGAGGTAGGATAAGTAGATCAAATGTCAGTGGAGGACCATTTAGGAGACAGTGATCCTTGGATCATAAGGTTTAAGATGATGGTGGGGAATGACATTAGTCAACGCAGAGTAAGAAAAATCAATTGGCAGAGAGCCAATATGAATGGGGCAAGAACAGAACTTGGCCAACTAGACTTGAATGAAATTTTGGAGAGAAAATGCGTAACTGAGCAATAGGCCTCAAAGAGCAGATGGTGTGGGTAGGTTCAAAGTATATTCCCACAGAAAGGAAATGGAGGTCAAACAAATCCAGAGCTCACCGGAAAGCAAAGCAGTTAGAAATTAAGATAAAGGAAGAAAAGGTGTGCTTAGGACTGGTGTCAGGTCGAAAGTACTTGAGAACCAACAGGATATAAATGGTTAAGGGAAGGTGAAAAAGCATGTTAGAGAAGCAATGGAAAATTATGACAAAAGGCTGGCAGACAACATAAAGGGGTATTTTAATGTTTTCTACAGGCATATAATAGTAAAAGAAAGGTAAAATGAAGAGTAGGGCTAATTAGGTACTAAAACATAATTTATAAATTGAGGTGGGGTATAGGTGAGGTATAAAATTACTACTTGGCATCTGTCTTTATCAAAGGGATAGATGCTGCCCAGGCCATGGTGTCAGAGGAGGAGACTTCATCACTGGAAGGGTTCAAAATGGATAAGGAAGAAGTGTGAGATAGAATTTTGATAAATAGAGTTGGTAAGGCTCTGGGACCAGAGAGATTTATCTGAGGATATTGATATAAGTGAGAATGGAAATTTTAGGGGCCCTAGTCCCTAAAATCAAATCTTTCCAAGACTTAGTGGTGGTGCATGAGACTGTAGAATTGCAACTATTATATCCTTGTTCAAATAATTACACTAGGATAACCCAGCAATTACAGACCTGTTAGTTTAACTTCAGTGGTGGTGGAGCTTCTTGAAACAATTTGGGAATAAATTAATTGTCATATGGGAAAAGGTAGGTTTATTGGGAAGAGCCAAAATGGATTTCTAAAAGGGAAACCATGTTTAATTGACTTGTTGGAGTCTTTTGAAGAAGTAACAGAAAGGGTTGATGAGGGTAACACTGTTGATGTGGCACTCAATGCAGTGTCCCATAACAGACTTAGAAAAATTAGAGTTCATGGAATCAAAAGAATCATAGATACAAAATTGGTTGAGTAATGGGAAACAGTGAATAACGTTCAATGAATATTTCAGGCCGGAGAAAGTTACCCAGGCGTCAGAATTTGTATCCTTGCTTTACTTGGTGTATGTTAATAATCTAGACCATTTAAAAGTTTAAAGATAATGCAAAGTTTATGAGTGGGGAAGAAACTGTAGAATGTCAAATGGACATAGACAAATTGATGGAATGGGTGAATGGGTGGCAGGTGTTGTTCTATGTGGAGAAGTGTGAGCACCGATACATTTTGGTGCAAAGAACATGGACAGACAACATAAACTAAAGAGCACAATTCTAAAGGAGAAGCAGGAGCAGAATATCTGGTTGTATATGTGCACCGATCATTGAAGATGGTGGGACAGGTGGAGAGCAGTTAATAAAGCATACAGTGTCTTCAGTTTTATTAATCGGAGTATTGAGCACAAAAGATAATGTTGAACTTGTATAAATGCTTGTTAGACTTCAGCTGAAGTGTTGTGAACAATTCTGGGTACCACACAATAGGAAGGATGTGAACGCATTAGACAGAGTTCATAAGAGATTTACAAAAACTGTTCCAAGGATGGGAAATAACAGGAGGTTATATTGGAGAGGTTGGGACTTTTCTTCTTGAGGGAAAAAGGCTAAGCAGAGATCTGCTAGAAGTTTTCAAAATCATGAGAGAAACTGAGAAACTGTTCCTACTCATAAAAGGATTAAGAATGAAAGGGTACAATTTAAAGTGATTTATGAAAGAAATAGTTATGATTTGAGGAAGAAATGTTTTCACAGAATGAGTGGTTTACATCTGGAACAGACTTCATGGAAATATAGTGGAGGCAGGTTTCAAGAGGTCCTGGGATGATTATACAACATGTAGGGGTTTGGCGAAAAGGCAGGAGAATGGGACTAAGTCATGATGCTCACTGGAAGAGCCCGTTCAGACATGATAGAACAAATAGATATAACACAGTGTGGAGCTGGAGGAACACAGCAGGCATTGGCAGTTCTTACTATCTCTGAGTGAGTTAGAACAAATAGCCTGTGATTCGGTGAAATACTGACTTAGAATGGTTCCTGTGATCATCTGACTAACCTACCCTTAAACAAGGATCAGTTTAAGCCACAACTAACATCATTATAGAAGGACATTGATACTCAGATCTGTGTCTCCTGGCTGATTTACACGTTTCTGAAGTAAACAGATTGAGATGAAAGATTGTTGTGGCATATTCCACTTGGGAAAACACTGAGCAGACTCAGGAATATACAAATGGACCTTTATCAACAACTGCTTCTGAGCAGCAGAAGGGAGACAAGGATAAATGGGTTTGTGAACAAAAGCTGGAAGTCTCTCTTTCTCTTAAGCTCAGACACTAGCCAATGAAAAGCAACTTGAAACAACAGCAATGATTCCCTGAGAAATATAGGACATCTGCAGCTTCTCCATTAAGGAAGAAACAGAACAGTAGCTAAATAGTTGGACTCAGCTTTCATTGTCAAAAGTCAAAGGCTCTGAAAAATGCTACAAATTGCAACCTACCTTTCAGTCTGGTCTTTGTAAGCATATTATCTGTATCTGTGTCTGTTTTTTGTCATGTTTTATTATTCCTTTCAGCTAATAAAACGCTGCTTTCTTTCTCTCCAGCAAACCTTTGAATTGGCTCTGCTTCGTTACTGATCTGGGTAACTAAGTTTATTGAAATGTGAGAACTGCATGTTAAAAATAACAGTCAAGATATTTGTTGCAATTGACCAAGAGGGGGTTAAGAATGAGGTAACTGTAAAATCTCCTCACCCACTCATGTCGAATTTGGGGGCTTGTGAAACAATTTGAACTCACTGACTAATGAAAGAACTTGAGTGGGAAATAAATTATTCCTTCAAAAGCTGTTTTAAAATAAAAACTGTGGAAAGGTTTTCTTGAGTCTTTAATAGTAATGATACTATGAGGTCCACATTTGATATTAATGCTTTCACAAAGCAGGTGCAATAACTTACAAAAAACCAGAAGCCATGTCCTTGGAAGTATTAAAAGTGATGGCTAAGCATATGGGGATGGAGTTCCATGCAAAAGTCAGAAAAACAGAAATTGCAAAATGGATGGCAAAATATCTTGAGGAAGAAACTGAGGATAATGAAATGGGTGAAATAGAATTAAAACAACAAAGATTAGAGCTGGAATTTCACCAAAAGGAAAAAGAGAGAAAAGAGAATTCTAGGGAAAAAAAACAGCAAAAGGCAGAAAAGAAGAAAAGACAGAATAACTCAAAGATAGCAAATGAATGAAAATATTTATTTAAATTGAGACAGCTTGAGGTGAGAAGGAAACTGACGAGGAACATGACCTCACTCACGCTTTAAGGGCTGAACAATTCAAGTTTTCACATCGTATGCCAAAGTTTGATGAGGAAGAGATGGAAGCCTCTTTTTAACCTGTTTTAAAAAGTTGGAACAGCAGCTAAAGTGATGAGAGATAGTAAGAACTGCCGATGCTGGAGTCAGAGATAAGACAGTGTGGAGCTGGAGGAACACAGCAGGCCAGGTAGCATCAGAGGAGCAGGAAAGCTGACGTTTTGGGCGGGGACCCTTCCTCAGAAAGTGACGATTCCATTTTTGGGTACTGCTGTTACAGAGCAAACTGACAGGGAAAGCTCACGAGGTTCTCTCTCTCTTTCCTGAGGAGCATGTCACCGATAATGTAGCAACAGAAGGAGCTTTGTTAAATGCGGAGCAGTTGGTATTGGAGCAAAATAAAAATGCATACTCTTTTCAGTCTGGATTTGTGTAGAGAAACAAATGGTGGCAGACCTCAGGCAGCCATCATTTCTGGTTGATGGCTATAAGTTAACACACAGATCGTTAAAACTCAAGGAAACTTGGGTATGGAATTGTCTCACCCTGACTTGTAAAAGGAGGGAATCAGTTGGGGGACAGTTGGGAAACCATGGCATGTGAATGAAAACTGTTGGTTTTGGTGTCCCTCTGAAACTAAAGCTGCTGGGTCTGTTTTTGTACCCACAGAGAATGGAGAAGTCAGAGAAAACAAACAGCAAATGGCAAGAGAGCCAGGAACCGAAAGAGGTTTGCAAGCCCTATAGACGGCAGTAAAACCCATTAGGTTTGAGGTAGCTTTGAAAGTGTTGCTCAATTCAAACAGCCTGAAGTTAAAGCAGACACATTAGAAAGGTCAGCACAGATATGGAATGAGTTAAAAGGACTGAAGCTAGGCCAATAGCCATAAAAGAAGGCAAGAAAGGTGACAAAGGATGATAGACCAGAGCCAGGGATCTAATTAACAGATATATTACAAGAGGACTGGTAGAGTCCCTGGTGGAGGGCTAGGGGAAGTGCAAGTCAGACAGATTATGGGCAGACTCCACTAACCTTCACTCCAATCTGCATGGTGTGGAAGGACCACAGAAGGATATAGCAGAAGCTAAGTATTCTTCTGATGGCAGTAGTGTTCTAGGGAACAGTAGAGCTGATTAAGAGAAAACCCATTCTTGAAACAAAGGGAGAAGGGAAGGGAACATACCCCACAGCAGACAGCACTGGTTAAGGCCACCAGGGGCCTCAATGAGCTAAATAACATACAGATTACTGCTGGATGCCAGCCCTCTGTTGAGTCCAGTACAGACTCTAAATTTGGTGACATCAGAGAGTTGACAGAGATGCGGAAGCAAACAGTGGAATGTCTGGTATTGGGGCTAGAGCTGACTGGATTGAAGAGTAGTGGAGTCTATCCACGTTCTATCTGATCTGCTGGATAGACAAACAGACTTTCACACCGTTGCTTGAACATTGGATGCCTTCATTCATTAGCTCAGTGATCAAGGCCTGAGGGACTTTAAACACCCTCCAGCAACCAATGCGGCCCTGGGCAGGAGGAAGAGCAGACAAGCATGCATGAATTATTGTCTCAAGAAACTTTAGAACTACTTGCACTGTGCCTGAAACCCAGGTGCCTCCATGAGCTCGGCCCAAGAAGGTAGCACCAACACCAGAAGAACCAGGAGAACCCAATAGACTGGGCCATCCGTGGGTACAAGCCAAAGTCATCTGATGCAAGGTAGCACAGCAATCAACAGGCTTCTACAGATTCCACTGTGGCTGCCAATGTAGCACCATATTGTAGTGTCAAGAAGGGAAAAAATATATAACATTGAAGTCACTTCGGGTGTATGGGTGTAAACCTACTGCAAAGTATTACACTGGAAACAAACATAATACTCTTATCTCCATTTCTTTGGTCTTATTCAACTTACTAAGACTTCTAACAAGTTATCATTTCATTGAGGACTACCTTGAGAGGGCTATGCTTCCTCTATAGTCTCACATGCACATCAGGTACTATTGTGAAGAGTTCTGAGGTTCTCATTAGGAGCTGTCAGTTGAAAGACATCTAACATCGAGAAAGTTGGAGCATAAACTACATGACTGTGCTTCAGGAGTCACTCAGCATAAAACAGAACCCCTACATCTCTTTGACACATGAGTGGCCCTTGTACATTACATATTGTGTTATCCATGCAAAGCCCTGTTTAGGCAGGCAGAACTCTGTACTAATGATTTGGCCAGCAAACTGAAAAGGAGTTTCTTGGTACAAAGGGAGCAATAGCATGTAAAATTTAAGACAAAAAGAATTGCATAATGTTTTACAACTGTAAAAGGAGTATTTCCTTGAGGAAATTTTGAACATCTCAGCACCTCAAATGTATCTCGAATGTTCACAAATAGTCTTGCAAAATCATGTGTTCTCAAATCCTGCTGCTATCAGTTTACTTTGGGCTTGTCTGCCTGATTTTATTATTGTACTATCTTCCTCAACAACCTCAGCATCATTATTAATGTCTTCAGCAACCACCAGATTCCCCTTCTTCCTCATCCTAGAATGCAGATGGATACTCCATCTCCTTCTCTTCTAAGTTCTAATGCATTGTAGAGCAAGGTTGTCCAGTGCACAGTAAATAATCACAATCCTGAAGATTCTCCCCAGTGAGTATTGGAGTGTTCCTCCTTAGTAGTCCGGGCAATGGAAGTGTATCTTCAGAAGACCATCTATTTGCTCAATGATGCATGTGCTGCATTGTAGCATTGTTAGTGATCAATCTAAGAATTTTGCACTGAGGTCATTAGCCATGCTGTCTGGGGTGTACCTTGTCACCCATTAGCCAGCCCTGGAGATGATTCAAGTGGAGCAATTATCTGGAAGTTGTTCAGAATGTAAGTGTTTGACAGCTCCCTGGATAATGGGTGCATGTCTACTGGAATTATTGCCTGTGATCACAAAAGAGGCAATTGAAAACTCTCCCTGCTCAAGAATCTGACAGGATGATGGCATGGAGCTCTGAGTGGCACAGGCCTATTGCAATCAGTGACTCCTAGCACTGGAAGGAACCCAGCATTAGCTGTAAATCCTTCAGCTCAGGAATCTTGCCTGTCTGGCTCAGTGGTGAACTGGACAGGCTGAAATGCTTTCCTGTAAAGGACACTGACAACCACACAAATGCACTCATGGACAAATGAAAAAGTACAGCACAGGAACAGGTCCTTCGGCCCTCCAAGCTTGTGCTGACCATCATGCCTTAATTAATCTAAAAACAAACTTGCCATTATTCGATCCGTATCCCTCTATTCCCTCCCTATTCATGTACCCACCTAGATGCCTCTTAAATGTCTTCAACATGCCTGCTTCCACCACCTCTTCTGGCTGCTACCATTCTCTGCGTGAAAAACTTCCCTCGCACATCTCCTTTAAACTTTCCACCTCTGAACTTGAACCTGTGTCCCCTTGCAACTGAAACTTCAACCGTGGAGAAAAAGCCTCTGACTACCCACCCTATCAATGCCTCTCATAATTTTGTAGACCTTGATCTGGTCTCCTCTCAGCTGGTGTCTTTCCAGTGAAAACAACCCTAGTCTTTTTAACCTTTCTTCACAGTCAACGCAATGCCCTGGAGACCAGGCAACATCCTGGTGAACCTTCTCTGCACTCTCTCCAAAGCTTCTACATTCTTCTGGTAGTGTGGAGACCAAAACTGCAAACAATACTCCAAATGCGGCCTAACAAGGGTTTTATATAGCTGCAACATGTTTTGCCTACTCTTGTACTCCATGCCCCAGGTGATGAAGGTAAGCATGCCATATGCCTTCTTAATCACCTTGGCTACCTGTGTTGCCACTTTCAGGGAACTGTGGACCTGCACGTCCAGATCCGTCTGAACGTTAGTGTTCCTAAGGGTTCTGCCATTTACAACATAATTCACACCTAAATTTGATCCTCCAAAATGCATCACCTTGCATTTGTCTGGATTGAACTCCATTTGCTATTTCTGTGCCCAAGTCGCCAGTCTATCTATATCCCGTTGTATCCTTTCATAATGGTTGGCAGTACCAGCAACTCCACTGAGTGGAGTTGTTCTTTATGGGCTACCAATTGGGAGATGCCACATATGTTTCCAGTTGAACTTTGAAAGAAACCAGTAGCTAGGAAGTTCCAAGCTATTGTGATCTTCAGTGCCATGGGCACAACTCTTGCACCATCTGCAGATTTATCTGCTGGAGGTGGAGGTTCAGTTACATGAAGTTGTCTCCTGCATTGCCATTTGCTCATCTGCAGGTAACTGGATCGCCTTCTATGCATCTGTTCTCTATTGACTGCTCTATATTGCTAAAGACCCTGATTCCTCTAGACATGTGCTGCTTACTTAGCTTGAACTCATGTCTCTGATGGCTGCCATTGCTCTTGTTTTCTTCTCCTTCTTTTCCTTCTTAGTGTTATCAATGTTAAAGCTGCTGCTGGGTTCAATCGTCCCAACATGGGATATGGGATTATGGGATTACTGATCTGCTAATACTAATATGTATGCTTTGCACTTGACATCTTATTGTGGTCAATGACAACCTTGGACAATTGTCAGTCTGCTCTGTCTTGAGTGAAAGACTGCTCTACTGCCCCCTGTACATGGAGAGATGCAGCCTACATAACCCACGACTGGTTCTCCCCCCTTCATCATGCTGTCATGTACAAGATATTATGTTCTTTATACAATCATACAGTACAGAAGAGGCCCAACGGCCCATCCAATCTGCACTGACAAAAAACTACTCTAGATCTACACTAGTCCCATGCAATCTATATTGCCAGAGACAACAAGGTGCAGGGCTGGACGAACACAGCAGGCTAAGCAGCATCATAGGAGCAGAAAGGCTGACGTTTCGGGCCTAGACCCTTCATCAGAAATGGGGGAGGGGAAGAGGGTTCTGAAATAAATAGGGAGAGAGGGGGAGGCGGATAGAAGATGGATAAAGGAGAGGATAGGTGGAGAGGAAACAAACAGGTCGAAGAGGCGGGGATGGAGCCAGTAAAGGTGAGTGTAGGTGGGGAGTTAGGGAGGGGATAGGTCAGTCCAGGGAGGACGGACAGGTCAAGGGGGCGGGATGAGGTTAGTAGGTAGGAGATGGGGGTGCGGTTTGAGGTGGGAGGAGGGGGTAGGTGGGAGGAAGAACAGGTTAGGGAGGCGGGGACGAGCTGGACTGGTTTTGGGATGCGGTAGCGGGAAGGGAGATTTTGAAGCTTGTGAAATCCTGCCCCCACACCTCCTCCCTCACCCCCATCCCAGGCTCCAAGAAGACTTTCCACATCAAGCAGATGTTCACCTGCACATCTGCCAATGTGGTATACTGCATCCGCTGTACCCGTTGTGGCCTCCTCTAGATCGGGGAAACCAAGCGGAGGCTCGGGGACCGCTTTGTAGAACACCTACGCTCGGTTCGCAATAAACAACTGCACCTCCCAGTTGCGAACCATTTCAACTCCCCCTCCCATTCCTCAGACAACATGTCCATCCTGGGCCTCCTACAGTGCCACAATGAGGCCACCCAAAGGTTGCAGGAACAGCAACTCATATTCCGCTTGGGAACCCTGCAGCCCAATGGTATCAATGTGGATTTCACAAGCTTCAAAATCTCCCCTCCACCTACCGCATCCCAAAACCAGTCCAGCTCGTCCCCACCTCCCTAACCAGTTCTTCCTCCCACCTATCCCCTCCTCCCACCTCAAGCCGCACCCCCATCTCCTACCGACTGACCTCATCCCGCCCCCTTGACCTGTCCGTCCTCCCTGGACTGACCTATCCCCTCCCTAACTCCCCACCTACACTCACCTTTACTGGCTCCATCCCCGCCTCTTCGACCTGTCTGTTTCCTCTCCACCTATCCTCTCCTCTATCCATCTTCTATCCGCCTCCCCCCTCTCCCTATTTATTTCAGAACCCCCTTCCCCTCCCCCATTTCTGATGAAGGGTCTAGGCCCGAAACATCAGCCTTTCTGCTCCTATGATGCTGCTTGGCCTGCTGTGTTCATTCAGCTCTGCACCTTGTTGTCTCGGATTCTCCAGCATCTGCAGTTCCTACTATCTCTGATTCAATCTATATTGCCAATTTTGTTTTGATTACTTTTTTTGGAAACGTGCTTGCTATGACTTACCACATGCGAAGAAATCTGGGTCCCTCCCTTTTGCACTGTGCGTTGTCAGAATTCCTGGTTTGGAGTTGAGTTTTGGAAAAATGGTGGCTGTTCTTTTGATTATATCCCCCATGCCCTCCCCTTTTCCTGTACTTTTTATCCTATATTACTGTGATTGAGTCATTTCACAATTCTTCCCCTCAGTTTCTTCAATTCTTTTAAAATCAGCTGTTTTATTACTGTTCTCATCATTCCTGACCTTCCGCTGTGGAAATGCCCAGCCTCACCATTACAGCCCCTCATTCAATTCCACTGCCTTTTTTTTGTCTCCTTAGTACACCAAATAAACATCTTCTCTATCCCCACTTCATGTCTAGATCTCACCCTTCATTGCCCCTTTTGCCTCCTTTACTTTAACTCTCTTGTCTCAGTCCCAGTTTGCTGCCTCCATTCCTCAGGATGGTTCCAATGCTCCCCAACAACCACACCCTTTAATTTGCTTTTCTTCCCTTTCCTGTTTACTGGTCTTACAATAATTTTTTATTGATGCCCCTTTTAATTGCACCCCATTTAGGATAATTAAGTTCATCTCTCTTGTAAGTTACGACACACTTGCCTGCCCCAGTCAGGCTTTTTTTTTAATGAGGCTGTGGGGATTCCTGACTTATGCAGGCTCAAGAGCCCAATCAGCCTTCAACCCTAACACCTTTTATAATCCTGTTGTAATAAGTCTGACTGTCTGTAAATGGTCTTTTCATAAGTAGCTGAATATTGAGGAGCTTTGCCTCTAACACTGTGAGTATTTGAATGCAAGAGCCTGACTGCCTTTGAATAGACTATTCTATGACCACTGAACATTGAGAGTCTTTGACCCTAACACTGCAAGCACCTGTGCAATAAAATGGCTTGTTGTTGAAGGAACCAAGTGATGTATTATTCACTTCACTCACAAAATGCTTTCCACACTTGCAAATAACTGCATAAACTATGTGGCTCAGATATTACCCTTCCTTTATATGTAGGCCCCCTGAGCTTGTCAGCTGAGTGTGGACACAAGCTCACCTCTTCAAGCAGCAGCTTCCTGCGTCTCCTCTGCTACCACCAGAATCTATACCTGTATTCGGTTTAATCACCAGACACTCTCTCATCAAATTCTTACTTAAACATACCAAGGTGGGCATACTTTAGCTTGCATTTATAACGGATCAGGTAAGCAACATAAGTTGAAATGAGAAACTGGCTTCTTGGAAAGCACAAGATACCATGCTGCCTCTTGACCTATGCCAATTGAAGTCGAAGGAGTCAACATATTCAAATCTGGCTACATCAGTCCCCTTCAGATTTTTTTTACGTGGCACCACATGTCAAGGAGCTCCTAACACTTCCCCAATACTTTCCATGCATTTTAGCAATGATTTTCCTCTTATGTATGTTTGTTTCTTTCTGTGATGTCTGACCCTATCCTGTTTGGCAGATGAATAACGTTGAGACATTGGAGGCATCTGCAGCACATAAAAGAACACCCAATCATGTATCCTCAATTTTCATTTATATAATCGCAACATATACGCAGTGATATGAGTATTTGTACATATATCATTGGTTTGGAACATTTCCTGGGAAAATTGCAGCTAAATTTATGCCATGCAGCAGAACAGGCTTGCAGGCTGATATTTAAATAAGTAGGCTTTCTGTTATGCTTGCTTTTCCCTGATACTTTCTGTGAAACTCGGATTGATTCACTGGCTAATTTTGTCATAATTTCTGCTTTTGAAGTCACATATTATAGATGTTGGATCACAGCATGCTCAAATTGGAAAATCTCTTCTGATGAGAAAAGGGAGTGCCAAGTAAGCTAATCCTACCATATATCCTTTCCTTCAAGGGTGCTTGCCCTGCTGCATCAAAACATTTTGGAATTCTAACATGCATCTCTGGAGAGTTGTAATAGAAAGCCTTTGTACTGAAAACACCTTTAAATGTCTGCTGTGGAGTGAAGTGCACTGCCCCCAAAACAATGAAGAAGTTTAAATGGTGGAGGTCATGTTGAATGCAATTCTTCCATTTTCATTAAGGTTAGCCTTATGTGCCTTGAGTGGGCACAATGCCTACATGCCAACATTGTCACTGTTGACTTGATCAGATCAGAAAATTAACTGTTCTGTCTCACCAATACAAGGTGCTTTTTATACTTTGATCCTTGGTGCAGTGAACTGCAGTGAAGTATTTTCTTTCCCACTGCCTGCAAAAGTAATATTTTCACTGTAAGCTATTGTTCAGCATCTAAATCCAAATGACTGCACCACTTGGATGCCGTGAGTACTACTAGTCATCCTGCATCTTAATTAGAATGTGAAGTGTCAAGAGCAGATGACAGCAAGCATGATCAAGGAATCCAGGAGTGCATTTTCACTGACTGCAAATCTTTGCTTTTTCCATACAATAGGCAGGAAAGAGTTCAGACTTGTGTCAACATTAACAAATACTAAACTAGAATGTTTTCATGTTTCAACCTACTTAGACACCAAAGGTCAGATCTGAATACCGAGTTGTTTAATGCACGTTTTATAGATACAGTGCAGAAATAAATTGTTCAGCTCATCTTATTTCTGCCTGTTAATTTTACAGAGTGATCTAAGCAGTCTCATTGCCTTGCACTTTCCCCACAGTCTTATTAATTTGTTCAATCTTGGGGGTACAACATAAATAAAATTCATGTGCAATGTTTTGTATGAGTAATAGATGTTTAATCGACTTTTAACACCCAATCTGAAAATAACATCAGAAACAGTCAATTTAAAATAAATTTAAATGAAGCAATTCACCATTTCTAAATTAATCCAGGTTCTTCTTCAACACAATTGCACACATTTCCCAAGAAATAGGAAATAAACTAATAGGAAAGGACAAAGCATGTACATTATAATAGCTGAATTAACTTGTGAAACCCTGAATAATGTTGACCCCAAGCCATACAGGGTAGTGTTTGCTTTCACTGGTGAAATAACTCTACAGAGGTCAGTATCCCATCACCAAGTCACCCATTATTTACATGTGGACAGTCCTTGACACTGATCCAGCTCTCTCAGAGTCAGCTCTCAGAGTGAACAGAACCTCTCACACTTCTGTTTATATCTGTCAGCCAGGGCTCCCTGATTGGACCCGGTTACCACCCCCAATCAGGGAACTCATATTCTATGAGGTGCACATTCCTGGTATTGTTACAATCACTACAACTGGATGTTTATTAATTTGTTGCAGTAGGTCACCGAACTGTTCATAGGAACCTGGAACTAACGTCTGATCCTTCGCCATGATTTTGTTAAATGGTGGGACAGGCTTGAATGGCCGAATAGCCTAGGCCTCTCCTATTTCTTATGATTTTATATTCCCTCAATTTTCTTTCAATTTATTGTAAACTTGCTGAATATATAAATTGTACATTCTGCAGCCATCTTAATAGGGTGTTAGAGGGGAAGAATTTGAATTCATTGGCAAGGGTAAAGATCAAACCACCTATTCCATCAATGGCAGTGAATTTTTTGAATGTCTATATTGCTGTTTCACCTATAAAAATGGCGAATCTTCTAATCACACACCTTACACACGATAGTTGTTCCTGGCATTTAAGCGGTGCAAACATGATCTGCAGCTTCATTCCAAACCCTGATCTTGTTCAAATCATGCTTGCATGGGCTATTCCAGTTTTGGAGAGGCTAAGAATGGACCTGAATGGCACAAAAACATCAGAACTTCCATACTTAACAATGGGAAAACAATTGATAAGACAACGGATGATGATGATGCAAAACCAGAAATTGCAGGAAAGCTCAGCAGGTCAGGCAGCATCTGTGAAGAGAAATCAGCGTTAATGTTTCAGGTCTGGTGACCCTTCCTCAGAATGCCAACTTTGATTTCTCTTCACAAGGGTGGCACAGTGGTTAGCACTGCTGCCTCACAGCACCAGGGACCCAGGTTCGATTCCACCCTTGGGCGACTGTGTGGAGTGTGCACATTCTCCCTGTGTCTGTGTGGGTTTCCTCCCACAATCTAACAGCATGCAGGCTAGGTGGATTGGCCATGCTAAATTGCCTGTAGTGTACAGGGATGTGTAGATTAGGTGGGTTATAGGGGGATGGGTCTGGGTGGGATGATCTGAGTGTTGGTGTGGACTTGTTGGGCTGAAGGGCCTGTTTCCACACTGTAGGTTTTCTACGACATGCTGCCAGAGCTGCTGAACTTTTCCAGCAGTTTCTGATTTGCACCAACTGCACTTCTTTTGGTTTTTATTGATGTCCATGATGATTGGTCCAGGAATGTTGCCTGCAGCTACATTCTGGGAAAGTAACTGCTACAACCATCTTTGTACGTGTCAGATCCATTTGTTGTCTCATTGCCGCTCTAAATTTGTGACGGTTGCATGGTTAGTCAAATATTGCATTGATGTTAAGGACTGCTACACATATTTTCTCTGACAATCCTTTCTTTATGAATGCTTAAGCAGGCCTTGAGTTGAGTAGTTCTGGAACTTGAGCCAAACATTAGTGAGCACAATTTTAATGACTAGATAACATGCTATATTAATTTTTTCATCATTTTACTGATGGTTGGGAGGAAGTTGATTGGCCAAGTGAGATTTATTGTGGATTTTATAGATAAAACCTACCTTGACAGGGTGGTTCAGTCAGCACTAAGACTAGAATGCTATCAGACTTCATTCACCTTGCAAAGTACACTGTCACTTTTTAATTTTGTTTAAAGTGACAGTTTGTTACATTTTGTTTCATATATTTGTTTGTTTTGCTGAAGAATCAACTGGTATTATAGTTATTTTCCTCTCAATATTTTCCTTCAACTTTTTAAATAATCTTATCCTTGACTGGCTTTTTCTTCTACAGTGAAGCAGTCATTTAAATTGCACTGTACAATGCCTGACTGGTATTCATTTGAGAGTTCCAAACATGCTGCACAATTGAAAACATGAAGAAATATTTTCGACAGGCCAACAATGACTATCTGTTCCTGCCCATCATTTCTCCACACATAGCTTCACATGGTAAAAACAAGACCTTTCTTTTCAGCATTTTCATCTCAAATCAGGCTATTGTAAACTTAGAGCATGACCTGTAGCAACCATCTGGAAATGGATAGCTCATCTCATGGAGGCTCATTGCATTAAATGCTTATGTCATTCCAGTGGGCAATCAGTACAGCCCCCAGTTTGTGGTGCTAATGCAATAATGAAAACAGTAGCAGCTGTGGAGACAGAAATGTAGTAGCAAATTGTATGACGCACCCCTGCCCTGTATGTTTGAAGGAGGAGAGGCATGTACAATAAAGTGGGTTGCCAGCACACTGCCTTCCCATCCATTCTGACCTGTCCCCCATAATCATTAAGCCTAATGAGGCCCTGAAATGGTCAATCAGGTGTCATTTAAGGGCCTCATTCTGCCTTCACTGCTGTTTTGTGATCTTTGGGGAAAAGTAGAAGGAACATGGCCAATCACACAGCTTTCACTCAATAGACTTCTGGACAGTACAGAGCAGAGTATGTCCTTGTGCCCACGAAGGTTCTCCTCCAAACAAGATGGTACCATGTTCGTCCATCCTCCCAGGTCTCCCACCTCGACCCTCCAGTCCTTCATTCCCTTCTCTGGGGACTCCCAGTCAAGCCCACACAAAATTACTGTATTTATCAATCATAGAAAGCAATAGTTCTGAAAAATTTAATGTTGCAGTCTGAATGAAGCTTCCCCCAATTTGATGATATCATACAGGCTTGGATAGGGATAAGGCAGAACAACTTCAGGTCTCATAGAATGAAGACTTATATCTGCAGATTTCTTCACAGCCTATAAACATTATTTAGCTTACTAACAAAACTTGTCATGATTGCTATCATGCAATAACCTACATCTTGTTTAGGATAAGAGCCTCTTCTCATGAATACTCAGTTGATGACAGCAACCTACCCCAATCATGGGCTGCCCGAAGACAAATATGGCATTATCCAAGTTTAGTATCCATCTTCTCTTCTTTGGTGGCTGCTTGTAGTCCTAACAATGGCCATTACTTTTTATATCGCGCAGGTGGCAGCTCTTGAGGGCAGGACCACCTTTCCTTTGAGGGTGAAAGTTACAGTCTCACCCTATTAAAGCTGCCCTCTGCACAGTATTGCTACAAGACAGCCGGATTTTTGGATTATGAGATGTTGATCAACTCTTAGCAAAGGGATGTTCGACTGAGGGAGAAGTAGTAGATAATCTATTGTCCTGTAAAATCCACTGTATACAGTTTGTGTTTCAGCATGAAGGGAAAACAACCTGCAAAGAGAACTCCCTGTTTTTCACTTCCACAGATGCTGCCTGATCTTTTAAGTATTTCTAACAGTTTTTTTTAAAGCTCTTATGTGATTCTCTGAGCCTCGCGAGGAAAGTATGGTGTATGCAGCCTCTTTTTTTCCCACCTATGAGATCCTAGAGTCACAGAGCCAAACAGTACACAATCCTGGCAAAGCTCCATCCTGATTGTTACCTTCATGAAAAAAGTGGGCTATTGGAGAACTGAATTGTAATTATTTGCCACCAACCAACTCCCTGCTCCAAATTTACAACCCTAAGGAAATTTTTTTGTCCTATGTGGAAGATTTCCTTTTCTTTAGAGGCTTCTTTGCTCAAGTGACAGTTAAAATGTCACTAGAGTCATAGTGAAATAATAGAACGCTAATCTACATGAAATCATTTGGGAAGTTTTCAGCTTTGAAATCCTACAAGTTAGCATTGGATAGAAAAACATTACTCTTTTGATGCATGGACAAATGTAGGGATTCTAGTTTACAGTCAGTAATCTGCTGATTTTTAGGTGGTTCGAATCACCTCCAGATCCCTGGTTCTGACAATGGACTTATTTAGGAATGTGAAGAGAAGAAGGCAGTAGGCAGGTACTTCAGAGGCAAAAGAATCTCAGCATTTATTAAATACAAAAGGTAAGTATGTTACAAGAAATAAAGGCAAATACAACAAACAGTGAAATTGACACTATGAATTATATAGAGGACAGTGATTAAATACACTATTAAATCAAATACAGGTTTAAATGTGATTAGAATTAAACAGCAGGTTTTGATCACAGTAACTTTTATTAGGCTTTGTAGCCTTGGGGTTCCATGCACTGTAACCACCCACTTTCCCCTCCCTGTTATCTAGATTGGATATTTTGGGATCTCAGGAGTTTAAGCGCACCAATGGGGGAAAACACGATTTTGAAGTACAGCTGGCTATTTCCACTTGCCGTACCTGGTGCCTCGATGAAGACTTTGGATGGTGTAGGCCTTCAGTTTGGCTTGAGTTCACTGATGCGGTAGGACGTGTTTTGGATTTATCAGGTGAGTGCTTGGTTTTCCTTACTTCATGGTGGTTTATGCGAGCCGGTTTTCACCTCAGGATGTTTCTGATGCCTTCAGTGTTGGGTCGGTGGTTTTCGGATGTTGTTGATTCTTTGGTCTGCAGGTCATGGTCAGTTGCTGTTGGTTCCCTGGCCTGTGTCGGTGGGTGTCAGAATTGCTGTCGGGGTCCCTCTTCCAGAGATAGTGGTGCAGATAGCTCTTGGCGAGATAGCTGTTTGGGATCCCCCTTCTGGAGATGGCTGTGGGTTCGCTCCCGAGGCTGTGGCTCTCTCAAGTGAGGTCAGGGCCTGCAATTATACTAACTGTGGGCCTCTTTGTGCCAAATTTGCACTTGCCATTGTGTTACTGGTGTTCTCTTTGACGTCAATTGTATTCCTGACAATTAAGAGTAGGAGTGAATGTATTTTGATTAAGCGGAATATCCAGTATCTTTGTGCATGAATATTGATTGAAGTTCAATGCCTGGTATCTGTGGAGGCCTGATTCAGTCTGGGTTGGGTGGGGTTTCAGTTTAGTTGATTGTTCTTTTAGAGTGCATGTGTGATTTGGATTTTTGGGCTGATCAATCGTTCCAAACAGCTATCTCTGTCTGTGTAATTTTCCCAGAGGATTGCCCAGTTCCCTTTTTCCTTAATTTTTAAAAGTTATTTGAAAAGTCCAGGATTTTGGTCCAGTATTTCAGAATATGGGGATATTTGCTCAATCTTACACAATCTATCAATCATGTATTCCTTTCTAACTACCCACCAATCTCCATCAGGTAGGTTGATGCATTTGAGTCTGAAATTTGTAAATTAAAATGAAGGTTCCATTGTCAAATGGATGGATGAGCAAACTAACTTTTATCTCAGTTCATGAGTTGAAGAAGCTGACAGTTCTTATTCAAAGATAGGGGTGGCATGTAGAAGACGGTGTAAGACTAGAATTTGTCTATTGTTCCCACTTCAACTTTTGGAAATAACTGTTTAAAGCAGATAAATTCTTTATAGTTGTCTTTGACTAGTTCAACATGAGATATGATGTACTGGAAGAAATAAATATATTAAATAAATTAAATCTGCTGTGATTACTCAGTACACTGTATACTAAAATCCAGCCAAGAATTGCTTTTAATCCTGAGGAAATCCTTTGGAACTAACCACTACTTAAATATTCCAAGGCAGGAAATTACAATTTAACAAACATATGAAACATATCTGTTAATCAGAAGCTTTGGTTTTATCATTCAGCTGTAATTGATAACACACACCCAAGGCTGCATTCAAAGAAAACAAAACCAAAAATAAAGAACTGAAATGAATTAAATATTGTTTTCTTTTAAGAGTTTTGCTTTCTTATATTGATGAATTAATATTAACAAAAAATTCCTAAACTTAAGATGCAGTTGTCTAATATGTGTTACCTTACTCTTAGAACCCAAGAAGATGCAATGAGCCTAATAAAAGCAAAATATTGAAGATACTGGCAATCCAAACAAAAAGTGCTAGAGAAACTCAGCAGATCTGGCAGTGTCTGTGGAGGGACAAACAAAGTTAATATTTTGAGCCCAATTAAGTTTCTTCTAAACCCTCCTGGAGAAGAATCAATTGACTCTGCTGAATTGTTCCAGCACTTTCTGTTTTTTATTTCCTATAAGCATAACTTTTGTTGCAGCGATTAAAATTATTAGAAATTTCATGAGTTCCCAAACATTTGTTTTCTCTTTTGCTGTAATAGTAGTAGAAATTTAAATGTGAAATTGCCCATCTGGTAGATTTCACCCATTAAGACAATGCACCGGAAAGCCTCAACATTTGTTCAACATTTGTTTTGCTGTAACTGTTCAAAACTGAATCCACACGTCTTTTCAAAACTTCTTAATACAGTTTAAACCATTTCTGCTAATGTTTACATCATTGTAATTTAAGTTTTAACATTTATGTAGCCTTTCCACCTTCACTATAAATGTTTAGTGCTAGTTATTTTGATATTCAGGGAATCTTCATTGGCATGATGGAGTATTTGAAATGACATTGAATGCATTGATGTTTGTAGCATCTGTGATGCCATAAGGATGTACTTTATACTTCTCATCATTTTCGTGTTTTTTTTTAAAAATTGATAGATTGAAACCAGTAAAAACAGTGTGTGAGCAGGGATAAACAGCAATCCAGTCCTAAGATGATAAGCAGTCTCTTGAAAAGATCACAGGCAAACCACCAGTAATTTTGGTCTTGTTAGTACAAGGAAGCAACAGATATCCAAGTCATGCAATCGCAAAGGACAAAGGACCAAGGACAAAACAAGACATTAACAGCCATATGAGGAAAAAGGGAAATTAAAAAAAAAACTATAAGGATCTACCTCAAAGTTCAAGCTGAGGAGGATGAGCCTGCATCTGAGCAGAATGTTTTCAACAGGCTTGGGTCCTCTCGGCCCAAATGCATCCACGGATGACTCAAATCTTGCAGGCCAACAGGTCTAAATGCAGGCCAGGCAGCATCTGAGGAACAGGAAAGTTGACATTTTGGGTCGGGACCCGAAACATCAACTTTCCTGTTCCTCTGATGCTGCCTGGCCTGCTGTGTTCCTCTAGCTCCACACTGTGTTATCTCTGACTCCAGCATCAGCAGCCCATACTATCTCAGGGCCAAATACAGACTGCCTCCACCCTAGCTGTAGAGGTCAGGCCTGGACTCAGTGTTAGTGGGACGTAGAGGAGGAAAAATGTTGTTCAGGACAGATAGGTCACAAGGGTGACATTTGTGCTGTTAAAATGCCTATTTTAGTATAATTTTCACAGTAGGAACTGGTTATGTCATACCCATGTGAGAGATGGGAGCCTGCTTAAACATTTCAAGGATAAAGAAGTTGTAGTAGCCATACATTGCTCATCTCTCACAAGCTGACTGTCTGATTGTAGATAGCCTCTGCCATCAGGAATCTTTGAAGCATGATATTTAGTACATTGGCAACAGTAATCACTATGTAAAATCCATGAGTTGATAACCCGTGGGGTATAAATAACACAAATTTATCACCAACCCTCACATCCATCACAATGAAGTCCCATGTTATGCCTTCACACAGCGTGACCTGATGGCTTCCCAGGTGACCATTGTCATCTCTACATAATGTGATATGATCCTATCATACGTTGCACAACCAAATATTTAGCACTATATTGGTAGGATGATTCTCAGTAAGTCACTAATAACTTCTCTCCCAGCCCCTAAATGCCAGCAAATAAAAGTCTCCCTTCAACATCACAGACCATGTCCTGGCATACTGACATTTCAGTTTGAAAATGTGGCAGCTTAGAAGCATTGTCTTCCAATTCTAGTGACAGAATATGTTTGGGAAATGTGAACTTGATGTTCCACTTTGAAATACCAATACTTTGAATGGCCAGTAGTGATGCAAGGTCTGTGATGTTCTTGATCTGCCAGGGTAAGTATCACAATTTTTTGCTCTGATACTTCACACCCCTCTTTCGATACTATTACATGCCTTCTACCAAGGGTAATACTCTGCCACTCGCATTGCATGCAATATCTTCCCTCATCCACTCTCGCTTTCCCACAATACCCCATGCTACTAAACTTGCATGACCTCTGCACTACCCACTCACTCACCCAGAATTCCCAACCATCCACACCAGCACTAACTGAGACAGCCACTTCCACCTCATTTCCCATTGCTGGAGAAACAGCCCATAACAGGTCAGAAAGAGCCAGGATGGATAGAGGGGTGAGGATTTATTTTCCTCACAATTAGGTTGGGGGTCATATCTGTAGAATGGGTGGAACCGATGTAAAATGAATATTAACCCCTTAGGAACTATTATCTTCTACAACACATGTATCGGGGGTCATTTAAAAGGAATTTTACCTTAAAATTGTCATCTGCTTATTTGCCATAGAACAGGCTGGATGGATCAAAGGATATTTACTTGTCTGTTATTATTTCATTTATTTATATTCTGTCTGTAAACGGTTTCAATCAGAACTATCCATTTGCTGTAGCATTGCACATGGGAAGTCAAAATCAGTCTTAAAATGAAGCAGGGTTTGAAGGCGGAAGGTAAATGAGCCAAAGTGAAACAATATACTTTATAAGGGAAGAATTTCTGTAGTCTCTGGTGGTGAGCTTTGAGGCACAAAGGATATTTAATTTTGGTAGCATGTTGACATAAATGAACCCTGCTGCATTCCCATTTTCACCAAAAGTTGTGAGTGGGGATACCCATTGTTAATCTTCCTACTCTGATGCCAATGAGGATAGTATTAGTCAATTAGTAATCACTTAAGGGCTCATCCTCCCTCTAAAGATGTTGCCTTTGAGATTTACCTCCCTCCCCTAGCTGCCAACACACCTTACCCATGATGTCCATCCCATTAACCCTTTCTCTCCCTTGCATTACCTAACTGTGGCCTGGATCAGTTGGCGATCTTGGGACTCCGAAGCCTGTCCTTCCAAGAGCAGCCATGAGACACTGCTGAGCCCAAGAACTGCTGGTTTCTGATTGGCTAGCAGCTCTTGGTAGGTGGGACCTGTTGGGGCTTTGATTTCAGGACCTTGCCACGGACTGTTTAGCACGTGGCTTGGATTGCCTTTCTAAGAAAACAGAAGACAGTAAGGCTTTCTTGTTGGCTCTCCAGCCAACAGGCCAGACCTCAAAGCCCCAAAAGGATTCCATCTTTGGTTTACAATGTAAATTCACACATTGCAAAGGAGTGATTGACAAATCCCTATGTTTTAGCCAGCATTAATATTGGGTGCTGTAAACTAGTCTTTGTTTTTCTAGTAATTTTTGAGCCATTGTTGTGTTTTACTGTTTAATTATTGTTGTACCCAGACCAAAAGGACAAATGGCAATGAACAAAATAACATAAAGCACATCAATGCATTTTTAATCCAACATGCCAAAATCATTTAAATGAATTACATTCAGTGAATCTTCAGTGAAAATTTTGGTTACTTTGAACAGATAAGGTTTAAAAAAAAAATCCCATAGGAGCATTCACAAACCTTTTATCCCTCTAAATTTGCTGAAATATTTGGAATCCAAATATCAATGAAATATCAAGAAGCTAGAGAAGTACACTGATCAGTTCCACATGAAAGCGGGTCTTCTGGAGCACTCAGCAGTGACTCCAAGCTTACAGCCAAAGGGCAGAATAATCTCTCATTTTCACTGAGAGCTCACATCGCCATGACAAATGGATGTTCCTAATAACAGCATGGCCTACAAGCTCTCACTTCTGATTGTCTTCATACATCACCAGTGAGGTCGGCAGACCAGATAATAATGGCTTGTTGTTAACCATTAGCAAGTTCATTCTGTCTAAATAAATTGAAACAGTGAGCAGGAAGCATTTTCATGAAATATATAGGCTTCACATTTATGATGCCATGTAAATACAATCTGAGTGGAAATAAGCTTGTGTAAATTTGAGCTGATGAATCAATAGAATTTTAGTACATCTTTTTTTTTAATAGTATTGAATTGTTTATCAGGTTGAAACAAGGCAAACATGATGCTAAATTGTGAAATCATTATTGGAATAATCTTTTAAGCTGAAGCACACATAGAGGGATTATATGTGTTATTACAACGGGAAATATGCTCATGTAGCATTCTGCATTTTAATATGAAACACCAGCCCTTTTGTTTAACGACGTTTTTCAATTAAAAGTTTACAAATCTCTGAAAGTCCAAAGGGGCTGTATCATAGGGAATATCACAGTTTGTCAAGAAGGAAAATTATATTGGCAGGCAGCAGCTTCACTCTCTGAATCCATTCTGCTTCCTGTTATAAGTCTGTTGGTACACTCACTTACCTTGTAACACAGTTGCCATCACTTTATTTGTTATTGATGTGAAGATAACTGGTTCAACATCAAACACCCATTAATCATTTATATACTCGTGGGAGCTCTTCATCAGCAGGACAGGTGGTCACAGCTTTTTGTGAGAGTGTCACCAAATGAAAAGGTAACACATTTTAGTTAACATTTTGCCTTAAAGGTAAGATAACTTAAATTTATTTTGTGAAGTTAAGTATAATACAATTTACATTGTGCATTCAAAAATAATTTCTACATTTTCCGCAATAATTATGGGAAAATCATTGCTACTTAGAACTGATTTTTAGATAAGAAACATATCTCCATAAATAATTTAAAAATTCACAATAACTGTAGGCATAATAAAAATGTATTTTGCGCATCAATTTGTGAATTCTTTGCAGTTATATATTGTAGCAACTTGTAATATGATCATCTCCAGTGAACTTCTAGGCTTATCAAAGTGTCACCATGAAAACTGTCTTGATTAAAAATATTATACAAACTAATGAAAGCACCATGTTTGAAAATAGTGAAAGTAAGACAATAGTGTGGGGATACACCTTTCTCAGTCATTAACCTCATTCTACCTGGAACAGAGTAGAGATGAGAAAATGTTGAAGGCAGAAAGTTATATTTCAGTGGTGCACAAACTCCCAAACCATAGCCACTTGATTGACTAGAATATAAAAGAATAAATAATGAAGCTTATCAGAAAGGTATGATGATAATCATGTGGGATTTTAACTCACATGTAGATGGAAAAATTAGATGGGCAAAGGTAACTTAGATAACGAATTCCCAGAATGTTTTCAAGATAGTTTTTTAGAACAGCACATATGGGAGCTAACCAGACTGCAAGATAAACGAGAACTGATATTGTGTAATGAGTTAGGACTAATCAATGATCTCATCATGAAGATGCACCTAGGTATCAATGATTGTAATATAATTGAATTTTACATCCAGCTTGAGGAAGAGAGGAGAGGACCTAAGACTAGAATTTTGAACTTAAATAAAGGGAATTATGAAGCAATGAAAATAAAACTAGTTAAAGTGAACTGTCAGATTAAATTAATAGATAGATTAATGGAGATGCAGTGGCAGACATTAGAAGGAATATTTCTGAACAAATAATGGAGACATTTCAACAAAATAACATTCCAAGGTGAGGAAGGGGGAGCATTATTCAAGCCCACTGACTCCCACGGCTACCTAGAATACACCTCCTCCCACCCACCTTCCTGCAAAAATGCCATCCCCTATTCCCAATTCCTTCACCTCCACCGCATCTGCTCCCAGGATGAGGCATTCCACTCCCGTACATCTCAGTTGTCCTCGTTTTTCAAAGACCGCAACTTCCCCCCCTCACTGGTCGAGAACGCCCTCAACCGTGTCTCCCACATTTCCCGCAACTCATCCCTCATACCCCGTCCACGCAATAAGAACCAAAAAAGAATCCCCCTCGTCCTCATGTACCACCCCATCCAACGCATCATCCTCCGACACTTCCGCCATCTGCAATCCGACCCCACCACCAAAGACATCTTTCCCTCCCCACCCTTATCTGCTTTCCGGAGGGACCACTCTCTCTGTGACTCCCTTGTCCGCCCCACACTCCCCTCCAGCCCCACCACATCCGGCACTTTTCCCTGCAACCGCAGGAAGTGCTACACCTGCCCCCATACCTCCTCCCTCACCCCCATCCCAGGCCCCAAGAAGACTTTCCACATCAAGCAGATGTTCACCTACACATCTGCCAATGTGGTATACTACATCCGCTGTACCCGGTGTGGCTTCCTCTACATCGGGGAAACCAAGCGGAGGCTCGGGGACCGCTTTGTAGAACACCTACGCTCGGTTCGCAATAAACAACTGCACCTCCCAGTCGCGAACCATTTCAACTCCCCCTCCCATTCCTCAGACGACATGTCCATCCTGGGCTTCCTGCAGTGCCACAACGATGCCACCTGAAGGTTGCAGGAACAGCAACTCATATTCCGCTTGGGATCCCTGCAGCCCAATGGTATCAATGTGGATTTCACAAGCTTCAAAATCTCCCCTCCCCCTACCATATCCCAAAACCAGTCCAGCTCGTCCCCGCCTCCCTAACCTGTTCTTCCTCCCACCTATCCCCTCCTCCCACCTCAAACCGCATCCCCATCTCCTACCTACTAACCTCATCCCGCCCCCTTGACCTGTCCGTCCTCCCTGGACTGACCTATCCCCTCCCTAACTCCCCACCTACACTCACCTTTACTGGCTCCATCCCCGCCTCTTCAACCTGTCTGTTTCCTCTCCACCTATCCTCTCCTCTATCCATCTTCTATCCGCCTCCCCCTCTCTCCCTATTTATTTCAGAACCCTCTTCCCCTCCCCCACTTCTGATGAAGGGTCTAGGCCCGAAACATCAGCCTTTCTGCTCCTATGATGCTTAGCCTGTTGTGTTCATCCAGCTCTGCACCTTGTTGTCCAAGATGAGGACACATCATTCACGGTTAACCAACAATTTAAAGATATTTTCAGACTTAAAGAAAAATCGTACTATCATACAAAGATGGATGGCAGGTTAGAAGATTAGCAGGAATATAGAAAACACCAAAGAATAATCCACAGGTGCATAATTAGGGAAAAAATTACAGTATGACAGAAAACTAGTTAAAAGCATCTTTAAATAAGATGATTAGAAATTCTATAGATATTTTAAAAAGAAAAGGGTTATCAAAGTGAGTACTGGTCCTATAGAAAATCATTCAAGAGAGTCAATAATGGAAAATAAGAAGGTAACAGATGCATTGAATAAGTATATGAATCAGTTTTCACGATGGAGAATACAAGAAACATCCCAGAAATGGCTGTAGAAAGGAGGTGGAAGGGAGGTAGGAATCAAAAAAATACTTATAATCACCAGGAAAATGGTACTAAGAAAATTGTTGGAGCAATGGGCTGACAAATTCTTGGTTCCTTAAAAATCGCATCTTAAGTTCCTAAAGTAAGTGACTAATGAGATACTAATGTATTGGTTTTGATTTTCCAAAATTTCTAGATGCAAGAAAGGTTCTATTAGATTGGAAAACAGTGAATGTAGCTTATTTATTCAAAAAGGGAAGGAAACATAGAGTATGAAATCACAGACCAGTTGGCTTAATATCTATTATGTGACAAGCAATATAGCTTTATGAAACAGAAATCATATTTAATCAATTTACTGATGTTCTTTGAGGAAGTAATATGGGCTTTGGATAAAGGACACATGGTGGTTGTATGGTATTTGGACTTCCAAAAGGAATTTAAAATGATGTCAAATCAAAGGCTTATTGTGGAAACTAGGAACTCATGGTGTAGGGATAATATATTAAAGAAGCATATTATCTAAGTGATGAGAGATTGCAAAAGGTTTGCATGCATGTATCTTTAGTCGTTTACACTGCTGGTCTCCTATTTATGGAAGGATATAAATCCTTTGGAAGCAGTTCATAGATAGTTTACTGGACTGATCGATGGAATGGGTGGGTTTTGAGGAAAGGTTGGACAGGTTGAGCTTGCATCGACCGGAGTTTAAAAGAAATCCAGTCAGGAGGCTTCTCAATTGAAATATATAAGGTTCAGAGGAGTCTTAACAGAGTGGATGTGGAAAATGTGATTACTTTTGGAGAAGAATATAGAACTAAATATCACTGTTTAAAAGAAAGGGGTTGCTCATTTAAGACAGAGATAGGAACAAATTTATTTCTCATTGAGGGTTGTGAGTTTGTGGAGGGCTGTACTTCTACAGGTCTTTGAATACTTCTAAGACAGAGGTGGATAGATTCTCAATAAATAAGGGTGTAAAAAGTTATTGGGGATATGGAGTATTCAGATTAACCATGATTTCATTGATTGGCTGAGTAGAGTTAAGGGACAGTGTGGTTATCTCCTGCCACTAATTCATATGCCCACATGCTCATAAGTACCTAATTATAATTTCCATGTACGTGGCCTGTCCAAACAGAAATGACAGATTAAACTTTTGCATTGAAGTTCTTCAAGTCTTTACTTAATTTTGGGTAGTTTTCAATCAGTTATTTTATGTTGATGCTATGCCAAAAGCAACAACAATGATTACTTGCATCATATGATACCTCTTTGTGGTGTCAGGCATTTAGGAGGATTTTACAAAGGGCAGAGGTGAAGAAGAATCAGAGCATTCAGGAGTAGGTTTCTAGCAGGTTTTTTAAAGGCAGGAAACAGTGCAGAAATAAAAACTACTATGGATTTTGGCAGCCTTCGGGGGAGAATTTGAGACTTGATTTAGTTCTCAGTAATCAGTGAAACATTAATAGCTTTATTTGAATATCATTTACACTTTTAAAAAGTTAGTTTCTCACAGATTTCCTTTGAATTTGTTTGCTTCATGGCAAAATTTGTATTCCATTAGGATCGTATCAAATATCTGCTGTAATCAAGACACCTTCTTTCTCCTCACTCCAGCAGCCAAGCTACTGTCTTCATGCAATACATTTCAACAAAGAACAAAGAATCTGATATATGTTTGAAGGGGTTCAGTGTGAAACATTGTCTTCCCTGCCCCTCAGATGCTGTCTGACCTGCTCAGCTCCACATTTATTGACTTTACAATATACATGTGACCATCAGTATGACATTTTAGGTGGCTGTGCCAGGTACCCTGGAAGTTGCCTCGATACCTAAATCCTTGAGATCTCCCATATTTCAACTTAGTTTCAAAAGCCAGAAACCTTACATAGATTACTGATGGGAGATAAGTGCTCCCTCTCCAACCCTGGCTGATGACTCCATTATGTGACCTCCTGACTGAGGCTGAGCGTAGATAGAATGTGACCCATTCTTCAGCTTCCTTTCTGGTGGAGTGGACAATAGGTCTACTGAAAATGGATCATTCAGTGGAGGCTTGCAGTACATTGCAGATAGAGTGAGCCATATCATCCCAGCATGCTATGCTGCACACAGCTAGAGCAGGCAATGAGACTGTATGACAGAATCTGAACAGCTGTGAGTGTAGTAGTCTTCTGAGGAAGAAAATTATGACATTGAGCAAGAGAAACATCACCTTCAGTGTGACTGAGCATTGTAGCTGTGCACACTCAAAGCCTGGCAGTACTTAATAGACTTTGAGTTCCAATACATATGAGTTTGGTGTAGTGATCATTTACTGACTGCAAATTTCTTGCTGCTGAAAAAGCAAATGGTCCCTGTCTATTCTAAGAAATAAATGAAAATTTTCATTGCTTGCTATTTCTTCACATTTGCTGTTGCTGAATAGAAGTGAATGTTTTCAACCATGTGAGGATGTTCCAGCATGTGATAATATTGAACAGATTTTATGCTATTCTGGGTGTAATGAAAAGTCTAGCACTCCCTTAGACAGGATTCCAAGATAGGATAATGCTAAGAATGGGAAGTCTGTGTAACCTAATTCTTATAGCTGTATTTACAATGACAGGAGATCAGTCAGGTGATCATGTAAAATAGCAAAACATTTACAAATGTGGACTCGTGTTTGCAATGAATGGTCACCCGCACCTCTTATTTGTTGTTGGAAGCTTTCCCTTTATGTTCCCTTTCCATTACATGCATTGCGGAGGACAGCTCCTGGTTGGCAAAGCTTGACCTTTAGTTGGACTTTAGTAAAGCGTTTGACAATGTTCTGCATGGTAGACTAATTAGGAAAGTTAGATCACATGGAATTCAGGGTGCGCTTGCCGATTGGATACAAAATTGGCTTAATGGCAGGAGACGGCGAATAACGGTGCGGGGTGATTATCTGGACTAGAGGCCTGTTAACAACAATGTTCCACAGGGATCGGTATTGGGTCCACTTTTATTTGTCATTTATATAAATGATTTAGACGAGAATATAGAAGGCATGATTAGAAAGTTTGCGGATGACACCAAGACTGGTGGTATAGTGGACAGTGAAGAAGGCTATCAAAGATTACAAAGTGATCTTTATCAGTTGGGTCAATGGGCTGAGAAGTGGCAGATGGAGTTTAATTTGGATAAATATGAGGTATCGCACTTTAGTAAAACAAACAAGGCCAGGACTTTATACAATTAAAAGTAGGGCTTTGGTTAGTGTTGTGGAACAGAGAGACGTAGGGGTTTATATACATAATTCTTTGAAGTTTGTGTCACTTGTAGATAGAGTGATCAAGCAGGCATTTAGCACACTTGCCTTCATTTCCCAGATCTTTGGGACATCATGTTGCAGTTATACAGGATGTTGGTGAGGCCTCTTCTGGAGTACGGTGTGCAGTTCTGGTCACCCTGTGATAGGAAAGATATTATTAAGCTGGAGAGGGTTCAGAAAAGATTTACCAGAATATTACCAGGAATGGAGGGTTTGAGTTATAAGGAGAGGCTGGATAGACTGGGGCTTTTTTCACTGGAGTGTAGAGATTAAGGGGTGACCTTATACAGGTTTGTAAAATCAAGAGGGATGGAGATAAGGTGAATGGCAGGTGTCTTTTCCCTAGGGTAGGGGATTTTAAGTCTAGTGCACATATTTTTAAGGTGAGAGAAGAAAAATTTTTTAAAAAGACAGGAGGGGCAATGTTTTTACACAGAGAGTGGTTTGTCTGTGGAATGAATTTCCAGAGGAATTGGTGGATGCAACATTTAAAAGACATTTGTTTAAAAGACATTGTGTTAAGTACATGAATAAGAAATGTTTAGAGGAATATGGGCCAAACACAGGCAGGTGGGACTAATTTAGTTTGGGGTTATGGTCAGCATGGACTGGTTGAACCAGAGGGTCATGCTGTATGACTCTATGACTCTATGACCTGGGGCATACCTAGGTTCAAAAATGGTGCCAGGGGCATGAATTCCAGGGAGTGCCAGTAGTAACAAGTACTTTGGCCATTCTAGTAAAATTCAGCCCAAGCTCTCATTTCTGAACCTCTGTCCCAAGTAGTTATGAAGAGAAATATGAGATACTGTAAATGTAATTCGAACATGAATTGGAGCAGAACAGACAAATGTAAGAAGAGTTTTAAAATTATGAAGGATAAACAAGGAAGGTCAATGCTTTGTGCTTGGGCATTTAATGATGAAAGATCATCAGTTTAAAATGTGGGTGTGGCTGATTAAGCCAGCATTTATTGCCCCTCCTAACTGTCCAGATGGCAGACAATAGTCAATCATATTGCTATGAGTCTGGAGTCACATGTAGACAAAACAATGTAAAGATGGCAGATTTTCTTTCCAAAGGATATGAGTAAACTAGATTATTTTATGACAACTGATGATAGTTACATGGCTGCCATTACACTAGCTTTCAATTCCAGATTATTTTTTATTGAATTAAAATTTCATCATCTGCCATGATGGGATTTGAATCCATGTCCCCTGAACATTAGCTTGGAGCCCTGGATTATCAGCCCAGTGCAATTACCCCGTGATGCCATCCCATCTCCACAAAACTTTTTAGATTTTATCAGCTCTGTGAGAATGGGCTGGAACGTTTGGTGTCCCTGAAAATGGAAGAGAAGCAGAGGGGGTGGTGTGGGTGCGCATGCCATCTTGCCAGCAGTGGAGATGTTGGCAGATGACCCTTCTGTACGGAGGCTACTGGAGACTCATGAATGGTCTAATAAGGGCTTCTTCCTGCCACCTCTGACAATAAAGCAGTGAAGGATTTACCTTTTGAATGACAACACTGGTCTTTCTGGTGTTGTAAGGAAGGCAAATGAGTGCTTACATGTTGACCATCCTGTCTCTGTCTACAATCCCTTGGTATTTCTGGCCTTGCAAATGTCATGTGGAAGTTTTAACCCATATAAGTTTCAGAATGACCATTTTTCTGTTATCCAACCATTGGATATGCAGCAGGAGTATGCCTGAATAGCCAAGTGATTTCAATTAATTTACATACACACAAATCTTATAAAAAGAAAACATCAGGCTTACTAGCTGCTAAAGCAGACAGAAAACCTGGGATTTATCAGCAATCAGGAGTAGTGCTATTGGCACTTTGAAATCCAGACCTGGTGAACTGGCAAAGATCAAATGGCTGAATTTAGGACTTACCACACCAAAGCTAAAGTAGGCGACTGCTACTGCTCCATTGCTTACTGCGATAGTTACCCCTGCATGAAACAGGCAATTTACTGGAATGCAAGTCAGCTAAAAGCAAAATCACAATTTGAGAATCCAGGAAGTGAAGAGTAGACAGAAATCCTAAAAGATGATTGGGACTTTGTAAACACTTTTAGCTGTCAACTATGCTCGATTCAAGGTTGCAATCATATTCACCATTTTTATTTCTGAAGCTAGAGTCCATTTGTATTTGTAACATAAATAAATGGACCGTTGTAAGCAAGGCAATGAATTTTTTGTTTCTTTTTCATCATCCAGTGAATGCTAATTGTTAATCATAATTTAAGGATACAGTATGCAGTATTAGTTCTCCAATTGATCTTGCAACCAAAATCAATCTCATCTTTTGTTCCTGTTTCATTTTATTTTATTTTATTTTCATGCCAGCTATCTTTATGGCCTTGTCCAGTTGAACTGGCAATTTATTGATGATTTATGCTGAACTGTGGTTGATTTATCCATTCGATGCCTGTAGATTAAGACACTTCACATTAATTCCACATATTTTCCTTACAGCTAGGAGAGAAGTGTTCATTGTATTGATACTGGTTGGCTTTGATCTTCAGACTGGATCTATAGAGTGAATTTACATAACTGCTCGTATTTCACCCAGTTGCTCTTGATCTGCACATCCTAATTATTATAAAATAGAATTTTATTTGTCCAGTTTGGTAATTAAAACCAAACGAAAAATAATCCAAACATAATTCCTTCAAAACCTATGTGAACTTGATAAAATTCTCTTATGGAGGACAGACATTGTTTAGTTTTAAAACCATAGGTATTAGACTCCAGTCACTGTACAAATAATAATGGAAGAGAATATTGCCAACATGCCTGCATTGTAAAGTAGTTCCTGAGTCTACCCTTGGAGTCTTATGGGATTCACTTAGGAAGTCTGTAGTTAAAGCTTAATTTTAAACATCACCATAAACTCTTAGAAATACTTTGGGGTTGAGTCACTTGGATTTAAAGATATGGTTCATATGGCCATGATATTGTTTAGGGATTGGTATGAATAGCTTAGTTAGGTAATCATGTGTCTAAACGCTGGGTGGATTTAATGAGATGGGTAATTTACTGCAACCTGATCATTCTTCCAACAATACTTGAGAAAAAAAATGAAATCACTGTCTTTGGAAGCTCTAAGTGCTGTGAAAACAATATTCAGGCCTGACTTCATGGGTGTGATAATGGAAAAGAGCTGCTCATGATTTAGAACACGCTGTGAGTTGTGGCACTTTAGTTTCAGAGGGATTCAATTTACTGTGAGCTGCAATACATGTGCTTGTGCCACATTTGTCAAAATATGTTACCATTATTGACCCAAGTAATCGGAAACTTTGCAAAACAAAGTACCCAGATACCCAAAAGGGAAAAGTTTGTAAAATTCTGCTGTAACAAACTATCCAAGGTTAGGCAGGATGCAAGGTTAGAACAATCATTCCAAAGAATGTTTTTTCTTAGCTAAGCTCCATGGGGAGTTTATTTTTAAGTGTAGGGTCTATAACTAATATCAGATGTACAGGACTGAATTAGATTAGATATTATCGCATTAAAATTATACACTCTTTAGTAACTAATAGTGTGTGAATTTTCAAAATGGAATTAACAATTTTTTTTCAACAGACCACTTAGTGTGTTATATGGTCAAATACTTAAACTGTGATGTCTCCATTATATTTTTCACCTCAGTAAAAAGAGTTTATTGCAGTTTAATTGCTCATCCAGCTGTGTGTGCATGCCAACTTGTAATAAAGAAACAATAATATATTACTGGGTAAAAAATGGTGCATTTTGAGAGATCTACATTGGCAATGTAACACTTATTTCTAACTTTGCTTTTTCTTATTTACTTTTAAAAAGACCTGGAGGATTAATTTCTAATCTGTTTCTAATTTTGTTACAGTTGTGTTAGCAGTGGTAATAATAGATGAACATAAATGGCAATTCTATCAACATGTTGAAATATTTAAGAGAAGGCTGCTGGGTGGCACTGTGGTACCACACAAAGGAGCACTGGCACATTAGCCCATGTAAAGGTGTGGTGTAGGAACTAGCACACTTGAGCTCAGTTTGAGAGCAAAGATAAATGCAGATGATTCCATCCATTTATAGAAACATGCTGGGCAGGATTTTACTAAATCCTTTGATGCCCTGGCTGGAAATGCATCTCTCTAAAATGCTCAGATGCCCAGTGAGACTTTCCTCCAATTTTATGGCAACAGTTCTGATTGACCACCCCGAGAGCTGCCTGTCCAGTCAGAGCTAGCTAAGCCTGAAATAGCCATGAACAAGATGACCAAGCGATACCTGCCCTATAAATCAACGTTTTGACAACAGTGTGATTCCATCTGCTCAGCTACCAGCGGATATTTAACAGGAGGTCAGTTAGCTCAGTTGGCTGGCCTATGTTTCAGAGTGATGCCAACAGCATGGGCTCAATTTCCACACCAGCTTCTCAGCCTCTACCCCTGCCTGAGGTATGGTGACCCTCAAATTAAACCACCACTAGCTAACACTCTCTCTGTCTCTCTCAAGTGATAGAGCAGATCTATGGTCCATTAACACAAAGGCAATTTTTACTCTGATACACAGAATATTTTAACAGGAACCATGAACTCTCATGCAGCTCAGCAGTACCATCAGGAATGGTGGCACTGCAGAGAATGCTGCATTCAGGATGATGTACAAAACTAAGGTTAATTGCTGGAGTGAAATCCGGCATCGGGAAATCAGTGGGGCTGCAGGAACTACCTTCCCAATTTGCAGGCCCTTCTTTGATTATAAGATCCTTCTCCCCAGACAGCACTAAAAGGCCACCTATATTTAACTGGCAAACTCCCGCATGATGGAGGTCAATCTGCGATTAGCAAATACCAACAACCTGATAAAATGGTCATTAATAGGACATTTACATATTTAAACTGTCTTCCGGTCTCCTTGTGGTAGGCAGCCTTCTAATCACATTCCCAGTGCCAGTAAAATTCAGTGATGGTGGGACATGCTCAGGAACTGATCGGCCTTGTCTCCCTGCCATCTTCCCACTCACCAGCACCATGTTTCCATCTCACACAGGCCTGTAAAATTCTACCCATGTTTTCTGCATCACAGCATTGCTTTGGAATCTGTGGTTTCAAGCTTGCATTATGTAAGCCTGACCCAAACTGAAAAAAAAACAAAATAAAAGGAACCAGAGAAGGATAAACTGACCCTCCCCGTTTCTTAGGAAATGAAAACAAACTGTAATTGGAAACAAAATCTTCCAGGAAGAATGAACCCAATTAAAAGCATATAAAAAAAAACACAGATCAACCCAAGCTCAGATGAAATGGATGAATTCTGTGGTAGTTTGTCAGCAGACTGAAGAAAAGCAATGGCTAGATCCATAAACTGAGTTGAGGAGGTGATCTAGGTGTGCACTATTCTTGGTGAAGACCATGGAGGAGTCTTTAAGGGATCTGAATGACGTGGGCTAAGGAGAGATTTTTGACAGAATTAGATAAGGAGTCCAGAGAGGCCTATTTTGACATCAAGAGCATTTTATTGCATCTTTTAAGCTTTTGCATTGTGAGTGGCGAGTTGCGGATTAAGGGAGGTTACAGCTTGTTAAATGTCTCGTTAACATCGCAACACGCCTCATTAATATTCAACTATAGTACCGAATGGGCCAAACAAGGTAGACATTGAGAATTCTTGATGTGGAAGTCAGTGTGGGTATGTGCTCATTTCAGCTTGCCACTGGCTCCAACCAGCCTCCATGTTGCTCAGTACCAAGCAGCATCTCAGGGCATGAGCCTCAATTACCTTTTGTCAACTGATAACGACATCTAACATTTAACTCTCACAATCATCATGGCACCTCTCCAATCCTCATGTAGGCCATGCTAGAAGTACAAACTTGCATTGCAGACCACACCAGTAACCCATACTGAAAAACTGCTGCAAAGACATTTTGTGCACAGGCACAGACACCTAGCTCATGGATTGGACTAGGCTGCATCTTAGGGCAGAAGACTTGCTCTATTAGTACATGCTCACTCAGTGCTACCTGTAGGCTCACAGCATACCTATTTTACCTTGCATTTCCGTCCCTGGCAGCACATTAGCACATCAGACAGAAAAGCTTTCAAAGATGCTGTATTGATATGCATTTTAGTGCAGATATACACTGCTTATCATGCTTGTCAGTAAGGAACTGTTCAGGATGGGGGCAATACCTTGGTGAATGGCACACTGAAACATCAGTCTGATACCAACAGCATGTGCCAGCTGCCTGCTTGGCAAATACATTAATTGATTGATTGGTTGATTTATTGTTGTCACATGTACCAAGATACAGTGAAAAGTGTTGTTTTGCCTGCTATACAGGCAGATCGTATCTTACAAAGTGCATCAGGGTAGCAGAACAGAGTATAGAATACAGTGTTATAGCCACAGAGAAGGTGCAGAGAGACAGATCAGCATTAACATTTGTGAGATCGATTCAAAAGACTGATAATAGCATGAAAATAAAACTGTCCTATTTGTACCTGTATTCAAACTTTTATATCCTCTGTAGAAAAGGTAGAAGAGAGTATAAGTGAGGTGGGAGGGGTCTTTGATTATGTTGGTTGCTTTCCTGAGGCAGTGGGAAGTATAGATGGATTCAACGGATGCAAGATTGTTTTCCGTGATGGACTGGGCTGTATTCATGACTCTCTGTAGTTTCTTGTGGTCTTGGGAGGAATAGTTGCCATACCACACTATGATGCATCCCAATAGGATGTTTTCTATGGTGCATCTGTAAAAATTGGTAAGAGTCTTTGTCACATGCCGAATTTCCTTAGCCTCCTGAGGAAGGAGAGATGTTGAGCTTTTGTGACCTTTGTGTCAACGTGGATGTTGGTGATCATCACTCCCAGGAACTTGACAATCTTGACCATTTGTACCTCAGCGCCATTGATGCAGACATTGATGCCCTCCACTCTGCTTCCTGAATTCAATGACTAGCTCCTTCATTTTGCTGATGTTGATGGAGATATTGTTGTCTTCACATCTTGCTGCTAAGTACTCAATCTCTTTCCAGCATTCCGTCTCGTCATTGTTTGCGATCCGACCTACAACAGCGGTGTCATCAGCAAGCTTGTAAATGAAGTTATGGCAGAATTTGGCCACACAGTTGCGAGTATATAAAAAGTATAGTAGGGGACTGAGTACCAACCTTGCAGGACACCATTGCTGAGGATTATGGCGGAGGAGGTGTTGTCGCCTATTTTTACTGATTGTAATCTATGGGTCAGGAAGCCAAGGATCCAGTTACAGAGGGAGGAGCCGAGACCAAGGTCTCGGAGTTTACAGATGAGTTTGTTTGGAATTAGGATGTTGAAAGTGGAATTGTAGTCAATGAGTAGGAGCCTGATGTAGGTAAACTTGTTATCCAGATGTTCCAGGGATAAGTGTAGACCCAGGGAATTGGCATCTGCCATGGACCTGTTGTGCCAGTAGGCGAATTGCAAAAGATCAAAGCAATTTGGTAGGCTAGAGTTGATGTGAGCCATGACTAACCTCTCGAAGCACTTCATAATTATAGAGGTTGGAGACACCGGGCAGTAATCATTGAGGCATGCTGCATGGATTTTTTTGGCACTGGGATAATGATGGTCTTCTTGAAGCAAGTGGGGACTTCAGATGGTAGTAAGGAGAGGCTAAAGATGTCTGTGAATACTCCCACCAGCTGGTTCGCATAGGATCTGAGTGCACAGCCAGGGACTTCATCCAGGCAGCCACTTTCCGTGGGTTCACTGTCAACAAGGCTGATCTAACATCTGCAGCGGTGACCGTAGGTACAGGTGCATCCGCGGCTGTTGGGATAGGTGACATCGTTTTACTGCACGTTTTTCAACCAAATGGCCATGCTGGTACCTGGGTGGGGGCTGGTTCTCAGTCCAGTAAATGGGATCTCAGTGGCAGTAGTCACTGGTACAGTCCGCTCTCAGTCCAGGGGCTTCGCCATAGTCCGTCACCCATTCAGAGTTCTCTTGGTCAGGAAATTTGTCCAAGTACAGATCGGGGAGTGGGAAGAAGTTAATCCTGTAGGGTCAGTACCAGCAATCAGGGGAACTGTGTATCATCAGTCGGATAGCTATAAACAGAGCAGGTGGGAACTGGTGAGACATGTCCTCGGGCTGTTCGTCTTATTTGGCCAGGTGCTTTGGAGTGAATACAGGCTTGAGGGGTTGTACATAGATCATCAACAAGGGTGCAAGGGGCCTGCAGGGATAGCAGGGGAATCACCTCTGAAAGGTCTGGGGGGTCAAGGAGGCATTTATAGTGTGGGGACAAGGATAAACTCAGTGGGGAATCTATAAGTGTATAGGGGATTACTATGCAGAAGAGAATCAGATCGTATGGTGGGCTACAGGAAAGGGTGCGTTGACAGTGAATACAACCAAGGCATTCACAGCGGGAGCAGAGAGGAGCAGGGTGGGCATCATTAAGATATAATGTTGGAATTCAAAGAGGGGGGGCAGGGAGGTCACTTGGAGATGAAGCTCAATGTGATTGGTCTCCACGTGGTGGATGTATGGAGATGGATTGTTGAGATAGTGTGAGGTATAAGAGAACATGGAGGCTTGGTGGGGATGGGGGTCCCTGGAAGCCAGGTAGAGTTCTGTGCTGCTAATGCACATGGCAGGATCTGTTCCCTGCCATCACTTGCCATTCTCTGGATGCTAAGTGGAACTGGAAATGACAAGATCCAGAGAACGTGGAGTCAGTGTCATGCTTCCTGGGCAAAAGCACAGCTTCCAAATTTCCTGAACATTACGATACTGAAGGGGCAAATACATGAAGTAGGCAAGGTGAGCCCTACCTACAATCACCTTTGATCAGCATTTGATCCTTAAGCACATTTAATCTGCATGCATCTGAAATCGTTGCAAATTGAAAGGCAATTTGCATAACAACATTGCTTCCTGTAAAATAAACATTGGCATCTCAATGATGCTGAAGTTAGCAGCAATGACTTAGAAAGAATAGAATGTCATCAAAGACGAACCATTATTCATGTAACTTCCAAGGGTGCTGTGGGAGGCAGAGAACATTGCTTTATCATGTGTTAAATCAGTGTAATAATTGTCTGTGCTGAATACAATGACAAGGTGCATGAATTATGTGTGCCTGGGATGGAAAGGGGCAGCAGGCATTCCCTTTTCAGGAACAAAAGGAAATGTTTTTATTCCTGATTCACAGCATCCACAGTTCTTTCGGTTTTTATTAGGTATTCTCTTTTGGTGTCATATGTTGGTTATTCAGCTGGTGTGGCATCTTCACCAGGTTAATGCTCAAGCTGAGGCTGTAGATGACTGAATGATGGAGACATGGTCCTTGTTACTGAGATCCAGCATGTCTCACTGAAGGGAGGAGTGTGGGCATCCCGCATCTGCAGGGCATGCCACCAATGATTCTTCTGAGACCTAAGAAAGTTTCTCGCTCCTTCTATTTCCAACAAAGATCATTCCACCAGAGCCCTGACCCTTGCTACTGGTGGCATATCGGCCACTGTTGATGCTTCCTAAGAAGGTGAAGGCTGATGGTGGAGGACCAGGACTATCAGTGAGCCCAGGAACAGCAGCAGGGCACTGTTGGATGGATGAGGGGTACCCAGCTCAGGGAGAGGTCACACCTGTAGGGGTCCTCAGGGTGCAGGCATCTGGAGAAGGACCAGAATCTTTTAGGCTTGTCTCCTGGGAACAAGCATGCTTCAGTGTCAACGCAGGCTCCGTATGTCCTGGGACACTAACAGAACTATACCAAATGCAAGAATGGCTCCTGACGGTTGCAGGAGACCATCCTCTCCCAGTGGCTGTGAAGGTGACAGTCTCTCTGAACATCTTTTCCAATGGCTCTTTCCAGAGAATGACGGGTGAGCTGTGTGCGATCTCTCAGTCATACACTCACAGCTGTATCAGGATAATGATCAGTGCCTCTGTGCACCATCACACCAGCTCATTTTATTTCCCGATGTTGAGGGCAGTGCTGTAGACCTGGCAGTAGGATTCAGGAACATAGCTGGCATCCCTCAGGTAACAGGTGCCCTCGAATCCAAGCATGAGGCCCTGAGAGAGCCGTATGAGAATGAATTCAGCAATGGGGAGGGATTCCATTACATTAATGTGCAGGTAATCTGTGATCACCGGTACCACTTCCTGGAGGTGTGTGCCCACTACCCAACAGCTCTCATGACTCCTACATCCTGGAGGACCCTCATGTACCTGGTATTTTTGAGGGTTCATGTGCTACTCATGGCTGTTTACTGGGAGACAAGGGATACCCACTGTGTCCGTGGCTCATGACATCATTGAGCAAACCCCTGATTGCTGCCAGATGCAGATACAATAATTCCCGTGCTTCAAACTGGGCTTTGATGGAGGAGAGCATGGTGCTGCTGATGTGGTTCCACTGCTTGAACCAGTCTGAGGGGACCCTTCAATATGTCCAGACAGAGTGTGCCATATCATCTGAGTGTGCTGTATCCTGCACAACTGGAGTGGGCAAACAGATGGTGTGCTGGATGCTGAGGAACTGGGGAATGGGAACAGTCTTCCAAGGTTATGGACAGTGGGAAGGAGGATGCTGTGCTTGCTTATGGTGAGCTGAGATGCATTGGGTCCTACAAGCCAGACAGGTTCCTGTTGGGAACAGATGCTGTCAGGGAAGAACACTATTGAAATGTGGAGATTGTTTAAGGAATGCATACTGCGTGTGCTCGATATGTTTGTCCCTAGCAGGCAGGGAAGATGCAGTCAAGTGAGGGAGCCTTGGTTCTCAAGAGAGGTCGAACGACTGGTTAAGAGGAAGAAGGATGCTTATGTAAGGTTTAGGAAACAAGTAACGGAAAACGCTCTAGAGGGATACAAGTTATCCAGGAAGGAGCTGAAGAAAGGGCTTAGGAGAGCTATAAGGGGGCATGAGAAAACCTTGGCAGATAGGATCAAGGAAAACTCCAAGGCTTTTTACGTGTACGTGAGGAATAAGAGAATGACCAGAGAAAGGGTAGGGCCGATCAAGGATTGTAAAGGGACTTTGTGTACGGAGCCTAAAGAGATAGGAGAGGTCCTTAATGAGAACTTTTCTTCGGTATTCACAACTGAGAGGGACCTAGTTGTAGAGGAGGACAGTGTGAAACAGACTGGTAGGCTAGAGGAGGTCACTCTGAGTAAAGAAGATGCGCTTGGATTTTTGAGGAAGTTGAAGATAGATAAGTCTCCCGGGCCTGATGGGATTTATCCAAGGATTCTATGGGAAGTGAGGGAAGAGATTGCAGGGCCTTTGGCGATGATCTTTTCGTCCTCACTGTCCACGGGTATAGTGCCGGAAGATTGGAGAGCGGCAAACGTCATCCCCTTGTTCAAAAAAGGGAATAGGGATAATGCCGGAAATTACAGGCCAGTTAGTCTTACGTCAGTGGTGGCCAAGTTATTGGAAAGGGCTCTGAGAGATAGGATTTAGGATCACTTGGAAAGGCACAGTTTGATTTATGATAGTCAATATGGATTCGTGAGGGGTAGATCAGGCCTCATAAACCTTATTGAATTCTTTGAAGAGGTGACCAAACACGTGGATGAAGGTAGAGCAGTGGATGTGGTATACATGGATTTAAGTAAGGCGTTTGATAAGGTTCCCCATGGTAGGCTCATGCAGAAGGTAAGGAGGCATGGGAAAGGGGGAAATGTGGCAGATTGGATTCAGAATTGGCTGACCCTTAGAAGACAAAGGGTGGTAGTGGACGGAAAATGTTCAACATGGTGCTCAGTTACGAGTGGTGTACCACAAGGATCTGTTCTGGGTCCTCTTCTATTTGTGATTTTTGTAAATGATTTGGATGAAGGAGTGGAAGGGTGGATTAGTAAGTTCGCGGACAATACGAAGGTGGGTCGAGTTGTGGACAGTGCGGAGGGCTGTTCTAGGTTACAAAGGGAGATTGATAGGATGCAGAGCTGGGCTGAGAAGTGGCAGATGGAGTTTAACCCTGGAAAGTGTGAGGTGATTCATTTTGGAAGGAAAAACTTGAAAGCAGAATACAGGATTAACAGAAAGATTCTTGGCAGTGTGAAGGAGCAGAGGGATCTTGGGGTTCATGTCCACATTTCCCTGAAAGCTGCCACCCGGGTGGATAGAGTTGTTAAGAAGGCGTAGGGTGTGTTAGCTTTTATTAATAGAGGGATTGAGTTCAAGAGCCGTGAAGTTATGCTCCAGCTATACAAAAGCCTGGTTTGGCCACATCTAGAGTATTGTGTCCAGTTCTGGTTGCCTCATTACAGGAAAGATGTGGAAGTGTTGGAAAAGGTGCAGAGGAGATTTACCAGGATGTTGCCTGGAATGGAGGGAAGGTCTTACGAGGAAAGGTTGAGAAAGCTAGGGCTTTTCTCTTTAGAACGATGAAGGATGAGAGGTGACTTGATAGAGGGGTACGAAATGATCAGAGGTATAGATAGAGTAGACAGCCAGTGACTTTTTCCTAGGGTGGACGTAGCTATTACGAGGGCGTATAGTTTTAAAGTGAGTGGAGGTAGATATAGGGGAGACGTCAGATGTAGGTTCTTTGCTCAGAGAGTGGTAGGGGCGTGGAATGCATTGCCAGAGAGGGAAGTGGAGTCGGCCTCATTAGGGGCATTTAAGCTGCTATTAGATAGGCATATGGATGATAGTATAAGGTAGGGGTGGAGGTTAGATAGACCTTAGGTTTAGGGTAAAAGTTTGGCACAACATCGTCGGCTGAAGGGCCAGTACTGTGCTGTACTGTTCTATGTTCTATGTTCTATGTTCTAAATGGGAACTAGGTGTAGGAGGGCTTTATGGCCTGTAGACTAGTCTTTGGTCATGATGCGAGCATTTAGTTTGCATTGTGGGAGTGAACTGCACCCTCTATTTATTTCACTTTTGGTGGCTGTATATAAAAGCGCATGAGTGGAATTGTCCAGTCTCTTGCCTATATGTGATGTTCCCTGACTGGGCAATGACAAGGTGCAAGTTTGGCCATTGTGCATTGAGGACAAAGTAGTAGTGATGTCGAGAGGGTGATGGATGGAATGTAGCTATGGCCAGGTAAACTGTGTGGCATGGTATGGCCAGGTAAACATTGACAAGGGTGAGAGAATATGGTTATATGTTCAAGGGGGTGTCAGCCATACTGGCTGTACTGAGAGTAGCGTGGCTTTGCGCCTGCTGTACAACTGAGGTAAGGGGAGACACTGAATTGCCACTTTTTGTTTGGGTACACTGCTGTCTTTTAAAAATGGGACACTGGGCTTCTGGCAGATATCCAGTGAGTGGAGAGTTGTTCCAGGAACACTAAGTTCTGAAGAATAGTCGCTTGACACAAAATGTTAACTCTGATTTTCTTTTCACAGATGCTGCCAGACTTGCTGAGCTTTTCTAGCAACTTCTGTTTTTGTTTCTGGTTTACAGCATCTGCAGTTCTTTCAGTTTTTATTTGATGATGCATGTTTGGTAAGAATTGACAAGAAATCTTGCTGGGCCTAATAGTGACAATTATTCCAAAAAGAATGAAAAAGTTTTACTTAGCCATAAATTGTAAGATTCAGCACCTTGTTCATTAAACTCAGGTTGGTGTGCACTACTATTCGTTGAGAACTAAGCTAGGTCATAGAAAAAGAGGAGCTGATATTCTTCATGAATACAAGAAAGTTTTGAAGGACTTTTGTGACAGAGATTTATGATCTATTTGCTGAATTGACTGCTGACCCAATTCTTGAGATTGGTTTTACATGCATTTAACATGCAATTTATACTTAAAGCAGCTCCAATTTGCTTTTTAACTCATGTTTAACATATTAGCATGCTGCTTTTCAGAATATTGGTGGTTCACAAGATATCATTTAATGCTTGCTTGAAAAAATCTGTTTTAAACCATGGAATCTTTGTTTTATTGCAAATAATTACAAATTCAGATTTCATTTTTTTCAAAAACAGTTTGTGTTAATCCCTACAAAACCCATGAGCAATCATTAATTAATCTCACTGTGAAACTCATTGAATATGAGTTCCCTTGGTAACAGGCAATGGCCTGTCCAGTCGGAACTCATCACCTGTGTCCTTTATAAAGCAGACCCACCAGGGAATACAGTGGTTTATCTCCCCCCCGCCAACCAAATTTTGATTTAGCCCTTCCAGTCTTCCTACTTCCCCCTCATTTTTGATGGTTTGCATTGCTATTAATGGACTTTGCATGTCAATATCCAATTGGCTACATGGGTGATTTTTTTAATGGTGCTTAGTGTTAAAATCAAAAAAAAAAATGTCATGCTGATTTGGTGATGGGGAGAAAAATGTTCTGTTGTGTGTAAGAACACTTCTTGATATATTAAAAAGAACAGACTCATTTTTCAAGAGAACTGGGCATTGCAGGGTGCTTTATTTCCCCCTCCAACTTCATTTGATTTAGTCCCTTCCTTCTCTCCCTATATCTACCTCACTTCTTGATGGTTTGTGTTGCCCTTAGTGGGCTTTGCATGTAAATATCCACCTGGGTACATGGGTGATTTATTGTGTCGACCAGCAGAAGATGTAACACAAAAGTCATGGTGATTTGGTGATGGGGGAAAAATACATTCAGTTGTGTGTAAGAGCAGTGCTGAGTAAAAGTTTTTAAAAATAAAGCAAAACCAGGCTTGGACTAGCCTGTGCATGTCATAGTCATAGCTTTATTTCGATCGTCAACAATAAACAATCTTCTTTTCCATTTGGGTTTCCTGAGTTATTCCACATCTTTAGTGAGGTTGTCATAGCATCGAACCAACTCTTAAATGATTCCAGGGATTTTAGATCAGTTTCTCATCAGTGAAACCATTCCTGACATTAATAACTCATTATATGGGGAATTGTTTCCTGACTCAGTCTTGAACATGTCTTTGAACATTACACACTGTCCCCTTGTCTTGTACTAATGGTTTAACTTGGAGCAGTACTCATTATTTCTATTTTATTTACTGTCTCATGCTCAGTAGTCAAAGTGAACCTTATCAATCACCTAAAATGCTGAGAGATCTTCAGACTTGACTTAAAGTTTTAGTGTGGAACATAGTATTTCTGAGTTGGAAAGGCAGCTGGATTTTAGAAGCTGGATCTCATTAAGCATGCCTCTTGCCAATCAGACAGCCCAGGAGGTCAGTGCAAAGTGGTTGGCAGGGCACTACAATTGAGTAGCAGAAGGTCTTTCCAGGGAAACATGATCCTTGGCATTACTGAAACAGAGTTCTGTGTTTCAGCAGGAAAATCATGGCCTGGGGATTGGGAGAGTTGGTGGAAGGGATGATGGATGCCTGTGGATGTGGGACTTGGAGAAGCAGTTCTGAATCTGAAAAGATTTTTATAATTTTATCTTCTTGAGGCATTCTATCTGCTGTCTTTTGCAGGTCTGTAATTGGAGCCAGATCTGCATTTTGAAGAGAATTCCTTTGGCTCTGCAGAAGTGGCCTTGCTGTCTATCATTTGAATTTGCAGTTGGGCCAGTTAGCAGCTCTAAATAAGTGGGTAAGTGTCTACTTCATTTTAAATCTCTCCCTGCTTTATCTGATATTCATCAGCTGAGGCAGGTTAAGTGAATTCTAAGTGTTCTGAGTGATTTCTTTTTTCTAATTTTCCCTTGTTCTTCTGGCAATTGGAATCAGCCCCATAGGTTGCTTCTCAGCAGTTCATCACCTCTTTCTTTTTGTTTCTCAGTTACTCACAACAGAGTCTGAGCAAAGCATGAGTTAATTCAGTACATAGGGAAATAGGAAATAGCATCAGAAGTCTGCCTGTTGAGTCTGTTCTCCCATTTAATTAGATCTTGCCTCATCTTCTACCAATTAGCCACTTTTCGCACACTAAATCCATACACCTTGATGCCATTGCACAGGAAATCTCTTGATTTTTGCCTTGAACTAGTATAATGTTCCACACTCTTTTTTCAAAGATTCATCACCCTGTGCAAAGAAATTTTTTCTTATCTCGGTCCTAAGTGGGCTGCCCTTGTTCTCGGACATTGCTCTAGATATTCAAGTGGTCAGACAGTCATTGGAGCAGTGAAGACTGCAATTGCATGTCAGGACCACACAGAATCCTAAATGCAGCAGCAAATTCCATGGGAAGTGCCCAGGAACTGGAAGGTTCTAGTCAGCAATTTTCTTGCATCTGGAGTCTGCTGACAAAAATCCATTAAAATCAGAGAATTTGGTTAATAGTTACCCAGAAAAAGGTCGAAGGATTAAAAACTTAGTCTAAATCCTGAATAACTATTAAACTGAGACCAAAAAGGAGAGGTCCCCTCACTAAGTATACGCACCCTCTAAACCGTTATACCTCTGACAACTATCCCTGCACCTCCCAACCCAATGTGATATCAAAAGCACTACTCCCAGGATCTGATATCACCACCAGCACTGGCATGAAACCCCAGACTCAGCGCATGCCTCAATCACCTCTGGACACTGATACCACCACTTCCTCAGTGGACATGATCACCCCCACATCCCCTCATGACCCCACCCTCAACCCCTCTGTCACTTCAGTCAACATCCTGGCTGCGTTGCTGGACATTGAAATCTCAGAAGGTTGCATCGTCCACTGTGTAAAAAGGTGTCGCAGAATGTCTTCCCTCACCTATCCTTGATCACCAGGGAACTGTTGGAGTTCTGCTACACTCTATATTTCTGAAGGAATTGAATTTTGTGCCCAAAAACGTACAGATTCCTCTGTATTGCACATTGCAGGATTGGAACTGTCAGCTGGAATTGTGGAACTCAATCCTAGTGGAATGGCAGTCTGACTGCGATTGCCACTTCTCAGAATATCCGGGCCAATGTCTCCCAGTTTTAGACTCGTCAGCAAAGAGAAATATTGTAGCTCTTTGAAACCCTCTCAATACAAGTCCAGGTTCCCATTTTTCTTCTCATAACCCAATCTTAACAGCTCAGAGATCAGTCTGGTCATCTTCAATTCTACTCCCTCTATGGCAAGTCTATCCTTCCTTAGACAAGGGAATCAAAACTGGACACAACACCTCAGGTAGTGTCTCACCAAGGCACTAAGTAATTGCAGCAAGACATTTTTATTTCTTTACTCAAAACCCCTTACAATGGAAGCTGGATACACCTCTGTCCTAGGCTATCGTGACTCCCCAGTTCCTTTGGACATTGACGCTTCCCATCATGTCACCATTGAGAAATACCCCACATATCTGCTTTTATGACTTGAATAACTTCACACTTATTCACATTACATTCAATTTGCCATGTGTTTGCTTATTCTCTACCCTGTTCAAATCCCGTTGAGCGTTCTTACATCTCCCTCACGCCTCACATTCCCATCTAAATTTGCATCATCAGCAAACTTGGAAATATAGTTGGTCATCATATCGAAATCATTTGAAAAAGATTTTGAAAAGCCATGGTCCGAACACTGATCCCTGTGGTAACGTGGCAGGTTGAGTTTAATAATGGCCAAGTGTGAGGTCATACACTTCAGAAGAAAGAATCAAAAGACAGACTATTATTTAAGTGGAGAGAAACTCCAAAACTGTGCAATATAGAGCAATCTGCTTGCTTTTTGCATGAAACACAAAATGTTAGCAAGCTGGTGCAGCAAATAATTAAGACGGCAAATTGAACTTTGGCCATTATTGTTAAGGATATAAAGCTTAAATATAGCAAAATCTTGTCACAATTGCACAGGGTGTTGGAGAGGCCTCACCTTGAGCAACTTGTACAGTTTGTTTTCTGTTCTTAACAAAAAGGACATTCTGGCATTGGAGAAGTTCAAAAGACATTCACTGGACTGATTCCTGGGGTGAAGGAATGACTTATTAAAAACAGCTGAACAGGTTAGTCCTTTATTAACCAGAGTTTAGAAGAATAAGGGTTGATCTTATTGAAACATGCATGATTCTCAGCATTTTACATGGTAGATGTTAGGAAAATGTTTCCACTAGTGGTGAATCCTGAATTATGGGACATAGTTAAAGACTAAGGGGCCAATTATTTAAAATTGAGAAGTTTAGGAATTTATTCTCCCTGAGAGTAGTGAATTTGCCCAGAGAGTTATGGAGGCAAGACCACTTAAAGTACTTAAAGAGGAGGTAGATAGATTTTTGAAATATCGAGGAGTCATGTCTATGAGGAGTTGGCCTAAAGAGGTAGGGTAGATCAGCCATGATCTTATTAAATAGTGATGGAATGTTGAGGAATTGAATGGCCTACTTCTGCTCCTATTTCTTATGTTCTTGTGTGCTAACCCGAGAATGATCTGTTTATTCTTACTCTGTTTTCTGACAATTAACCAATTCTCAATCCATTCCAGTTTATCTACTTGATTTCGTGTGCTGTAATTTTGTTTACTAACCTCCAGCGTGGAATTTTACGCAAGGCTTGTGAAAATCCAGGTAAACTGCATTCAATTGTTCTCCTTTATCTATCTTGTCTTTGCACAGATACTCATGACAATACTTGTTCACAAATCCCTCGGTTCCCGGTTTATCTTGGAAATTTTCTTGAGGCTTCTTCTGGAATACTGTACCCAGTTCTGGTTGCCCAGTTATCGGAAGTATATTATTAAGTTGGGGAGGGTTCAAAAGAGGATTACCAAGATGTTGCTGGGTATGGAAGGTTTGAGTTATAGAAAAGGTTGGATAAGCTGGGACTTTTTTCACTGGAACATAGGAGGTTGAGAGGAGACCTGATTGAATATTATAAAATAATGAGAGGAATGGATACGGTTAATCATAGTTGTCTTATCCCTAGGATGGAGAATTTCAAGGCTAGAAGGCACATTTTTAAAGTGAGAGGAGAGCGATTTAACAAAAAAATGAGAGGTAAATTTTTTGCACAGAGGGTGGTTCTCGTGTGGAATGAAGTTTCTGACAAAGTGGTGTCTGTCGGTGTCATTACAATGTTTAACAGATATTTGGATAAGTACATGATTAGGAAGCATTTGGAGGGATATGGACTAGGAGCAGGCAGGTGGGGCTAGTCTAGTTTGGGATTATGTTCAGCAAGGAGTAGTTGCACCACAGGGTCTGTTTCTGTTCTGTATGACTCTATGACTATGACAGATACAAAGGGTTGAATTTTCCCATCGTCTGCTAATGTGTTGTGTCAAGTAAGGTTCATGGCACCCAGTCCACATGGCATGGAGTAACTTTTCTCATGCAATGTTCCAGCCTTCAGCTCGTTACCTATGTAACCTCACTTCTTAGCAACCTTCTTAAGGAATTATGTGGCAGGAGAGGCTGAAGTCAGAGCCTTCTGGTGTTCACGTTGCTACATCCAACTTGCAAACTACCTCAGATGCCCCAGGCCAGGAATTTGCCCCCACACTGTGGTCCTGCACTTTTTACAAGGACATCACCCAGAAATGTATGTTAGCACCCTGCTTTGAGAATCAGGACCTACAGATGTTAGTGGACAAATGGTGGAGAGGAGATCTGTCCCTTTTCCTGCAGGCTGACACAAGAGGCTATGCCATGGGACACAGTGAATCTGGACACATAATGCAGTCCAATCAAGACTGTGTCACAAGTTAAAAGAGACGGACAGCCGTGCAGGAAGAAGGCTTCCATTCCACAAGGATGAGAGCTATGACATTTCCTCTGCTACCTCACACTCACAGGGTGCCCACTCATTTTAACTCTACAACTGCACACACGAATCACCAAGGCTCATGGACTACAACTGTCACTATTGCATGCATCATGGCTATCACCCATCTCATCCTCCCAAATTGCTCATCTTTCCTGCCCTCTGAGCTTCCTACTCACTTACTGGGGACACTTCACCATCTCTCCTGTCTTGCATCATTAACTGCTCTTTTATTCTCTTCTATTACACTCAATGTTTCCTTGTCTCAAGGCAGGACTGGTGGAGCCATTGAACATAAGGGTCCTCCCACCTTTTCAAGAGAAAATATTCAATTTGGCTAGAGAATAGTATTAGCTGTTCCTATGAGGATGGGGAGACCAGGTCAACTTAATAGTCTTTGCACGCTTAAACATTGAAGTATTATTGATCATGGAAGGCTGGAAGGAACTTTTTCAGGTCTCCTTACAATCTGCTGGCTATCATCAGCAGTGTCACTGGATAAGACATGCTGTCTGAAGTTTCAAGAGCTCCAAAACCACATGCCATATAATGATAGTTCACTCTTTGTGAGTTGTTGCTTTTTCCCTAACTGTAAGTAGAACATGTAAGGTGTGGATGCTGGAAAATGTGATTACCCAGCTGGATATGAGACATTTGTCCAAAAACACAAAATGTCAAGGACTGCATCAATTCTAACAAGATCCACACATCCCTTGCACAGAACAGGGGCTGCTTCTCAGATTATCAACAGAATGTTAAACAATTACATAAAATTCTTACAGTGTGGAAGCAGGTCATTTGGCCAATTGAGTCCACACCAACGCTCTGAAGAACATCCCACCCCACCCTATCCCTGTAATCCTGCAAATCCCTGAAGACTGTGGGCAATTTAGCATGGCCAATCCATCTAACCTGCACATCTTTAGACTGTGGGAGGAAACCAGAGCACCCAGAGGAAACCCACGCAGACACAAGGAGAGTGTGCAAACTCTACCCAAACAGTTGCCCAAGGGTCGAATCAAACGTAGGTCCTTGGCATTGTGAAGCAGCCGTGCTAACCACTGAGTCATCATGCCACCCTATTAAATGCAATCCAAACCCAGCTCATTCACCTGGGATAGTAGGAACTGCCAATGCTGGAGAATCTGAGATAACAAGGTGTAGAGCTGGACGAACACAGCAGGCCAAGTAGCATCAGAGGAGCAGTGTCTGAAGAAGGGTCTAGACCCGAAACATCAGCTTTCCTGCTCCTCTGATGCTGCTTGGCCTGCTGTGTTCATCCAGCTCTACACCTTGTTATCTCTCATTCACCTGGGAACCAGGATTCAAAAATGTTGTCTTGGTTTTTTCATGGTTAACAATGTTTTGCTTTCTCATCCCTGTATTGAACACCCCCTCAAAGACCTGATCTTCATCCTCCGAAGATTGTTGTCATTCCCCAATTTCACCTGTACCCAGGTCATCTTCTCCTCATATTTGTCAGCTCCAGTTGTGAAGTGTGCCATAGTAATTTGGGACATCCTGTCTTAAGTATATTACAAGACTCCACCAGAACGAGGAATCGAAAGCTCATCTTAAGGAGGCTCATCTGCTCTACTTTGGCTCAGGTGACACTTTTCATCCATTTGTCTGATTGCATTTACTTAGCTGACATGATGAGGATAAAATTAGTGCACGCATATTATGCTCACGATTGCTTTAGGCCATAATTCTTTATGTACATTCTTGGACAATGAATGACCTGCTGATGAAGTGCGAAGTGTAGCCAGATGGGTGACAATACTGAATCAGTGGAGGTTTGATTACTGCATTCGCCTCTGGCAGGGCCTCAAAAACCAAATGTTTTACTCTGCTCCAGAGAAATAAAGAGTAACTTATTCTGCTGACTTTGCACATGCTGTCAATCAATTTGTGCAGCTGACTTTTGATCCAATAAAGCAATGTTCCAAATTCATGTTCATGTGAGTGAGTTATAAGCTCTGCCTTTGATGCAAGATTTTGCCCCCAGCCTTCATGTTTCCTTTTCTGTTGTTGTTCTTGTGGTCTTGATGACATTTTAGCCTCCTCAGACTTGAGCTGTCTGCTTTTCAAGGACTGCTCTTGGTTGAAATGTTGCATGACAGATTGAAAGTCAACAGTACAATATCCGTGCAAAGTTATCTGAGTGCCAGAGATCTGGGGCCTTTTTATTTCCTTGACCAGCTGTTGAGACTTGTCAGTGATGTGCTCCCCACATTGCACTCCTGGGTCTAAACCTGATAGAGTACCCACTGAGGTGAAAGTCTCTGACCTGGTGTAGCGTGCTGGTGAAAACATTACCTGTGCATTACTTTGATGGTTGAGTAGATGGAGCTGAAGGTCTCTGATGCTGTCAATTTCTCAAAACCTCATTGGATGTATTACCAAGACAAGACAGAGAATTAGAAAACAAGGTGTGGAGCTGGAGGAACACAGCAGGCCAGGCAACATCAGAGGAGCAGGAAAGCTG
>NC_063344.1:34467316-34497503 GCF_021869965.1 Rhincodon typus
GCAGTTCCTACTATCTCTAAGACAGAGAATTAGTTGTCTGAGAGGGATAAACGTTTGTGCAGATTAAACATGTGTTAACATTGGTGGTAATGGGAAAGTAGTAAAACACACTCAATACGGCCTGTTAGGTTGGTTGGTCATTGAGGTCCCCTTCCCAGTTGAGTGGTCACACTCTTCCCAGCCATATCCAATGTTTTCTCCTTTTGAACATGTGTAGCAATATGTCCACCTCGGACCATTAGCCTTGGCCCTTTTCTGCCCAATTGGCGAGATGGCAATGGCCTAGTGGTATTATCGCTGGACTGTTAATCCTTACCTGGTTGGGCCCAAATGTGACTCCAGACCCAGCAGTAATGTGGTTGACAAGATGGCGGCAAGGTAAGTACACCATTTGGAGCTCCACTCTGCTCACCAGTTCCATTTCCTTTTCCTTTTCCTTTCTTTTTCTCTTCTTCTTCTCTCTCCTCTTTGCAATAATTCTATCCCCCCACCCCCTGGCATTTTAACTACCTACCTAAGGAGTCGAGAAGGAGTTGGGTCACGACTGGGAACCATGTGGCGGGATCTGAACACGCAGACAATGTCCTTCAGGGAGGGTGGATCAAGCGAGCTTGGGCTGGAGCAACGGTGGCGGATCAAGAGTGGGCCGGTTTGGCGGTGAAGGCGGGCCTTTTGCATGGCAGCGACGGATGCCTCCTGGGTGCCCTAGCAATTGAAGTGGTGCCTGTAACAATGTGGAGATGGGACTTAGGACTCTGAGATCTGGACCTTTCTTTTTCTCTTGCTTACCTTTTGGCTCTGTTAAAATCTTTTAATTCTGGTTTTGTAACCAAGCGGGTGCCAGTGAATGGCGACTTTGTGCACTTTTCGTTGTACTTATGTATTATTATACTTAGGACATGTGATTGAGAAATAAATAAATCTTAACTGCCCTGTGGGCATCTAGAGATTGGCAATACATATTGGCCTGGCCAGCGATGTCCTTGTCCTGTGAATGAATAAATTACGTGCCAATTTCTCCTGCAATAACTCAAAGACAGAGATCAAGTGTGGTGGAAAGAAGAGCCATTTGTGGTGATGTAGGAGCAAGAGAGGTGGTGAGGTGTCTCGGTGAGTGTGTAGGAGATGCAGGGGGCAGGAAGGGTGAGGAGTTTGGGAGGATGATGTGATTGAGAGCTGCTGAGTAGACATGGCACACGCAATAAAGGCAACCATAGTCCATGAGTTTTGATATGATATGTTTGCAGTGGCAGAGGTAGATGATACTGTGAATAGGAGGTAGCAGAGAGAACACGGTGGCATTTATTTTTGCAGAGCACAGAAGATCATTGACTACTTTCTACACTTCTGGGCAACTTGCTTCATTTTTAGACAAAGCACTGACCTGGAATGCTAACTATGTACAACATGAATAGATCTTTTAGGGTGGTATCCTCAGCAGTCAGCTGGAAAGATGCTGGTGCTCCTCTTCACCATCCTATCCATCAGCACCTCAAAGTCCCTGTCTCTGAAGTGGTGTGTGATCTTTCCTTTCTGTGCCATAACAGCTGTGTGTGTGTGTGTGTGTGTGTGTGTGTGGAGGGGGAGCTGCGAACAGTTCCTGGCTTGCACCTGTAAAAATCTGCAGCTCATCTTTAAATATGGTGCCAACATTATGAATGCTGGAAGTTCCTGTCAGTGATGAACAAACTGACTATCTGACTGTATTATTTCACAAGAAGGGCACCAAAGGTGCCAACAGCAATATTAAAACAGTATAGAGAAGCAGATTGCTTGAGAAAATTTGCTCCAAGCTGTGGCTCATGGGGTGTCATGAAACTCACTCGCCAAAACACTATAGCTACAAATGGAAAAAGTCCACTCCACATATTGCAGCTATCTGCAACTTTTTGAAGGAGCTGTTACTATTCTTCACTTTGGAGTGAACTCAAAATCCCAGCCTAGAAATCAATTCTAAAAATAAAACATATGATGTAGCTTCTCAGAAATGCCTCATGCACATGCATTTCTGGATCTCATCATAGTCAATTTCCCTTCTCTAACAGTAATTCAGTGTTTCTACTGTTTGTACAGATGACATCAGACAGCAAACCTCATTGAATGATGTCAGTGAGTCGTGGAACAGACGTCTTTACTCATTTAAGCTCGAAAGAAAGCCTGTAGCTGTTCAAAGAGTGAATGGTCTTGTGTTATAAATTAAAGCAAGTGAACATTATCTCAGGGAGGGTGTGGTTAGTTCAATTAGCTAGATGGTTAGCATTGTTTATTGTTTAGTTCTGAATAATACCAGCCCTGCAGGTTTGATGCTCATTTTGGCTAAGAAACACTTAAAGACCAATGTCTGCACTCTGCCCCAAGAATGGAAGGTAATGGTACTGCAAAAAAAACTGCCAAGTGCCCAGGACAAAGTGTCAATAGACAATGAGCTAAAGACCTTCCTTTGGCAGAGTGCCACATGGAAAGGAATGGTGTTGCTAAACCAAATTGACTACAAATTTTGAAAAGAGGCATAATATGTGATTAAATTCCATCAATGGCTTCCAAATAACACGATTTTAGAAGAAGCAGACGTTGAACATTATTCTATCGGTGAGTTTTCCCTTAAATAAAAGACACAAATAGTTCAACACAGCAGAGGGATGGAGGCTCTCATCAGCAGCACGAGAAGGCCAAATGCAGAATGTCAGCAGATAAACAGAATGTGTCCTTTGGCCATTAAGTTTTCTGACAAAGAGTTCAAGACCCATAAGTGGAAATCACATGTAGCCCATTCACATACAACGCAGCCAGAAAGGGTTTCGTTGATTACCTCTTCCCTTCTGCCCACCCTCAACAGCTCACCATATACTTGGTGGCAAGTGTTGTGCACACATGACGGAAAAGTAAGCAGACAAATCCCTAATGAGAGATCATTTAACTTGATTGAATAAGGCAAGTGATAATAGTGTGTATCATTTTGATAGCAAGCAAGGTAAGGTCAAAGGCATATTATCAAAATGGCCACAAGACCCCCTAATGTAAATTAAGGCACAACAGACCTCCAACAGAATTCAAATGTTTTAACAGCACACAGAGCTATGCATTCTACATTCGTCCAATGCAGGTAAGTCACCCATTAACATTTGCTTAGCTACTGGGGACAAGGGTCTTCAGACCCTTAACATATTAAGGTTAACAACTGAAGAGTTACAAGATATGGACCATATTAGAAGAGCAACTCAGAGTCAGATTAAGTTTCTATATTCATTAATTGGAATTCATGTCACTTAGAACCCACAGAGCACTTTGTGAACAGTTACAGAGCAAAGGGATCATTGTGATTTTTTCAGATGGGAGCAATGAAACTGAATTATTGAGCTAGTGTTCATATCGCTTTCATGAAAACTTTTAAGATAAATTAATGAAACAAATCAAAGCATTATAGGTTTGAACAGCTACTCAAAGATGGACGAAAGCAGAAAGTGTTCCTCATAGATAGACAAAACTTATAGGTGCTCAGTATAAATTTAAACACTGATACACTCAAATGTAGAGAGACATGTAGAAGGTGTGGACATACGTGGAGGGTTTCTATGTACTAAGGAAATTATTAGATGTCAAATCATATTTTCAAGACTCGTGACAAATGCATTCACCAATAGCGGCATTGCATGAAAGCAAAGGCTAATGTATTACATAAGGCCATGCACCCATCTGAACAATAGCGCTCAAGGAGTACCTTCAAGCAACAATAAAAGGCCATCTGGTATCCCATCAAAGGTATACCTATGAGTTGATCGACATGCCAGAACCTGATGAAGAACACAATGAGACAAAGCTTAGTGAAATAAAAACAGCAAGTGTTGGAAAAACTCAGCAGGTCTGGCAACATCTGTGGAGAAACAGTGTTAATGTTGCGCACCCAATATTTTGCTTCTTATTTTAATAATGAGTAGTGAATTCATGTTTCACACTATTAATCTCATGAAAAACATCAATGTTATCGCACAGTGTTCGCAAAAATTCAAATGATCTGTCCTCAGAGAGCTGGTTAATATTCGATATTGGCTAAGATCAACAGAGGGGCAAGGGCAAATATATTACCTCTTCAGATGTATCAATCCATGACAGAATCTACAAATGCAAAACTTTTCAGCATAAAATAGTTTATTTATTTCATGTGCTAAAGTGCAAGTATAGCCAACTTGCCTGGATATTGCGGATGTTTTTCATTGTAGCAGCTTCCTGACCAGCAATTGCAGGTAGCCCAGCATTCCATGATTTTACAGACTCACAACCTATTTAAGTCAGATGACATCACAGATACATAAAACCGCAGAAGATTTTTCAAGAAACACTTGGAGAACTGAATATGAAAGATGAATTGAGCATTTCATTTTCTTCGGCATGAGAGGAGTTAAGATCTCGCTCTCTGCTGTGGAGAGAAGAATGAAAATTCAAGAGACATCAGCTGAATTATTAGCTCAAGATAAAACCAGCATTGCTGAGATGATGTGGTTTTTAATGGAAAACGTCTGCTCAGCTCACAAAGACGAAGTCAGAAATCTCACGACAACAGGTTATAACCTGGTGTTGTGTGATTTCTGACTTTGTCCACACCAGCCCAACACCGACACCTCCACATTCTCACAAAGGTGAACAAAGATCTGAAAGAAAATAACTTGGAGCAGAATAAACAGCAAGCTCTGTACCTTCAGTCCAATGGAAAGATTATTGGTTCACAGGAAGATCTGGAGCAATTCAATGATCAGGTTCGGGTTCACTAGAAGCAGCTACAAAAACATTGGCTTGAGCTCAAAGCAAAGATGGAGAAAGTGATAGAGCTTTAAAAGGAGGCAAAGATGCACAGCACACACAACAAGGAGCTGCACATCACTCGTAAGATGGTCCTTTCAAAATAAATGCCAACAATGATAATACTGTGAAAGAACTCAAGGATAAAATGAAGGAAATCAAACAACCACTGAAGCAGCAAACAGAAGAGATCCTTACTTCAATGAAAAGAATAAGAAAATAAAGTTGATGAGACTGGATGGTTATTGGAGCAGTTTATGAAGGTGAAACATATAGTGGACCCATAGAAGGTTACTATTTTTTTGAAGTTAGTGGAATCCAGCCTGTAAAAACAGAAGATTCAAAATGAGCTGCAACAACTTAAGAAACAATAGTAAATGCCAAGAATATTTGAACCATTCAAATGAACCAAGCCCTTGGTTGGAAGTACACCTGTTCTTTTCTAGAACAGCAAGTACAGAGAGAAAAACTTGACAACACAAGCAGGAATAGTAGACAATGTTACTTTGGATTGTGGAAATCATTGACCACTCCAGACTGCTGGTGAACGTTAAGTTTTTTTTTCAGCCATAGTTTGAGATGTTTTGAGTCTTTGGGAGGGTTTTCCACCATGCGATCTAATGAGTTTTCTTGTCTTATCTTACCAAATGCAGCTCATTAACTACCTACCCCACTCCATGGGGTCCTTGTGTCTGATTCTAAAACCATCTTACCAGTTGCTACACCTGGAACAATTCACTATTCAGTTGATATCGTAGAAATCACTAACATCACTTGTGATCCCACCACCTTAAAAATCCTGGTGTGCAGGCAGAGAATCATTGTCAGTCCCGAGCTGCCCTTCATGGTTCCGGCCATTTGGTCTGGACAGGTCAGATATTGGGAAGTCAATTGTGTGCTTTGAGGGCTGGGTCCTGGATCTCCTGCTGGAGAGAGGTGATGCAGAGGAAGGCTTCTTCTTCCTCCAGGACTAACAGTGGAGGTCACGACACCAGACCATGCCAGTCTGCCTGAGGTTGTCATTCAGGCTAAAGTGCTCAGCCATCTGGATGAATGCCCAGCAACATAGGAAGAAAGTTAAAGACCTCTTCACTATTCCTACGTAAGTACCACTATCTTTTCTTTGATAACTCGCACTCTCTCTGCTACTGTGATCAACCTCTCAGCAAGGCACATGTTCTCCAATTCTCACTATTGCCTGTACCATCTTCCCTCACCTGCACTTACCCACCCCAATCCCTGGCAGCACTAACTCTTCATGCCCTCTGAGCTGCCTACTCGTTTGATCAGGAGACCTCCCCACCTGCACCAAAAGTATCAGATATACTACCTACTTTCATATCCCTTAATATATCTATCTCTAACTGGAAAGCAGCCTCCAATGGGCCTGAAAGACCTAAGTCAGGTGATGGGCTGCCTGACATTCAGCTCCTCACCCCTTTCTTTGGAGATCAACTTGAGTCTGACTACTCTGAGTGGCTGGCTAACTCTGCGCAAGTTCCTGGACTGGTTATTGGAGGATGCCCTTGACTTATTGTGCCTGGGATCTCTTGAGAGATGGCTATCTCCATTGACTTGACTGAGGCCTGTTGGCAGTCAATACAAGCATCTTAGCTTTATGTCTCCACTGCACAAGACAAGAGAGAGGCAGTAAAATAGTTTCTCTGGCTTAGAATCAAAAGTAAAAAATGTAGGGCAATGCAAGGTGGGAATCCTGTGAGCATCCAGGTAGGTTCAGAGTGAATGCATACACTACAGATGAGTGAAGAGCCCAGAGATACAGCCTGGTCCACACCTTGAGCTGAATTTGCAAACTTGAGCACAAATTGTCTTTTCAGCAATTCCCCTTCATGGACTACATATGCTGTGTGTATACAATGTTGTGGCATTGCTTCCCAGTTAATCTGCTCTGCATTATCAAGCTGCACGCATGAAAGTTAGTTGTTTTGCCATAATGCATGCTTCATAACTCTCATGCTGTTTGTTTGCTATTTGTAGTTTTAAATAAACAACCCAAAAGAGATAATCAATCCCTGATAAGCAATTAATGATACCATTATCATTAACAAGACAATGCGGTATCATGTGCTGCTAATACAGCAGACTGGCACAGAATAAACGCATCATGGTAGCTTCCAGGATTTTGGGCATTGACCTGTGTAATGTATAGAGTACAGACCCACCACATGGACATGATGTAATGGAACCCTGTGTTAGTTGCTGCATGTCACTGTATTTACATGTGATGTAATGTAATTGCATGCTGTCAGTGGTCCAGTCTACTATTGTGATCCTTTTGATCTTTGCCAAGCCATATGCATGGAAAGAGAGAATGTACTATAGTTGTCCCTCTTTGTAGTGGCTAGTAGACTGTGAAATGTTGAAGATGTTTTATGCTCCAGCTTGTAAGGAGTTCAAAGTGAAGACACTGAAGGCTGTTGTCACTTTTGGAGCCACTAGCAATGTCATTCTTGCCCTTTCTGAACCTGCATGCCTGCTTGCAAAAAGTGGCTGATTTCAGTAAGCATATCCCCCCATATGTTCTCCCACTAAGAGCCCTCTTTTCCTCATCCTCCTTTCATTTGAGTTACTTGCCGTTTTCTGTGCCATTTTTCTCTATTTTGACTTTGCAGGTCACAAGGAATAGATACTTCAACACCAACGCCAAGAAGCAAGTGTTGAGAGCTGAACATTTGAAGTGGGAATCAAAGCTTTCACTGTCACACCATTCCCAATAGACATTAATTTTAAGGAACAATAAAGAGCACCAGATACTTCGACAATTCAGCTGCAACCAGTAGAAATGAACAGTAATTATCCTGATAGGGATTGACAATCCTTTTGAACAACTCTGGGGACATGGTTGGGAAGGGAATTTCTTCCTGCTATCAAACACAGCTTTTGTTATATGACAGAGTTAGCTGTAACTCTAAGGTTGAAAATGGCATTGCTGGACTTTGACTGATATCGCAATCTGCTTTCCATTTTTGATTCTAATGATCTAGCATAAATGGATTTGGATAGGCCAATACCAGAAATTTGCAAATATTGTGGATGTTTTTCTGACCCATGATGGTACCTTCATTGCAGAAATTATGAGCACTATTGGATAAGTTCTGCAGCAGTATTTTTTTTTCCATTTGAGCACCTTAGTCATATAGTTTTACGTGTGTAGAAATAAAAATTATCTGATCATATACTGAAAATCAACTGTGCAACCAACAAAGTGCTACAGATATGGATCTTGGAAGTGTTAAAACAAAAAGGGATCTCTTTTATAATTATTGAATCAAGTATTTAATGAATTAGCTCTGAGGTCAATGTATAATATTCTAAGCAACAGAAATCTCAAATATGCATAAAATATTTAATATTTTAATATTGTTAATAATCTGAGGTATTAGTATTCAACCAGTTTAATGTGGCATTAATTTGAATTGGCATCTAAAAGGTTTGTGTTTGATTAACTTCATATATTATTCTATTACTCACTACTAGTGATAATTTTATAATATTAATTCTCTGGTACATATAACAGGACAAACAGCAAATATCTTCAGCAACATATCATAAATTAGACCATTGCTAGAGTGATGCACTGCACAAACAACTGGAATTGGCAGCATACAAGGTTGTCATTGTCAAAAGTTTTGATAAGAATAATCAATAAACATTGCTGAATTTATACTTCTTTTAATTAGCTGATATATATAAATTATTTATTTTGGCCAAAACATCTGGGTGGAGAAAAACACATATTGCTAATAATCCTGTAAGAAATGGAAGAAGGGATAACTAAAATGTAATCTAATATTTAGAAAAATAAACTTTATATGCCAAAATGAAATAGCCTTGGGATGTAAGCAAAGCGTTAGTATGGTCAGTGAGTGTCCTCCTTATGTCACTCCCAAAATGCACGAAATGCAACCAGATTGTTTAACTTAGGCTATGATTATTCAGAACTGTTATGATTAAAAAGTAGCAGTTGCAGAAATTTTAAAAACTTTCTTATAAAATGGCTCCTGTAATAATACAAAAGAACAAAAAAAACGCGATATTATTGAGACACCTAGTTACATATACATCTGCCTGTACTGGATCAGTAAGACTGGCCCAGTGCCGATTTCCTCATTCCGAAGTGTCTGTCCTTTAATTTCATCAGCATCTTCATAATTCCCCAATCTAATATCACAAATTAACTCTTGGTTCTGCAATCCCAGCATAGTCAAAATACTTTAAACAAACTTCGATCTCCTTCCCAGTGCCTGAAAGTAGGCAATTTTATATTTTAAGTTTTAGCTGTTTTTAACCAGGCCACAATAGAGTATAGTTGATGGCAACCCAAATCTCTCAGCTCCCTAATGTCCAAACTATTCAACGTGATCAGGAGAAGGTAGAATAAGCAGTTACCCCACATTTTGGCATCTTATATTTTATAAGTCAAGTGAACTCTCAGTGACATCACAGCATCTTTATGAGATTAGCAGGGGTTTGCCTTGTTAACTGCATAAACAAATTGGAATTTCAGAGGTGCGTGTCATTTTTCAAAACTTTGAGATATCTGACAGAAAGTGGGATATATTTCAACATTTGTTACACAATATAAGCCTTAGAAGCTCCTGGGTGAGGTATGTTACTGCAAACTGGAAGACATGGACACCGTCTTGTCTACTTTCAAAATGTGCCTTCCCTGTGACTTGATAGGAGACATTTTACTCGTACCAGTTTGATGTGTTCACTTAAAAAAAGAGGAAGTTATTACTGTACTGCCATGTTTCTCTGTATATGAATTACTGTTTATATTTAAACATTTCACTCTATAAAGGACAGGCTTGCATTTGTGGTCTGATCATTGTTGACCAACTGATTGAAACTGTTTGATAAAAGGATGAAAGCCTTCATTCCAGTTTTAATGAGTGAATAGATTCACTCAACACTCTGTTAGAATTAAGCCACCAATTTGCCTACTCTGTATAGGGCCACATACCAACCTGGTTATCTGTCAACATGTAAGTTTATTGTTTTGTCTGCCAAAAGCTTACCGTGTGCAGTGACCATAGAATGACCCTCTTAAGAAAACTAAATATGTCTGTCAGAGTTTAATAACCTGTTATGTTACCCTAGTTTATTTAGGAATTTGAGAGATGACAGGATTAGGTTCAAAATGTCAGGAGCGGACAGAGTGTAATATGTGCATGTAATGTTTTCTTGCAGGAGCTTGCTGTACATCGCATCATGGCATACCATTGGCTGTGTATATAATGCTACCAACACTACCTTTTATCAGGGACATGTTGAGAATTTCAGTAATTTATTGGAAATGTAGTTCCAACATTTCTTTGAGCTGTCAAATTTGATCATTTTCTGAAAATTACTGATGGTGAACTTTATCAAGTGTCAATTTGAATTAGACATGCAAAAGGATGTTTTAATTAGACAGAGCAGGTGCCATTTCAGTTCCATGTTTGTGTGACTCTGTATTGTTTAAATAGAAGCGTTTAAGGGGGATTTTAAAATCATGTCCCACAGGCATGACGTTGCTCTGTCTGCCTACTCAACGCTGATATGAGGCTCAAGACCTTTTGAAAGGATAGACCTCGTTGCTATGCTTCTGTCAAGTTGCAGGTGCCAACTTGCAGCTCAGGCCGAGGGAAGGGATTGGTGATGTGATCCCAGAAAGACCCTCAATGGGCAAGAAGTAGGGCAAAATTCTTTTAGGAAGTCCTCTTGCTAGGCTGCACAAACAATTGACACTTTTCTCTGGATTATTTTGTGTGACCTCCTGCGGAGTTCGTTAAGGACCATTAATTGGGGTGTGTACCACTAATATGATTCACACTTTGCCCATTTGTACCCGGAAAATTGCAATCAGGATCTTAGAAGAAATGTAAAGCTAGAATTTACACACGTAAATGTCTTCCTTCCTTTATCTAGGGTTACTCTTTTGAAATAAGATATCCACTGCACCTCCCCCACACAAATAGGTGGCTATCAATTTTTTTAGTCAAGAAATACATACCAGGCAATTAAGCATCAGCACTTTTAATTGGAAAGATGACAGTTAATAACTTGTACAATTAAACAAGTTATTTATTTTCTATTAGTCTATATGTTAGAATAAGCACAATGAGGAGACACAAAGTAAAAAAAAAGTTGTCAGCTTGTGATTCCCTATTCCGAACAATGTACTGGAAACTGTGGTATTGTTTTCATTGGTTGATTGTTTACAGTGCAGCTTTATCATCACATTTAGCTTTTGGAGTTGTGAAATTATCCATCACCAACTGTTCCATAGATATGGATCCAAATCTTAGTCACATCACAATCCATCTTTTGTGTCACAGGTATTTAGCTTAGATCCTTTGCATCACTCTTCAGCAGGAATTAATTTGTTTCTGTAGACTTTCCTTAATGAAAGAACATCACTATCAGTATGCTACACTATAATTGTCCAATAATATGAATATAAAGCTTTGATATGCCGTTAACCTTATTCAGACCAGATTAGGTTTATTGCAACAGTACAACCTTTGCAAAAGTACAACCATCCACACCAAACAGCAATAACTGATGGTTCTGCTAACTTTACCTGGTCCTGACATACTGCTAGCACTTCTGTACATTGTTGTCAAAAACTACTCCCTTAATATCACATAATTTCTATGTCAAAGTCAAAAGAGCTCAAATGCAGTATTAAGATAGCATCCCAAAGCATCTATTGTACTAATTTTCAGTAGTACTTCTATTAACAAATTCAAAAATCCCCATAACCTTCAGCTACTACACGGTTGTCATGTTTGGAAACTAAAATTCAGTCATAACTCTACTGTAATTCAGTTATGTTTTGTTGCTTGTTTTGTGATTTGCTCCTAATTCATTAAGCAACCCTGTATATTACAGCTATAACATTTTATGAGTTCCAGGAGGACAGTATTTTGATTAAGAAATCTCTGGTGAGAGAAAGAGTAGTTTGTGAGCTGTTTAATAATCAAAGTGAATGGTATGTAGCAAAGATGGTGGACTTATTCTCTGTCAGCCTTGAGAACTCAAATGAAGAACATGAAGGGGATTAATGACAATGAGGTATCTAATATATTTAATTAATTGGAGTGTAGCACATTGACTACTTTTTTGTTAATCAATAACAAACCTACTATGATATAACCAATAGAATACCAATCATTGAGATTTTCTAAAATAGGCAGTGGCTCCAGTTGTAGAAAGTTATGGATTGCTTAAATTATTGTTTAACTCAACATAAAACAGCAGACAAAATCAAGCGTAAGTCACAGGCACATTTGGAGATCTGGAAAAAGCTACCTCAAAGTAAAATTCCATTACTGTTGTAATAACCATTTCATTTTTAACCTGCTATTGACCTTATACTCCTTGTTTGTAGTTCCCATAACTACTGTTAATGGTTGTATTTTCGTTTCATGCTGTTGAGTCTGACAGTACATACAATGTCAACTCTCTTCATTGTATCTTCAAATGCTTTTTTATTGCCTCTATTATCTAAAGTTCCCTTAAAATAACAAAGTTTTTCAACCTGTTTTTGTAGTTAATGACACTATTTGCATAGGAGTGTCTCTGAACATATTGTTGATGCTCAATGCTGTAAGATGTGAAATTCTTTTCGTGAATACTGAATGGGCATGCATGCATAGGAAAGGCAATACATGGAATTTAATCTTGGAATAGAAAATTGTGTCAGAATCTTGTAGAAGTCTGAGGGATTTGGGCTGGGGCCAGATATGTGGCAGAATTGGACAAGACTCTTTATTTTGGGAGTATCTCATACAATCCTTTATGCTTATCCACAAGTGGTGTGGGGTATTTCCTACTTGCAGTGGTAAGTTGCCAATTAAAGGGCATTTATTGTTTGTTAAATGCCTTGTTAATAGTTCAACTCATCTTATTAATATTCAGCTTTCTATCTGAGCAAACTCACCAAATAATCTGGACATCAAGGAAACTTGACAAGGAATCCAGAGTGAGTAATTCATAGATCCAGTTCGTTCCTAGGGCACAATGTATGGGCACTGGCCATATGCACTCATGTCCACATCCGTTGGCATCCAATATGTACCAGCCATCAAACTCTCTCATAGCATGTCACCGATCCACTTACAAGACATTTCTGCACTCCAAAGCTGCACTTTGGGCTGTATTGACATCTAACACTATAATGTGTGTGCTCAGGGACCTGCACCCAACTCATGGACAGCACCAAGCTGCATCTCTGGGCTCTTTGTTTGCTTTCTTAATGCTCACTAACTCTGAGACTATCTGGGTGCTCATAGCCTTGATTTGCCTTTTTGTATTATGCCAACTTAGCCAGGGATATCAGGCTCATTACTCCTATCCTGCCTCGCCAGTTAGCACAGGCACAAAGCCAGAAAACTTGTCAGCGGGCCTCAATAAATGAAAGGGTCAGCATTCACTAACAGTATGTCCAAGTGGCCAGAGTCAGGACTGTCTCCAGGTTGAGGGTGAGCAGCCAATGTCAGGTACCACAGCATTCGACTTGATTCTTCCTGACTTATTGTGGGCTGTTTTCACCCTGGAATGAGAGAGTGGCAGATATTAAGGGAGAAGAAAATAGGTGGCATAGCTGTTTCTTTTGGTGCAAGTTGGGAAGAGTACTGAACGATTGAGTAGGTAGTGCAAATGGTGTGTAGGGGTTGTGCTGTTGGGGGTTGAGATGTGTAACAGCGAGTGTGGGAAGAAGTTGCATGCAATATTGAGAGCCAATAAGCCTTGTTTGCAGGTAGGTGCAGAAGCAGGGATAGATTGAGTGCGAGGTATTGGAGAGAAGATGATTACACTTAAGCTGGCAAAGTGGAGAAGTTTGCTGAGATTCTTCAAAAGTGGTGTACCAGGCGGCTGACATTGCTTTAACTCAGGTGACAAGCTTGGATCACGTTGGCACAATCTGATGTTATAGTCTCCATCATTTGTCCTGGTTTGGGGAGGTGTATGGGAGAGGATGACTCGCCTGTGTACCAGCCCATCCAGAGAAGGACCTCTAGGTCCTTGCCCATTAAACTGGGCACCAACACCCCCATGTCTGCTGTATCTGGAATCTCAGTTCTTGTCTGAGTGCAGACCTATTGAAGATGGTGTGGATGCAAAGGATGCTGGAATATTCTTGGACATCCACTGATTGATGAGTTGCTCTGGGAATGGTATATGGTAAAATGGAGCTGAAATTAGTTATGAGGGACTCAATAATGGCAGGGTAGATAGTTAATAAAGAACAAAGAACAATACAGCATAGGAAAATGCCCTTCAGCCTTCCAAGCCTGTGCCACCACATTTTGCCCTTCCATACTAAAACTGTCATCAATTATAGGATTTCTATCCCTCTATTCCCTTCCTATTCACGTATTCATCCAGGTGCTTCTTGAACGCTGCTATTGTGTTTGCTTCCAGCACCTCCTCTGGCAGCGCGTTCCAGGCACTCATCACCCTTTTTGTGAAAAAGTTACCTCACACATCTCTTTTAAACTTCACTCCTCGCTACATGTTGAACATGTGTCCCATAGTAATTGACCCCTCCACCCTAGGAAAATGCCTTATACTTTCCACTGTATCCATGCCATTCACAATCTTATAAACTTCTATTAGGTCTCCCCTCAACCTCCTGCGTTCCAGTGAAAACAAACCCAGTCTATACAACCTGTCTTCATAGCTAAAATCCCCCATACCAGGCAACATTCTGGTAAGTCTTTTCTGCACCCTCTCCAAAGCATCTACATCCTTCTGGTAGTGTGTTGACGAGAACCATACGAAATATTCCAAGTGTGGCCTAACCAAAGTTCTATAAAACTACAGCATAACTTGTCTATCTCTATACTCAATGCCCCTTCCAATGAAGACAAACATGCCATAAGCCTTTTTTACTAGCTTATTTACTTGAGCTACCACCTTCAGTGATCTGTGGACCTTCACACCCAAATCCCTCTACATATCAATACTCCTAAGGGTTCTACCATTCACTGTATGATTTCCACCTATATTTGTCCTTCCAAAATATATCACCTCACATTTATCTGGATTAAACTCCATCTGCCATTTTTCTGCCCATGTCTCCAATTGATCTATATCCTGCTGTATTGTCTGATAATCCTCCTCACTATCCACAACTCCACCAATCTCTGTATCGCCCACAAACTTACTAATTAGACTAGCTATGTTTTTCTCGAAATCATTTATGTAAACCACAAACAACAGAGGTCCCAGCACTCATCCTTGTGGTACACCACTTGTCACAATCCTCCATTCCGAAAAGCATCTTTCCACCGCTACCCTCTGTCTCCTATGACTAAACCAGTTTCGTATCCATCTTGCCAGCTCACCCTTCATACCATGTGACTTCACCTTTTGTACCAGTCTGCAATGAGGGACCTTGTCAAAGGCTTTACTGAAGTCCATGTAGACAACATCAACCACTTTTCTCTCATCACTCACTATGGGGTTAGAAGATCATCTTGGTGTAAATTATGACATTGACATTGTGAATCATCTGGCCTCAGACAGTTTCCAGGAAAAGACATGGGGCTGAATCCTGTCATATTTTGGCAAAGTGTCAGTTTCGTTGAGGCATCTAATGAGTTTTCTTGCTCCGTCATTCTTCATTAATTTCCTAAGACAACACTCTGGCATCATCAATTCCATTAGTGACAGACCTTGGCCAGAAGAACCCACTACTGCCTGCACATCCCAGGATACTCTGGGATCTCTGATACTGTCGCTATCGATAAAAAGTTATTGTATACCCAGACACCACTATCAGTCTGGAGCTGCCCTGCACAAGTCCTGACATTTGCCCTGAAAATAGCAGACAAGGAGAAATTGGTGCAATGCTTTGCAGATGGAAGCCTGGAGGTCCCGGTTGATGGGGACAGTGCAGAGGCGAGTTCTTCCTCTTCCCCCAGAATGTACAGAGGAGATCACAACACCAGGCCATGTCAACTTGGTCCAAGATTACCACCATGTCTGTGCAGGCTCAGCTATCTAGAGGAATGTCCAGCAGTATAGGGAGAAAGTCAACACCCTTCCACACTCTACCAGCCTACGTGGCACCATCTTCACTCTGATATCTCCCGCTTACTCTATCTCTGCTAATGCATCCACCTCCCCCCAAGCCTCATGCTCTTCCACTCACTATTGCATGCACCATATTCCCTCACTCGCTCACCCTCTCCAACCTACCACACCACTAACCCCACTTACATTGCCTGCTCACTCCCTCAGAGCACTTCACCCACTCTCCCCCACCAGCATTAATAGTAACAGCAGTAACACTTTATTCTTCCTTACACACGTTAATTCTGGGGGAGAAAAATCCTCTAAAAGGCAAAAAGAGTCAAGGTAGACCAACATTCAACTCCGCACCCCTTGTGAGGAATGGTTCCTGACCCTGATCACCCTGAGCAGCCCCTGGTCTGGTATCAGAGGCAGTCCTTTACTTCCTATGCTGAGGCCTTCTTGCTGAACGATGCCTCTCTTGAGCTGATTGAGGGTTGCCAGCATAAATGATAAGCTTCATGCCTCTGTGCCTGTGCTAAAAGACAAGGCAGAATAGAAGTACTGTTAGCCTGGTCACTCTAGTTGATGGTGAAAAGCACAAAACAACCATTCACCAAAGATCCTCAGACAGCACCTTCCAAACCATCCCACCACTTCCGTCTCGAAGGACAAGGGCAGCAGATATATGGGAACACCACCACCTACAAGTTTCCCTCCAAGCCACTCACCATCCTGACTAGGAAATATATCTCCGTTTCTTCACTGTCACTGAATCAAAATTCTGGAATGCCCTCCCTAATGGCATTGAGGGTCTACCTACTGCAGTGGTTCAAGAATGCAGGTCACCACCAACTTCTTAAGGGCAGCTAGGAAAGGGCAATAAAATACAGTCAGCCAAAAATGCCCACATCCCCAGACTGAATAAAAAAAATCGCAAGGCAAGAAGTGTACGCTGTGAGAATCAAAGTAGGCTTAAAGTGAGTGGATGCTGAGAGAGTAAGCAAGCAGCTCTGAGATACAGCCTGATTCAAACTGTGAGCTGGCTGTTTGTCCCTGCACTTAAGCAACCTTGCAGCAGCCTTTTAACGATGGTGTTTGGGCATCCTGAGGTGCAGCATTGATGTGCAGAAGCAGATTGTAAGTGCTCTGGAGATGTATCATGATGATGTGGGGAGGCTGGCACATGCCATCCTCTGAAGAGAACGGGTACATGCAGTCATTGTCCTGGAGGCATGCCTGAGATGTTGGTATAGGGCTGCCCCAGATTGTAGCCTAGGGGAGCAAGCGGTGAGCTGAACTTGTCAGGTTCCTGCTCAGATTTTCATGTTGGGAATTATTGATGTTTACTTACCTCACGGGTGGTGGTAGGATAGGGAGCTGCATATTGATGAGGTGAAGTTTGTGGTGAGTGAGGCTGCCAACAAGCAATAATCCCCCTTAACAGGCATCTTGCTGCTTACTAGTGAGAACCTTGTCTTGATGCCTGGAACCCTGAAAATGCAATAAATTGCCCCTTACATCAAGAAAGGCCTTGCCCAACTTCCCACTCTATTCTCCCAGATTTGGTGCCATATTCACATTGTCCAGACCTCCATAGGATTTCACCCATGGTGTCAGTGACTGCCTCGTCTGTCAAGAGTCTGAGTCATCCTTAAAATATTCAATAACCCTGCATCCACTGCTGTCTGGGGATAGGAATTCCAGGACTTATGACCCTTTGAGAAAAAAATTCATATTCTTCATCTGAAATGGAACACCCCTTATTTTTAAACTGTCTTCCCCTCGTTGTAGGTTCCCCACAAAGAGAATGATCTTTTCAGCATCCATCCTGTCTCATTCCCTCAGGATGTTAAGGGATTTATTAAGATCACCTTTCATTTTTCTAGCTCCAATTCATACAGGTTCAACTTGTCCAACCTTTCCTTAGAAAGGTCTCTTTGCTCCAGGAATGAGACAAATGAACTTTCTCCGCACTGTTTATAAATTCAACAAACTTGTACTTAGAAATTATGTGAATAGGAAGTAGTGTTTCAGATGATGTATCTCAAACAATGCAAACTATCAAACAAATTAACACGCAACCATTTTCAGTGATACATTGTAATGATTATTTATGTTCAATATTTTCACAAAAGAACCACGACATGATTACCGAACCATTTATACTCCAAAACACTCCAGGAAGTTCTAAGTCCTGATTATTTCCACTTAAAAAAAATGTGCAAGTACTGATTTTAATTACAATGAGACTGAGTGCCTGAGAAAACCTTCTCCATTGAAGAGTTCTTGTTGAAATGATGTAAAATGGATATCTTTATTCCTAAATAAGCTACTGGTCAGTTATGTTGAACTGATTGAGCTTATTTCATGGGCAATAACATCTGCAGCCCAGATAAGTGAGTCAATTTCCTATTCAACAGATCATTTTAATTAACTTGTTTCATTTGTGCAATCATTCACATAACAGGGGACTACTTGCTTTTGTAATTTAATCTGAGACATTGTTCATCAAAATTATTATGAATGGGTCTCCAATGATTGACACTTTGGTTAATCCTCATAATGCATGCAGTGAATTCCTCTCTGCATATTACTCTTGATTGATCTTGCTTAATATAAAATGCATTTTTTTTTTATATTTTGCATTCATAATCTGATTGTGATCATTTTCATTTGGTTCCCATGTGGTAACTGCAGCTGTGGCAAGATGATGATATCACTCTTTTAACCCTCTGGGTTTATGATCGCGATTCAGTACCATATCCAAAAATAATATAATACGAAAGCAAATTTTTATTTATTCAGTTTCTTCAGAGAATACCACTTCAATGTGTTACATGTGCTTCAGCAGGAAGTTATGAAACTAGAACTATAAAGTTCTCTTTACTTCAAAACAAAATGAAGGTCATCCATTACTTCTCACTAACAATAGAACATAAAGAATGTATGAAACACAGTCAGACAAAATGATCCCCATGATGACTTTAATATTCTGGATTTAAATATATTGTGTTCCACAAGTCCACTTTCTCCTGTGTATTCTATTCAGAGAAACTGATATCAGAAAGAGTCCAATGATAAATGGTTATTGATTCTATTGATCATATAACATTCACTGGCTGCTAGGTGGAACCTTTTCACAGATGGATTTAGCTTCTACGATTTAGACTTTGGGATATTTGTAAAGATCGATCAGAAAATCCAATCCTACCTATTGATGTGAGTTTCTCTGAATGAAAGTAAAAGTGAGCCCATCTTCCGTCAAGTGAAAAATTATACAATTCCACTAAAGAACTTATGCTTTCCAATGGCCAAGAAAGCATTTCTTTAAATTTCATTGATTGTAATGGTATTGTCATTTAACAGTGTGTAGGCACCTCTCTTTAAAAGACATTTCCTTAACTAAGATCCATAAAGTCACCAACATGTCAGTAAAGGTTTGTGGTAGAAAAAAGCTTGGCCACCGGAAGCTGGCGCAGGAACCTTTTTAAAAATTTGAGATCCAAATGGAACGGGAGCTTTGGTCTGGACATAAAACAGGATATTGAATGTGTTCCCTGCCTCAAACTTCCATGTTTGACCAGGAATCTCTCCCACTCTTAACTTCTGCTATTAGGCATGTGTTTGAAGAGTGCAGATTGAGACTCAACCCGTTTCACTAAGTTTCACTTTTTTTTGACTAACGTATTCAACTGTATTATGAAACACCTTTGGAATAGACGGCACTTGAACCCAGACTTTGTGACTCAGAAGTAAGGACAATACCACTGAAACCAAAAAGCCCTTTTGGCCATGTTATAAACAACTTCCTTGGTTTTCAACAGCTGATTGAGACTCCTTGAACACAGAACCCTTGGCTCAAATGCAGGAAAATTATCTTTTGCACCACAGGAGCTCCCTGAGAGTCTGTACTCCTCCAATTCTGGTCTCATGACAATCCCCAGTTCTAATCGGTCCATTAGCAGCTGTGCCTTTACTTTTTAAAGTCTTAATCTCTGGAATTCTCTGTCATAACTGATAGCATGAGAGGGGACTAAAGGTGAGAGGAGAAAGATTTAAAAGGACATGAAGGGCAACTTTTTTTACACAGAGAGTCGTTCATGTGTGGAATGAATTGCCAGAGGAAGTGGTGGATGTAGGTACGGTTACAACATTTAAAATACATTTGGATAAGTACATGAATAGGAAAGATTTGGAGGGATATGGGTCAAATGCAGGCAAGTGGGACTACTTTATTTTGGGAACATGGTTGACATGAACTAGTCGAACCGAAGGATCTGTTTCCATGCTGGATGACTCTATGCCTCTATAAGAAATTCTCTGCCTTCCTGCATTCCTTTAAGATGTTCAATAAAACATAACTTTTTGGCTAAGCTTTTTGTCATTTGTCCTAATATCTCCTGATGTAGCTGATGTCAAGTTTTCTTTGATTATTCTCTTGTGAAGCATTTGCCACAATGTAACTACATTAAACATGCTACATTAGTAACCCATCTGGTTCACTAGCATCCTTTAGGGAAGGAAACTTGCATCTTTACCCGGTTTGGCCTTCATGAGCCTCCAGACCCACAGTGATTGTTGCCTCGTTGGGCAATTAATGATGGGCAATAAATGCTGGCCTAACATCCTGTGAATAATTAAAAAAACAAAAAAGTTGTTCTTGTTGGTTCTTTTAAAAATCTATATATGCTTGAATAGGTCAGGGCAAAAGAAAATAACAAGTGAGTTTAGTTACTAACATTACTATTTGGTGAAGAAATCTTTTGATTCCCATACTTTGACAGCCACCTGTGGTCACATGTCTTCCTTCTAGTTGTGATGTAATTAGCACCCATCAGTCATTATGGCTTTTAATCTTTCTCCCAGTGGGTTGTTCATACAGTATCAATTTCTCTGAACTGTTGTATGGGAGGTATTAATGTGAATGAAGTAAATTGAAGAGGACAATAATAACATTGCTTTCTCAAATTACATTAAAATATAAGTTACATGTTTAATATTTTGATAAGTTTCATATTTATACAGTATCAAATTTTAAGCAGCTATTTCTAAGCTATTACACTTGGATGATTTTTGTTTTATTTCAATTGACATCCATGCCAAAACTGAGGATTTTAAAGTATTTTATTGTTTATGCTCCATTTTATTCAAAACAAATTTCAGTTTGAAGTTACTGTTTTATCATGCAGAACCGAGCATTGTACTATCTTTAATCAAACTAATACATCTTATTCATAAAAACACATCCATTCACCACTCTGATGTAATACCATTGCAAATAGTTTAGCCACAGGTGTCTCATTAATGTGCATGTTCACTCATCACGTTTCTGGCTGCTTCTATGAATGCTTTTCTCACAATATACAGACCACATTCAATTTATCATCAGGCTCTGTGGTAAAATGATTCTAAACAATACAAGGCTTTTTCCTTTGGAAAGATGGCTAAGTTCAGAGAACGGAAATGGCAGGGTGATGGACTCACTAGTGGTTTTTGCTGTTCGTTTGTGGGTGGTAGCTTTCATCCAAAACAGATTTAGACTCAGATGACTGAGGACAAGTCTCAGATGATAGCACTGTCTAAGAATCAGACACACAGACACTCAGTGTCAGATCCAGATGATTATACAACCTCAGCAGAATTGAGAGGGACAGCCTGCATAGCCTTTGTATGGGACATAACAACATTGTCATAATCATCAGCCACTGGCAGTGCTGTAGAATAGCATTTCTGCAGGTGTTGTTTAAATGGGCTGCTTTCCAAATGACCTTGCTGCCTTTCTCTACTAATACCTTTGCTGCAGTGGGAACTGAGTGCTTTCACTTCATTAAGATGAATGGTGAAATAATTCCAAAACAACAGATGTGAACGTTTTTGAATCTGAAACCCAGCCAGTGATCCACGTTCTAGTTAGATGCTGGGTCTGGAGATAGGGATAGGAGAGGTGCAATGTTGTATCACTAATTGGAGAAGGATGAGTGAGAATTACTAACATTGCAGTTGACTTAAGTGAATATTCTTTAAACTTTAGCACAATTGACTTTGGAGACATTGGTAAAATAAATTTTAGCTTTATTTGCCACTTCGCTATTAAGAATTTTCTAGATTTATTTCACTTTTTAAAGGATCCTGCAGTGAAATTTTGACTTTGCTGTGCTTTAAGCAGGCATCATTTTCATTTAAATTCTTTTTTTCCTTATTCTTTTGTGAGAAATAGGCATCGCTGGCAAAACTAGAACAGATTTCCCATCACTACTTGCCCTTGGAACTGAATGGATGGCTAGGCCTGTGGGTCTGGTCTCACACATAGACCAGACTAGGCATTTATTTTTAGTCTCACCGCTGTTGCTTTCTAACTGAAAATCATAGGGTTCAGGTAGTGGCTTGAGGGTTGGCAAGGTGAACGTTTAGGGAATTTATAGTCTCTCTCTGATACCTTGTTTTAACCTTTTCACATTCCCAACAAAGTCTCTTGATGTGTTAGCTGACTTCCTAAAGGTGCCTCTTCCATTTTGCTCATTTGAAAGCCAGGATCTCCCAAGAGTCAGTGGCATATTTAACCTCTTCAGTGATACTGTATAATATTTTCTATCAATTTAAGATCAACATCCCTTTGAGAAACTCAACATGCAGAGGAGCCAGTTGGCTCAATGTCATGACCAGTGGACACGGTCACTCTGTATAGTAGCACTATATACAAATGGATGTGCCTAGAGATTATGCTGTATCGACTATACTGGTTGAAAGATCCCACATATCTCAGTTGACTTACATTTAGACAGCACAAAAACATATATGGTGCTCAGCTGAGAATTTTCTCAAAAATTTTATTCGATCATGGTAGCTGGATGTCACTGGCTGGACCAGCATTTATTGCCCATTCCTAATTGCCCAGAGGACAGTTAAAGAGTCAACCACATTGCTGTGGGACTGGAGTCACATGTAGGCCAGACCAAATAAGGATGGCAGTTTCCTTCCCTTAAGGACATTAATGAACCAGATTGGTTTTACCCTACAATCAGCAATGGACTCATGGTCATCATTAGAGTCCTAATTCCAGTTTTTTTTTAAAAAAATTGAATTCAAATTCCATCATCTGCCATGGGGGGATTTGAACCCAGGTCCCCAGAACATTACCTAGGTCTATGGATTGATAGTCTAGTGATAATACCACTAGGCCGTCACCTCCCCTAGATCACATATACTGGACATGAAGTTGTAAATTGTGTTGGAGTACAATTTTTCTACTAATGATAGCCCACTATGTCTCATGAATACCCAATTTTGGGTTATTAGATTTGTTTGAATTCCATCCCATTTGGCACAGTGATTGTGGCACACAGTGTGATGGCAGGCATCCGCAACATGAAGTTGTGGCTTTCCGCAAGGACTGTACAATGGATGCTCCTGCTGATATGGTCATGTACAGCTGCATCTATGGCAGGAAGTTTGGTGAGGATGGCATCAAGTATGTTTACCCTCTTGTTGGTTCCCTCACCATCTGCTGCAGATCCGGTCTAGAAACCTTGTCTTTTAGGACTCCACCAGCTTGGTTAGTAATGGTGATGTTGAGCCATGCTTGGTGATAAACATTGGAGTTAGTGATTGGCTTAACCTGTACAGAAACATTCAAATAGAGATTTTTGGGTATAAAACGCTGGATTAACAACATTGAGTCACTGCTAGCAAATGGCAGCAAAGGACAAAACCATTGTATCTGGACAACAATAAGTGCAAACACTAGTTGTAGCCAACAATGTTGAAAGTGTAGCCAGGGCACAATATGCAAACTGTATAACAAGTGCACTGTGTTGCTCCTACCCCAAAACTGTCCTGTCCTGTGCAAGGCATGTGAATTGAATGGATACTGGGCTCACCTATGCAAGAAATCTGACTCTAGAAGCTACCACAAGGAACAATTCAATGGAAAAGAACATAGTTGAGTGGTAACAGCAGCAAGGAGTGCACTAGACACCTCCGGAAACATTAGCAGATAGACAAAGTGTACAGCAGACAAACTTGAGTCAAGACCCACAGTTGCACAACAACCAACCAGAAGTGGAATAGTCTTTTTCACATTGTGAATGGAATAAGTTTTTGGGGACAAAGTCAGGCAATTAGAAACTTTAGCCACTAACAACATCATTTGCCCAAACTGGCAAATACACTCCAGCACTCTGACAGGCTTTTGAGCTGACAGAGATGAGCTTGATGTTTCAAGTGGCAGAATTGTCAAAGAGAAAGAAGTACTTTAACCTGATGCTCCCCATCAGGATATATTGTCACAACTATGCCATGATCATAGAGGCATAAAGTTGATGAGAGAACTGGCACATGATTTTGTGTGTTGGCCAGGAATTGATGGTGACATTGACAGATAAAGTGAGGATGTGTGAGACATGTCAATCCCATCAGCCACAGCAGTGCAGGGAACTTTACACATTTAAAGGCTTCTCTCAAATCCTCATTCCAAACTCACCACTGATCTATTTATGTAAATGGAGACAAATTATTGATTATTTCTCCAAATTTCCAATTGTCAAACAGGTAAAGAGAACTTCAAGAAATCTGTGGTAGATATATTGAGTGCCATATTCAGTCTCAGGAACAAAAACAGAAGTTGCTGGAAAAGCTCAGCAGGTCTGGCAGCATTTGTAAAGAAAAAATCAGAGTTAACATTTCGGGTCTGTTGACCCTTCCTCAGAACCCATATTCAGTCTGTTCAGTGCACCTGAAGAAATTATTTGTAACAATGATTTGCCATATACTGTCAGACCAGACCTTTCAGGGATATATGGGTTAAATAGTAGTTGAACCATGTGAAGTCCACAGTGCTAAATCCCACATCAAATGGTTGTATGTCATTACGCTCATCTTGAAGTATAGGACAATGATAGAAGATTTTCATGTTGCCATGTTACATCTCAGAGCTACACCTATGAACATTTTGTTACCATTATCAACAGAGATCGTGCTCAGAGGAAAATGAGAATGAACTTGCCAAGCCACTACCTATCCAAAATCTCCAAGATACATGATGCACTCCTCAAAAAATTACGGAGAATGAATATTAACCATGATCAACATGCAGGCTCAGAACTGTATCAACTACAGAAAGGACAGAAAGGCTAAAGCCACACACCCAGAATGGGAATGTGATTACTTGCATAGATTTCCAAAGTGTGCAGTGAGTTCAAGTATAAAGAAGTCACATCACCCAATGGAGCAACATTAAGGAGCAACAGAAGTCAGCTAATTGAAATGTAGAATGTGTCATTTGTACATAACAAACATAAAAGAACACACCCAGGCAACAACAGTGTAATGGAACACAAGAACAACAATCAGCATAATGATGACATGTCTACAGAACAAGAAACCGAAATTTATACTTCCAGAATGTTAAACCATAACAAGATCTGGAATTGCTATCAAACCACTAAGTCTTAGACTTCTAATTTTACAGTCCTCCATCTTTGTATAACTAGTACTGATCTTGCTCAATGATCATGCATTTCCATTTGTAGTGAATGAGAACTATTATGCCCTTTACAAAGCTAAAAATGTAAATGAAACATACATGGATGTCATCCCATGACCAGGGATCATGGACTATACTGTATTAACTGTACTGTAAAACCTTAAACTAATTATGTCTAGATATTAGTATGTACTAGTTTTGCCATGAATAAACATACTAGATGTCTTCAAGTAAATGGAATCTATGTACCTAATGTATGTTACAATTAGATAACACGAGAACATAACGCATTGAGGGTTAAACATAAAATGTATCTGCTCCCTTCCTGATAGTTTCCTCATTCATATTCAAATTATAAAAACTAATCTCAGTGATTCACTAACGAATTAGTTTTGTATTAGTCATCACTGGACAATGAATTTCAATATTGAATTTTGGGAACAGAGAAAGGTAAAATTGAACCATGGTTGTACTCTCTACATACACACAATCTATACATTGCAATCTATAAATATCAGTACCCAATGTCAGTATTTTGTGAGCAATATAGTATCTCTTTGATGAGTTACAACAAAACAATGTAAGAGGTTTATGTACAGAAAATCCTATGACCTCTTAAAGAAACTATGAATTTTGAAATAAAGCATGAAATATAATCTTTATAAAGATCAAAAATAGCTTATCTGTGTTTTAGAACACAAGTGGCTGTAAGAATTTTCTACTTTGTGAAAACCTTACAAAATGATAAATTTCAAAGGAAATGTTTTTAACAATTACCAATGCCACCACAGTCAACAACAATCACGATTTCCATTGCTAAAATTCTTATTACACCAATACTCTGTATTCTACACCACCAAACACCAATATAAAGGCTACCACAAGATTTTCTGCATTGCTTTCGACCAATAATTTTCTCCCCTCCCTGTTGAAAGATCTGACTCCTTGCTGATGTATGCTCACTCAAGGAACCATTATTACATTGTGCTTTTTGGCAGTGTGAATTGGAAAACTTTTCAACTTCAGGGGCATCAGGCAGATCCTGGCTTACTCATGTTCATCTATTTCTGTTGTGCTTAAAATAAATTGACTGCATTGAAAATGTATGCAGCTGTCTTCACTGAATTAGTAAAATCTATACATGCAAACAAAGCACTTCACATATCACTGGCAGGCAGCTGACTCAACAGTCATATTAAATTTACGTCCCACTAAAAACAATTAGAAATAAATTCTTGCTGTCAGATTCTCGAGGTGACTCACAATCTATTCAAATTTGATTCAGATTGAGACTTTTTGAAATCCACAGAAACCTGGACTACATAACCTCAATGTATTGCTGGACTGAGCGGTTCATCAACTTACTGTCTAGAACAAATTAAAAAAAAATGACTGATTTTGCTGCTTGAGTTTATACTGTCTTAAATGTAGCTTAAATAGCTATGAAACCTGTCAGTGTATGATACTTTTTTTTTGCATTGGTTTGTTTTCAAAAAAAAATCTACAAATGACAGAAACAGGCACCGACTCATTGAACCTTTCTACAAAATGGGGCCTGAGCACCTCAGCCGATGCCAAGCAATCAAACTGACAGATGCCAGCTCACATTTTGGCTGGTAAGTGTTGTCATCACTCTTTCTGCAAGAATAATGAGTTCCCACTCTGCACCTAACTGATTCAATTTGCTATTAATGACAAGGAACAATTCGTTTGTTTTGCATAGAACTGTGTGTTTTACCAAATTAGTGACATATTTTTCAGCAGTGTCTTGAAGGAAAGTGGAAAAAAGTACATATTTTTGTCACAGTTTGAAATCAGGAGGACAGCAGCAGCATCTCTACAGTCACAAATAAATGATCCATATTTTATTATGTTGTCAAAATACTGCGAATTAGGGTTAATTTGTGACTTATTCTGTGACATCCAGTATAAAATGCCTGAAATGGGCATTTCTAGGCCACGACATTCTATAATGAGCAGTACAATGGATATAATCATGTCGAAGATCAGCATAAGCACTGTACAAAGCAGGTGCCTGGAAGGGAATTGGCATTTTATGAATGTTTTAAACCCAATATTCAGTTTTATGATGGATTTCTTCCTCGATGGCAGTAAGGTAAAAGTTACTTAAGGTATGTTTTCTGTCACATAACCAACAGCGATGTGGACAGTTCTCATTCCAACTGGGAGGCCTGAAACTCACTAAGAATTGATGTAAGTTTGTATGTGTGTATATGTGCTTACAAACATGTGTAACAGCAGGGGGACCTTGGGGTTTGGAAGGGAGATTGCTAGTCCCAGGCAGGCAGCTGTTTCCAAGAGTACTGAGGAGCCAGGAGGGATACACATGTTCCTGCTGACTAGACATCAACCACAAGCAGTTTGTTTCCTTTTTATCATTTTTGGTCATGGTCACATCCATATCCACAACAGGAAGAGCTGAGCAGAGTACGCCCAACATCTGCTCTGACCAGTACACGCAGATTTGACTAGTGATTGTCATGTGGATACAACACATGCCAATTTAAGTCTTTTTATTTGAATGCCAAATGAACTTCAAGCAACAAACAAATTTATAGACAATGTGATAAGGCTCCAAAGCCATGTACTCATTGTTGTTGATTCAGTAACATTTTTGATTGTCATTTCAAACTGTTAAGCAATACTTTAATTTTAAAATTCTCATTTTTTATAAGCCTGCTATAACCTCATTCCTACTGATCCTCCAGCCCTACAACACTCCCACATATCTATTATCACCTATTTTTGGCCTCTTGCACATCCCAATTTTAATTACCATTTGTTACAGCCTTCAGATTCAATGGTTCTAACTTCTGCAATTCTCTTTGTAAAATATGTGATCTCTCTTTCCACCTTGAAGGCAAAAGTTAAAATCTACCCATTTGGCTACAGTATGATCACCTGCCCTATTGTCTCATCATGTAGTTCAATGTTACAATTTGCTTGACAATGCTACTGAAAACTGCCTTCATGATATTAAAGGCACTATATAAATACAAGATGCTGTTAATGTTTTCATATAAAATAAAATAGTAATGGCCATCAATGGAGTGAACAATTTGAGCCATTTCCTTTGATTTCTAACTTTTAGACCATCAAAAATACATGAACCAATTCACTAGTTATGCTGTGATTGCAATTAGGCTGGTGGAAACCTTCCCAAAAGCCAAAATACCTGTTCTATAGGAGAATTAGATTACTGAATGCTGGCATTCTATCATGTAGTCCACAGTATTGTACTTTTGCTAAATTTACAATTACAGTTGGAAAAAGGGTGTTGCTATCCACAATCAAAAAGAGTTGTATCAAATGTGGTTGACTCTTAACTGCACTCTGGGCAATTAGGGATGGGCAATAAATGCTGGCCTAGCCAGTAACACTCTCATACCATCAATGAATTTAAAAAATGCATTTTTAAATAATATTTATTTACAACGTCGCTTTATTTTTGGACAATTGAACCAAACTATTAAACAAAAGGTGGATGGTTATTTTGATCCCCTAAGATACCAGTAAATTATTTCCTCATGGATAACTGGTAGTCTGACAGTGCAAAAAGAAGATGCAATCATTCTAAACTTAATTCAGTCAAAGTTAAAACCCAACTCGTTGGTTTTTTTTCAGTTCCTACTGTATCCCTAATCTAAAATTAGTTTATTTGTTTCAAAATTCAGTTGAAAGTTTCATACTCAGTTCTTGAAATGGATTCAATGTCTCTTCAATATTCTAAAATAATAGAAGAAAAGAAGAAACATTGAAAATGTTTGGCGCAAAGGAGGCAATTTTGCCCATTCCGTTGTGCTGCCCTGAATATAGCTATTCTGTTGACTTTCACTTCCAGGATCTCCAGTGCTGTGGGTTACAGAAGTTAAAGTGAATGCCCAAATAATTTTTAAATGTGACAAGTATTCCTATTTTCATTATCCATTTTCAGGAAGTGGGTTCTAGGCTACTCTCAAATCAACCACATTTCTCCCAGACGGAAGAGAATCAGAAAGCACTGGGAAAACTCAACAGGCCTGGCACATCTGTGGAGACAGAAACAGAGGGTTAATGTTTTGAGTCCAATGTTTCTTCCTCAGAACTCAACTTTATTTCAGACTTTCTGCATCTGTAGCATTTTGCTTTAATTTAAAAATTTCTCCGTAACTTTCCATTAATCCACCTGCCAATTGTTTTAAAACTGTGGCCTCTTATTATTGGCCTCTCTGTTAAGGGAAATAGGTGTTTTGTTTCTGCACACTTTCACCATCCCTTGTAATTTTATATACTTCAAATATGTTACACAGACAAGTTTGCAGGTTTGTGGAGTGGTGGGTATGGTTAGTGGGAGGAAGAGGGGAATCTTGAAAAACTCCCCAGGTGGCTTGGCTGCGCTCCTCCTGCAACTCCCACTCTGACATGTGCACACCTTTTTATGTGACGCGGCCAGCTTTGACAAGGGTTGAAGCCCTTAAGTGGCCCATAAATGGCTTGATTCTGACATCATCTTCAATTTGAGGCTGCTGGGGAATCAGGGCAGCGGTTTTGTGGGGGAGGACCCAATAGTTTGACCTACTTGGGCCTCAGGTGGAAATGTGTATGACACAAAGAAGGGAAGGAAGGAAAAGAAGAAGCATTTGATGCATAACACATACGCTGATGATGGAAAAAGCCTTGTTTTTATTAGAGATAGTAGGAACTGCAAATGCTGGAGAATCCGAGACAACAAGGTGCAGGGCTGGATGAACACAGCAGGCCAAGCAGCATCATAGGAGCAGAAAGGCTGACGTTTCGGGCCTAGACCCTTCATCAGAAAAGGGGGAGGGGGAGGGGGTTCTGAAATAAATAGGGAGAGAGTGGGAGGCGGATAGAAGA
>NC_063344.1:34497903-34546438 GCF_021869965.1 Rhincodon typus
TCTTCTATCCGCCTCCCACTCTCTCCCTATTTATTTCAGAACCCCCTTCCCCTCCCCCTTTTCTGATGAAGGGTCTATGCCCGAAACGTCAGCCTTTCTGCTCTTATGATGCTGTTTGGCCTGCTGTGTTCATCCAGCCCTGCACCTTGTTGTCTCTTGTTTTTATTAGACCTTCTTTGCCATGCAGAGGTTTCTGACTAGGTTGTATATTAGGTAAATACGTGCCAATGGTTTATAGATACTGTACTGCTTCAGGTCTCAATAGAAAGACAAAGACAATGCCAGTCTATTGTTGCACAAATCATTGCACAACAATAAGGTACAGGACTGGCAACATTCTTACCAGACAAGACAACAAAGAAACCGCAATATATAACAAAGTAATTAAGATCTTCAACACCTTTTTCAGTTCAAGACAAAACCCCATTATGTATGGTGCAGAGTTTAATTAACACAACCAGGATCCTTGAGAAACCGTTGACTCTTTTGTAAGTGATTTATCCTGCATCATAGATAATAATAGCCAAACTTGATCATTAAATATGAGCTTACATTATAGGGGAGGTACAGGATAAAGGACTCAGAACTTTACAGTTTAAAGAAGACCTTATGTTATCGCAGGCAAGCAGAATAAACTTCTTATCTGAGGGAACAGAGAATTTTTCTGGTTTTCAGCATACTAACAAAAGCAGGAAAGTACTGGTGACAGAAGAGACATCCGGAGATTCTTTTTTATAACTCACTTTTAGTGCATAATTAATAGCTTATTAATGATGTGTACCTAAACATTGGAGGCCTGAAGTCAATTGGAATTGACCAGCATGTCTCATTGTAATAATTGCTGGCAGCTGCTGACATCAGTAACCATCTCCACAGGCAGAGGCTTGGTGAAATTTAGATAAAAACCGAAAGAACTGCGGATGCTGTAAATCAGGAACAAAAACAAAATTGCTGGAACAGCTCAGCAGGTCTGGCAGCATCTGTGAAGGAAAAAACTGAGTTAATGTTTCAGGTCTGGTGACCCTTCCTCAGTTCTGAGGAAGAATCACCAGACCCGAAACGTTAACTCTGTTTTTTTCCTTCACAGATGCTGCCAGACCTGCTGAGCTTTTCCAGCAACTTTGTTTTTGTTGGTGAAATTTAGGACACTTTGCTTTTCCATTAACATGAATGGCAGGTAGAGAATGGGAAGGAGGTAATTGTAGGTTAGCAGCAGCCCTCAGGACTGTTGAGGTGCTGAGAGGAATTGGTCTGCTCTAAAAAATAATTCTTGTCTGCTTGTTGATGGATGTTCAGTAGCGTTCATAGAAATGTAGTGTGGAGCAGGCCTGGTTCCTTACCTGAAGACTGGTACCGGAAAGGTGAGTGGCCCAAGTTTGATTCAGCCATATGAACAAGCTATCTCTGGTGTCAGGACCTCATCCTTATTATAGAGAATGGAATATAAAAGTAAGGAGGTTTTGCTACAACTATACAAGGCACTAGTCAGACCACTGATGGAATACTGTGAACAGTTCTGGGCCCTTTATCTAAGGAAATATATGTTAGCATTGGAAGTGGTCCAGAGAAAGTTCACTAGGCTGTTACCAGGTAAGGAGGCATTGTCTTATGAGGAGCGACTGAATAAGTTGGGCCTGTAAGCACTGGAATTTAGAAGAATGACTGGCAATCTTATTGAAATTTACAAGATTCTTAGCAGACTTGACAAGAGTAGATGTGGACTGGTTGTTTCCCACTGTGGGACAGTCTAGGACCAGAGGGCATATTGTCAGAATAAGAGGTTATGCATTTAAGACAGAGATGAGGAGAAATGTCTTCTCTCAGAGGATTGCGAATCTGTGGAATTCAAGGCTGACATAGACAGATTTTTAATCTTTAAGGGAATCAAAGGTAATGGGAAAAAAAGGAAGAAAAGTAGAGTTGAGAAGTATCAGATCAGATGTGATCTCATTGAATAACAGTGCAGACTTTGGTGGACTGAATGGCATACTTCTGCTCCTATGTTTATAATTACTTTAATTAAACCCAAGTTTGATTTTATGTCAGGCCTCAGGTTTCCTGGCTTGTACTTCTCTTCAAGTTAAGTTCCTATGAATGATGTATTTCGCATATCTTAAGACAATGGCATATTTCTATAGTATTCCTTGGTTTTCCCCAGTGCCTAACAATTGGTACCATTATCAAATTCTGGATGAAATATTCTGTATTGTGTATGCTGAATAAGGGGTGATCAAGGCAGAGTACGTTGCTGCTGCAAGTGTTGGAAGAATGATTCTTGTCTTCTTTTCTCAGCATCATGGTTAGAAACACCTTCTACTCATCAGCATCCCCCCTTCATACCAGTGTTACTGCAATAAATCTCCAGAACAGGAAAGAGAAGATTAGAATAGATAAGCATTATATTCTTTAGGTAATACATTTTTGAATGCCAGCTCTGTCAGCATATTGTGGTCATACCCACCAGGACATCTGAGATGCTTTGAGTAGATTCACTGCTAGCAATTGATATGAATCTAAATGACTGATAACAAATGAGAAAGAATGCCCACATGAAGTCTTCAGCAGAATGGAGGCTCTGTTTTGATAAACAGCATAAGTTTATTACTTAATAATCAACATATAGTTACATCTGACTGACATGAGAGTCCTTTGTAAGACCTTAGGCTAGACTCAAGAATATGTACACTTCACTGTTAGCTACATGAACTAAGCATGAGAACAGTAAATGTAACATTGATAAACGCAGAACTGTTACAGCAGTAGTTAAAAACCAAAAGAACTGCGGATGCTGTAAATCAGGCACACAAGCAGAAGTTGCTGGAAAAGTTCAGCAGGTCTGGCAGTATCTGTGAAGAAAAAATCAGAGTTAACGTTTCGAGTCCGGTGACCCCTCCCCAGAACAGTGTTCGTTAGTTCCTCCCTGGGATAGTCTTTATAGCCTGATGCATGGAGCATATCTTGTTATGTCAGTTAATCCTTTTAGGGACCAACTGTCCTATACTACATCTCCTCCTCGAGCTTTATTGTGATTGTTAAATTCCTTGAACAATTATTTCAAATGGTTAAAAATAGATTTCCTACTATCCCATCTCCCAAATCTCTGTTGATTTGGTTAGACAGAAAGTCTGTTATCTGAAGATAGAACATTCAGGCTCAGTCCTTTGTTATTATGGAACCCTGGTGGGATCTGATTTCCTGAATACCTTTCAAAGAGGACATGTTCTTACAGTGATTTTGCTGTTGAATGTTTGTCTTCCTGGAGGATCTTCACTTTTCTGAAAGAAGTGATCTTGTCCTTTTGATATTATAATGAGGTAGACTTGCATGTTATCCTTCTAAAAGGATAAGAACAGATATGGTGGCAACAGGAGACAGAGAGTTGTAGTGGAAGGTAGTTTCTCAAAATGGAGAACTGTGACCAGTGGTGTTCCGCAGGGATCCGTGTTGGGACCATTGTTGTTTGTGATATACATAAATGATCTGGAGGAAGGTATAGATGGTCTGATTAGCAAGTTTGCAGATGACACTAAGATTGGTGGAGTAGCAGATAGTGAAGGGGACTGTTGGAGAATGCAGCAGAATATAGATAGATTGGAGAGTTGGGCGGAGAAATGGCAGATGGAGTTCAATCCAGGCAAATGCGAGGTGATGCATTTTGGAAGATCTAATTCAAGAGGGAACTATACGGTAAATGGAAAAGCCCTGGGGAAAATTGATGCACAGGGAGATCTGGGTGTTCAGGTCCATTGTACCGTGAAGGTGGCAACGCAGGTCGATAGAGTGGTCAAGAAGGCATACAGCATGCTTTCATTCATCGGACGGGGTATTGAATACAAGAGTTGGCAGGTCATGTTACAGTTGTATAGGACTTTGGTTCGACCACATTTGGAATACTTCATCCAGTTCTGGTCGCCACATTACCAAAAGGATGTGGATACTTTGGAGAGGGTGCAGAGGAGGTTCACCAGGATGTTGCCTGGTATGGAGGGCGCTAGCTATGAAGAGAGTTTGAGTAGATTAGGATTATTTACATTAGGAAGAAGGAGGTTGAGGGGGGACCTGATTGAGGTCTACAAAATCATAAGAGGCATAGACAGGATGGATAGCAAGACGCTTTTTCCCAGAGTGGGGGACTCAATTACTAGGGGTCACGATTTCAAGGTGAGAGGGGAAAAGTTTAAGGGAGATATGTGTGGAAAGTTCTTTACGCAGAGGGTGGTGGGTGCCTGGAATGCATTGCCAGCGGAGGTGGTAGAGGCGGGCACGATGACGTCATTTAAGATGTATCTAGACAGATGCATGAATGGGCAGGGAGCAGAGGGATACAAATCCTTGGAAAATAGGCGACAGGTTTAGATAGAGGATCTGGATCGGCACAGGCTTAGAGAGCCGAAGGGCATGTTCCTGTGCTGTAATTTTCTTTGTTCTTACACATATTCTTTTGAATAATATTGTGACTTAATCAGATTCAGTCTTAAATAGCAAGGAACAAAAACAAAGTTGCTGGAAAAGCTCAGCAGGTCTGGCAGCATCTGTGAAGAAAAAGGTGACCCTTCCTCAGAACATTACACCTCCCCTTGTCTCTAATACATCTTTGCCCTTTACCCAATCCAATATATTGCTCTTTTTATCCTTGCTCTGATTATTTTTGGTTCAAGGTATTCAAATTGCGATGGCAAAGATAGCAAGGTTCAATGTGATGTTTTGGTATTGCTTCTTCAGTACTACTGAATTAATCATATCAAGTGTTTATACTCAGAGATGAACCTTGTTTAAACTTTCTTGTGGCAGTGGTAACATCTCAATCTCTGAGTCAGAATGCCTGGATCCTAGTCCCCTTTGCTCCAAAGGTGTGTTATAACATGTCGGAACAAGTTGATTAAAATTATCTACATCTCCTTGAATAACAAGATCAAAACTGTAAATAAACTTCAGCTGCAATCTCACAAATAATTTTTGAAGTTGTAGCAAGACTTTACCAGTTCTCTAAAGAAGATCATTCATCAGTGTAAGAAATGAAGGGCAGACTTACAGTTTCCAAGATAACAAGGTGTAGAGCTGGATGAACACAGCAGGCCAAGCAGCATCGGAGGAGCAGGAAAGCTGACGTTTCGAGCCTCGACACTTCTTCAGAAATGGGGGAGGGGAGGGGTTTCTGAAATAAATAGGAAGAGAGGGGGAGGCGGATAGAAGATGGATAGAGGAGAAGATAGGTGGAGAGGAGACAGACAGGTCAAAGAAGCGAGGATGGAGCCAGTAAAGATGAGTGTAGGTGGGGAGGTAGGGAGGAGATACGTCAGTCCAGGGAGGACGGACAGGTCAAGGGGGCGGGATTTCCAATCAGGTTTTTACAATCTTATGGTGAAATAATACTGGCTACTTGGCATTGAGCACAATATGGTTATGAAATTCATAATACACAATTATAAAATTAATTACTTACTGAATAGGAATACAATTGCCATCGCAATTTGAATACCTTGAACCAAAAATAATCAGACCAAAGACAAAAAAAGGCAATATTTTGGTTTGGGTAAAGGGCAAAGATGTATTAGAGACAAGGGGAGGTGTAATTTCACAGAAAGTGCTAATAAGGTAGCAAGGATGGAATTCTAAGATGAACGTTCAATGTTCATAGAATCCCTACAGTGTGGAAACAGGCCATTCGGCCCAACAAGTCCACACCACCCCTCTGAAAAACATCCCACACAGACCTGTTCCCCTGTCCCTGCATTTCCCATGTCTAACCCACCTAAACTAAACATCCCTAGACGCTATGGAAAATTTAGCATGGCCAATCTACCTAGCTTTGAACTGTGGGAGGAAACCAGAGCAAACCTACACAGACACAGCCAGAATGTGCAAACTCCACACAGACAGTCACCTGAGGGTGGAAGTGAACCCAGGACCCTGGCACTGTGAGGCAGCAGTGCTAACCACTGAGCCACCATGCCACTCTATGAATTAGGAGTGTTATACTGCCATCAAACACCATGAGCCCAATGTGATTTGAACATACAACGTTCTGATCAAGTCTAGTGTAAAATGCTATCTTGGTAAAGGTGTCAAAGGCAATGGTAAAGATTACCATATAAAGTGTCTGCTTGCAGTCATTAAAGAGACATTCGAGTAGTTGGTCCTTCAACTGTCCAGTTGTAACAGTACGATTTTGACATTGATTTTGAGTGCAAATGCTCGAGAGTACTCATCATTTCAAAGGATATTCACCATGATTGCACCTGGAGTGGTGAATCTCTTAAAAAAAAATTGGGTAACGTTTTAGATTTTTTGTTCCGTTCTGTGTCAGTACAAAAAGTCAGATACCATTGATTCAAGAAATTCTCTGAGGACTTTACTTAACAAACAAGTACTGTGATACTCCATAGAGTTTATATATTTATTAACTCTTGGGGATATGAACAGTATTTATTGACATCCCTAATGCCCTTGTGAAGATGATATTGAGCCACTTTCTTGAACCTGCTCCACAAAAGCTGTGTGCGATCAGCACTTGAGTGCTCAACCTATGGGTTTCTGGTTAGCAGCTGCAGACACTTTCAAGTCATGATTATCATCAATTAGCCTGAAAATTGCATGATAAATCTGAACTTTCAAACAGGCGTTTCTTATTAGCACAGCACCTCTTGGCCAAAATAACTCCTTTGCTGCAAGTTTTCTTCAAATCATACAAACTTTTATGTGTCTCCTATATATTATTTCAGGGGTACTAAAGCTGCTTATACTTATTTTGGCAAGGATTTTGATTTAGAATTGAATTGCTCTGCAGGTGAAATTCAGGGTATCTTTTATGTTGACAATTATTTAGAGCTGACCTTATTATCACGAACACTGCACCATTATACATATCCTTTTCAAAATATACTGTTTGATTCGAATGTAAGTTTTAGGAATTCCATTGTATCGTATTTTCAGAATGCTATGCATAATATTCTTTCTGGAGTAATAATGCTGTTGATCTTAAAAATAACCTGCCATAGTTCTGCATCATGTCTAAAGTGACATAGTCTGTATGTAAACATGATAGATGCATTTTGCAGAATGTCTGAATAGTGAAGGGAAATGAGGCATGAATTTCCTTTACATTTTGTTCATATTGCTTTTCTTTCCCTACTTTTACAACAGAAGAACTGATGGTTAAAATTAATTGATTTTATTTCAAATGCTTCTCCGTTGATGTGAGCAACTGTTGAGTTTGCATAAATACCATAGAAATGTTGTATGTCCCTGAAAAGGTTTAGGAGCTCCTGTCTGTATTTGATGTTGGTTGTTTTGTGGGCAAAACATTTATTTTAATGTACCCTCATTGTTGCTGGATCAAAATCCTGGAGCACCTTTCCTGTCAGCACTGGTGTCTCTATATGCCAAGGAGAGAAACAGGTCAAGAAGGCAGCTCATCATTACCTTCTCCAGGACAACGAGGGATGGGTGACAAATGCTTGCTGAAATAACTCTACAGAGGGCAACATCCCATCACCAAGTCACCCTTTATCTACACATGGGCAGTCTTTGACTGTAGTACTGCCTCGACCCTTTGTATCTGTCAGCCAGGGCTCCCTGAATGGACAGATTAACAGGCCCAATCAGGGAACTCATATTGCATGAGGTCCAGTTGGCTGACCTCATTACAACCGTTATACTTAACTAATCAGCAACATCCAAGCTCCATGAACAATCTTTTAAAAATGTCCTAGTCATCAAAAAAAATTGATGCAGAGTCCTACTTGGCTTATATAAAACCAAATGATTTGAGTTTCATGCTGGAATTATGGGTGTGGAAAATTCCAGTTTTAATAATCTACACAGTGTTTGATAATACTGCAAACTGGAAAATCCTAAAAAGAAGAAAAGAATCTGCCCTTATTTTAATGTGTCACATTTGTCGAGTATCATGCAATATTTCCCTCAGAGAGCCGTAGCAGTTTTTCTCACAGCATCGTGCCAAACTTGCCCCTTTAACAACCACGCCCCCTACAGCAGCCCTCTTATCTGATGCTAGCCTGATTCTCCCACTTGTTGTAATCTGGGATATCTGAGGATCCCTGTCACTGGTGCCATTTTTAAGGCATTATGCACCTGGTCAAATACTATCAGTCTGGAGATGCCCTGCACAGTTCATAACATTTACCCATACATGACAGGTAAGAAGTAATTGTCACATTGCTTTGTGGGCAGGGACCTGGAGGTCCTGTTGGATAGTGCAGTGCAGGAGGATGGTGGAGTCTTGCCCCAGGGCTGGTAGAGGAGGTCACAACAACAGACACTTTCAGCCTGGACTAAAGCTACCTCCATGGTCAGTCTGGTTTCAAGTGTTCTGAAAAGAGAGTAACATCTGCAAAAAGTGTCAATATCTTTGTCAGCACAGCAAGGTAAGTGCGTCTATCTTCTCTCCATTACTTCACCCTTCAAGATAGAGGTCTGGAGGAACAACAGGTGAGCTGGAATTGCCGGATGCTCTCTCGGACTTCCATGTTGGGAATTGTCTGCATCTAGTTTCTATCCGGCTGGTGGAAAAATGGGAGACTGCATATTAATGAGGTGTAATTAAGTAGCAATGAGGCTGATGGTGAGATAATTCCTGTTAATAGCCTTTCACTATTCACTAGCAAGAATCTCATGTTGTTTTCTGGGATTTGGTTTACAAATGTGACTTATTGATCAAAATGTTGAGAAAAGCCTTGTTCAACAATCATGTGAATCTCCCAAATTTCTCGCCATATCCCTTGTTATTTAGGGCCTGGGAAAATCAGGAGGCCCAGCTAATTAGAGGGCCAGTGAGCGAGAGAAGTGGCAGTTGGAAGGGCTAGCAAACCAGACGGCCAATATATGGGATAGTTTGCGAACAATAAATAAGTAGGAAGAATTAATATATTTGTTTTACATATTTATGTTGAGTTTATTTCATTTATGAATTTAGGAATTTAGAAACGTAAAGTATTTCAACTTACAGGGTGTAATGTTTTCAGTTTTTTTCTCCGATCAGAAAGGTCTTACAGAGCCCGATTACAGCTTTTATGTTGGCTGTAATGGGAAAAGTTGATTCATAATTTAACTTAAAGTTACACTTTTCAGAATGTTTAACAACAACTTATTATATACTGCTTAAATTTCAATCATGTAGTTACTTAGGTAGTCAATGTTAAATGACAGTGGGTCATGTAGATGTGACCTTTGATTGCAATCTTCATTTTTGGCTCCCTGGGACTTTTCAAGTGATAAGTTCCTTCTTTATTCTTTCTCTGAGCACTGCCCATAGGTGCATATCTACTGTCTTCCTTCTTAAACCATGCTATGTGAATTTTATTTTTTGGAGGCTTACGTACAGTTTTTGAAAAAAAAACTCATGCAAAACCCACTTTTGGATGTAGCTTGGTTAGTTGTGTGCATGATCAGCTGTTGGTTGGTTGGCATTTTCCTAAATTGTCTTCTATTGGCTTAGCCTGTGGTTTGTCCCACAGTGATTACCGGTCTGGTTTCAATCAGCCACCACTGACTTTGTTTAATTAACAGTTCTATTCAACCCAAAGGTATCATTGCAATTAACAAATACAGATGTACTGTAATTAGAAAATATTGTTTCCACCCAATGGTCTTGCAGTGCAGTGGTAGTGACCCTCCCTCTGGAAGAGGATCAAGTTCAAATCTCACTTCCAACATGTCCAAACAGGTTACATCTGTCCAATTTCTACATAATGAACATTGCTCTGAAATTATAATCAGTCCATTAACTGTTTCCTCACAGATGCATAGGATAAGTACACACTGAATGTTTCAGTCCTTAGTATTTTCTCTCATGTGCAACTAAAGGTAGAATTTTATTCATTTGTGTAGCTTTTTGTTTCCTGGAGATGGAATTAAGAGCTGATTCTGTGCATTTCAATGAATATGTTCACCTTTGTATTTGCTGTTCTAGGTCAACCATGAAAATTATTAAATAAGATAAACAAACCTATTTTCAAACCATCTGCCTTGCATTTCATCTACCTGTATTCAAGGGAGAATCAGGTCATTCTCGGGATTGTTACAAAACATTATGTGTTTAGGGTGTAGAGACAACTCTCAACATTTGAGGATGAACATTAGAGGAAAACAATTGCAAGATAGTATCACAGTTTTGCATAGTCAAGTTTGAACAGTTTCACCAATGTGAACCATATTATAATTCTGTGGCAAGCAGGACTTCTTTTAAAAGAAATGCAGTGTTAGTGTCCTTACCTCTAAACCAGGAGGCCCAGATTCACAACCCACTTACTCCAGAAGTATGTAATACCATCTCTGAACAGGTTGATTAGATTCAATCCATAACAATAATGCAGAATTTACATATTATACAAATTAATATTTTTAAGTGTTGTTGAAGATCAGAACCTGGAAGCAGTGACAAAAAATTTGAACTTCGTCATCTTTTGCCAGCAGCAGTCAAGCAGTTGTGAATGGAGGTGAACTTCACCAAAAGATTCATGGGAATGTTCTCAGGGGCTCAAGTTCCGCTCATCAACTGTTTGTAATATACAAATGGATAAAGGTGTATGGAAGTATTCCAGTGCTGAGGAAGGGTCACCGGACCTAAAACGTTAACTCTGTTTTCTCCTTCACAGATGCTGCCAGACCTGCTGAGCTTTTCCAGCAACTTTGTTTTTATTCCAGCGCTCTCAGCTGGAAAAGCTATACCGTTTGCCAATATGCATTTCACAGTTCTAATTGTGAGGCAATAGATTTGGCTTTGATTTTCCCATTTAAAGTCAGCATGGTGGTGAACAAGTTTTCATGGCATCATTTCTTCCATGCCGACATTGAATTATCTCAGGCCGTCAAGCACTTCTCACCAAGATATTGTATATATTATTTGAATTGGGTGGTGAGCACGATGGAAGTGCTTGTCACGATGAGGGCGTTCTAAGGATTTGGGGTTATATTTAAAATAAGTGGGCACCACTTTGGATGCAGCAAGCCAGGACTTGGTCCTCACACCATGGTACCAGTTTGTAAAGTCACAATGCGTGGCATACAAAAAATGAAAAACAAGTCTGCATCCCACTCAAGGAGACAGATCTTGGAGTTTTAGTAGATGGGGTGATAGTGAGAAGATCAGTTCTTTTCAAAAGTGACTGCAACAACAGGCCATGCATTAAACACATCCAGCCTGGGAGGGGATGCAGCCACTGGTCAGCATTATCTCCACTATCAAAAGGGACACCTAGCAGTGACACCAGAAGATCAATGCCCTCATTTATTCCAAAAGGGTAAGTGGCACCTTCTTTCTGCTACCTCACACTCCCAAGGCCATCACTCACTCTGACACTGCCACTTGACTACAACCCTCAGCGTTACATGTATCTTGTCTACTCAAGGGCTCAGAGCCATCTCATCCTCAACAGCTACTAACCCTTTCTTCCCTCTGTGCTTTGTACTCACTGGGACACCTCACCACCTCTCCTGCTCATACATGATCATTGACTATCCTTGCATCCACTTGCATTGTACTCAATCCTTCTCTTTCTCTTCCTGGTAGATAGAAATGGCCCACAACGGAGCAGAATGGCCTACGATAGGTTGGGTGGTGATGATGTCAAACTCTTGATGCCCTAGGCGGAGAAGATAGTGGATCTGGCCAGGAAAGACCAGGACTGCCCTTATCCTGATGGGGAGACATAATTGGACATCCAAACCCATTAACTCCATGTGCTATGCTGCTTTCCCATTATGACCAGCCCCAGATCATTCATCTTCTGCAAAGTTTTTGTCCATCTTTTCCAACTAATTCTGTTTTCTCTATTTGACCTATTTAACACAACTTGGAAGTTTAAGCTGTTTTAAGCTGGCTTATGTGGCAAGGCTATAAACTTACAATAAGTTCAATGTGGGAATTTGAGAATTCCTTCAAGTCTGATAAATGAATTTTTTGATTTGAAGTCCAGTAAGGAGTTTACTGTGTTTTTGGCAACAATGTCAGAGTAGAAGGGATTTAATCCTTGCCTGTTTCAACAGCTACATGACGTGTGGTGAAGGAAACCTAGTGAATCTGTATACTGCCCTAAAAAAAGAGTAACAGTGAGACTTGAATAAATGTCAAAGTCACCTTTAATATTCAAAATGGAAGTACTTTTTAATTTAACTTTGAGAAAAAAAATCCATCAACACAGGTATTTCCCTAGATGCAAAGGTGTTGACTTCAATGGAACTAATGCTGTTTATGTTACTGTCCAAAATGAATTTTGACTCCAGTGTTCCTTTATGAAAAATACTCTTTGCTCTCTTCCCAATACAGTAGAGAACACAAATGCACAGCTACCTGAACATCTTCAGGTATTGGTTTCAGGCTCAGCTGCTTGACCCATGAATATTGACTCAAGAAATGAATGTATACTTTTTCCCAGGGAATGGATGTGATTGTCACAAAAACGTGAAGGAACATACACACATTTTTAGGTAACTTTTCACCTTCTCACACCTTCTGTTGAAGTTTGCATGCTGGGACTATGTATTGGGAATGTACCCAAGCACATTCCTTCCCCCACAATTTTCCACTCAATGTTTACCCAGATTGGGCAGTCAGCGAAGAGCAGATTACTGGTTTGGCTCATCCAACTTCCCTTCATAATAAAGATGAAAAAGATAAAAACAATTCATATCACAACCATCAGTTAAGAGTTGTGCTTGCTGGATCTTCCAAATATGATTATTATTTAAAGTTTAGGTTTTCAATCATCACCATTGGTTTGTTCTTTCATCTGTAAACCTTTCTTGCATAAACATAATATTATGATCAGATGAAGATGGAGCTTCAGGGGGTAATTCGGGAGGCACAGCAGAAATTCATCCCAAGGAAGAAGAAACATACTAAGAGGAGGATGAGGCAACCATACATGACCAGGGAACTCAGGGACAGCATAAAAATGAAAGAAAAAAACAGACAATTTGATGAAGATTAGTGGGAAGCCAGAGGATTGGAAGCCTTTAAAAAGCAGCAGGGGATAACTAATAAAGCAATAAGGGGAGAGAGGATGAAATATGATGAAGATTGCAAGAATTTTTAAAAAATATCTTAAAGGTAACAGAAAGGCAAGCATGGACATTGAACTGCAGAAAAATGAGGATGGAGAAGTAGTAATGGGGAACAAAAAAATGGCAGAGAAACTGAATAGATACTTTGCACCAGTTTTCATAGTGGCAGACACCAGAAATATACAAGAACTTCAAGAGAGTCAGGGACAGAGGTGAGTGCAGTGGCATCACTAAGGTGAAGATGCTGGGGAAGTTGAAATGTATGAAGGTGGCTAAATGGCCTGGACCATATGAACTCCACCCCAAAGTTCTGAAGGAGATAGCTGAGGAAAAATTGTTGGTGATCTTTTAGGAATCACTGGAATCACAGGGTGCCAGAAGACTGGAAAATGGTTAATGTAACCCTCTGTTCAAGAAGCAGGGGGAGGCAGAAGACAAGAAAGTACAAGCCGGTTAGCCTGACCTTGGTCACTGATAAGATTTTAGAGTCCATTATTAAGGATAAGATTGTAAAGTACTTGGAAATGCATCATGAAATAGTGCTAAGTCATCAAGGCTTCATCAAGGGTGTGTCATGCCTGACAAATGTGGTAGAATTGTTTGAGGAGGTGACAAGCAAGCTAGACAAAGGATAGCGAGGGGACGTGATCTATTTGGACTTCCAGAAGGCTTTTGGCAAGGGTCTGCACAGCAGACTGCCAACTAAAATAAGACACAATGGTATTAGGGGCAAAGTACCAGCATGGAGAGAGGATTGGCTGACTGGCAGAAAGCAGAGAATAGGGATAAACATTATAGGTTATACATTAACAATCTGGATTAAGGAACTGAGGGCATTGTTGCAAAGTTTGCAGTTGACACAAAGCTAGGCAGAGGGACAGGTAGTGTTGAGGAAGCGGGAAGGCTGAAGAAAGATTTGGACAGGCTAGGAGAGTGGGCAAAGAAGTGGCAGATGGAATGCAATATGGGAAAGAGTGAGGTTATGCACTTTGCTAGAAGGAATTAATAAAAACTATTTTCTAAACCGGAAAACGCTTTGGAAATCTGGAGCACAAAGGGACTTGGAAGTCCTAGTTCAGGATTTTTGTAAGGTTAACATTCAGGTTCAGTTGCAGTTAGGAAGGCAAATGCAATGTTAGCATTCATTTCAAGAGGGATAGAATACAAGAGCAGAGATTTACTGCTGAGGCTGTTTAAGGTTCTGGTCAGACTGCATTTGGAATATTGTGAGCAGTTTAAGGCCCTTTATCTAAGGAAGAATGTATTGGTGTTACAGAGGTTCCAGGGGAGATTTACAAGAATCATCCTGGGATAAAGAGCTTGTCATCTGAGGAGTGGTTCTGTGGACTCTGGGTCTGTACATGATAGAGTTTAGAAAGATGAGAGGGGGTTCTGGTTTAAACTTGCAGAATACTGAGAGGCCTGGATACAGTGCATGTGGAGAAGATATCCCCACTAGTAGGAGAGACTAGGGCCTGAGGGCACAGTCTCAGAGTGATCCTTTTTTAACTGAGATGAGGAGGAATTTCTTCAGTCAGAGGGTGGTTAATCGGTGGAACTCATAGCCACAGAAGGTTGTGGAGGCCACATCATTGAGTGTATCTAAGAAAAAGATAGATAGCTTCTGATTGGCAAAGGGATCAAGGGTTACGGGGAAGAAGGCAGGAGAATGGGATTTAAAAATGTATCAGTCATAACTGAATGGTGGAGCAGACTCGATGGACCAAATGGACTAATTCTGCTCCTGTGTCTTATAGTCTTTGGCTCTTTTCCCATTCCTTTCACTACAACAGGTCTTTTTTTAAAAACAAAAGATTTGCCAATTGAGTGTTAATTCCTTATGTACAGCAACTGGACAATATGCAAACAGAGAGGCTTTTGTGAATTTTCCTTGAAAAGGAGAGAAAAATATATATAATGTTCTAAATGAAAATAATAAAAACATTTCAACTTTTACACCTATGCATTCATACATTCGTAGTATAGATTGAATAATACTTCAAAGTTCAATAAAGATTAAACTGTATAGTTCTTGTAAATTGATGACCTGATGGCCATTGAACTTAGTGGTCTTTTTAGTTCTAATGTTAAGGCACTTTAAAAATGTAAACAATCGATTTATATTTCTCCTGGAGACAGAAGTTGTTTTATTGAATTTTTAAAAAAATGACTCTCAATATGCCACGGACAAGGTCCAAGCCTAGAAAACAGATGGAAAAAGAGAGGGAAAGAGGCGAATACTAATCTTGTCACTCTGGCATCTTTTCTGCTTCTGTCTCCAGTCTGCAGGAAACTGATTGTTAAACACAGAAAGTATTAACTGGTTTATCATATGATGCTCTCCGTTCACCTGAAAAGTGAGGCAAATATAACCATGGTTACTGTATTCCAGGCAGGTAGTTTTGACGTGATTAGATTATGGTTGGTTGGATTCCTCTCTCAGTTAGTGTTCATTGTTGAGATGATTACATTTTAATGTGCTGCCCACAACCAGGTGATTTTCTGAATGTCCAATGAATGGATTTGGAAATGATCCTATTCACACTCCTTTGAGGTAATTGTCTCTTCTGGTGTTTTCTACACTGGTTGGCCTCACTTAATGGTTATGAAATTTATCCTGTACAGTGATGTAAATATTCAGTCATCTCATTAGCTGTGGTTTCAATTTACTGGAATGTTGTTTCAGTTTTTGTAAAACAATCGAATCAATGATTTTCAGTCAGTCAATTCATGAAGTCATTTTATTTTACAAAGAATAGCTTTTATAACAATGGCATATTTTATTAAAAATATCAGTGTTCTTTCTTTTGTGAATGAAACATTCTTCTTTCTCATAGTTAACCAGTTAAAGTGTGAATTGAAGAAGTCTGGTCATCTAGTGGCCCCTTTTTGACTCCTGACTTGGCTGAAAATACAGGCAGGTTTTAAGTTTCGGGGTCAAATTGGGGTCGCAATTCCATACCGTGTGGGGAACAGGCACTTGAAAATGATACTTACTGATGTTGCCAATTATTTTGCTGGGCTCATTATCTAATTAATAATGGCAGGGGAGACCTTGAAGATCACAGTATGAAAGAAATAGCATCTTGCATTTTGAGGTGAAAGAGAAAGAGAGATGACACCTCCATCTTGAATCTTCCTCGCTCCAACTTTGCAAATTAAAACACATGTTGAATTGTGCACTCGCCCACTGTTGGGAAGGGCTCTTTCACAGGCTGGCCTGCGATGCAACTTTCACAGGCAGGTGGTCGGGCCACAAAGCCTGTCTCGTGCACTGGCCCCTGGAAGCAAACGTCTTCTCTAATGGCCTGGAGGACCAGAGGCCGAATGCAATAGGTCTTAAGTGGAATTTAAAGACTCTTTTTGGTTTCCCATTGCTTGTTGACTATCCTGCTACCCTCACCCCTCTATTGTCCAGGGCAAGGTTAGTGCTGAAAAACATCTCCATAGTCACTCTTATCAGGGTCTAAATCCTTCCCCATGTGTTTGACAGTTGCATTGATTATTTTTATTCATCCGTGGGAAACCAAGGGAAATTCAATTCCATTCTATGGAAACCAGCGTCACTGGTTAGGCCTGTAAATATTGCCCATCCCAAATAGCCCTGGAGAAGGTGGTGGTGAGCTGCCTCATGAATCATTGTAGTTAAGGGAGAGCATGTATGCCTTGAGTGCTAGTAAGAAGGCAGTTTCGTGGTTTTGACCTTATGACAGTGAATCAGCAGTGATACAGTTCCAACTGAGGATACTGTGTGACTTGAAGGGGAATTTAGGTGGTTGATGTCTTCATATTGAAGACACTGTCAGAGGAAGCTAGGTGAGTTGCTTCAGTTATTGTCCATTCTACTTTTTGTCAATCCACCAGTTTCAAATAAAAATTCCTGAAGTAGTTTCTTTAAATGGTTTTCTGAACAAGTACAGACGCCATTTGCTGAGGTAGTGGTTTTGTTGCTGGATTAATAACTCACAGGCCTCAGTTAATAATATGGACACTTAAATTCATATCCCATGATAGCACATAGTGAATTTAAATGCAATGAATTAAATAAATCCAGAATTGAAAAACTAATATCAGTACAAGTAACACAAAACCGCTGGATTGACGTAAAATGCCATCTACTTCAGCAGTGCCCTTTGAGGCCTCCACCTAATCACAACCACAAATAACTTCCAACCCACAGCAATGTGGTTGACTCTTAACTGTCCTCTGAAATGTATGAACAAGCCACACAACTTGTTTCAAGAAGTTGATTCATTGATATCTTTTCAACATCACATTAGAAGGATATTAAATGCTGCTCTTGCCAACAATGTAGACATGTAGCAAGTAATCAAAACAGTCAGCACATGCCAACTTCTGATTTGCACAATGCGATAGGAATTGTTATGCTTCATAGGGTAGTGCTCAGAGTTGTCACAAAAGTGTAAGTTTCTATAAAAAGAATGCAAAATCTGCCAGTTTCCTTAGACCAAGATTGACAAAAAGCATACACCAAGCATCTGTCCTTAACAATGATTACTATTTATTACAAATAAATACATTCCAGCTACAGGTAAACAACGACGAACCATTGACTCTCGTAGTTAAACCTCTAATCACCTTAGAAACCTCCCCATACACACATACAAACACAAAAAAATGAGTGTCATGGATAGAGGGAAAGACTGGAAGGCAGCTCAATTGTTCCTGTCCACAGAGTTCACTGAGATGAAACTTGTGACTTGTAAGGATTTTCAGCCTGTTGATATTCTTTCTCCAGGTAGTTTCACTTTCTTGCTGGAGACACAGAGTGACTGGTTCACACATTTATTGTCTCTGACTTATTGGTTAAGAGCCACAGTTTACCACAATAAATGAGGAGGATAAATGGGCTTTATTTAGGATTCAGATATTTTTTTTTTACTGCAGAGAGGAGGAGAGCTCCTTCCTTTTGTAAGGTCTGATATCTTCTCACCCAAACATTCAGACCCACAAGCTGCTCAGCTAACTGGCACAATCACACAGTTTTTGCCAGGCAGAAGTCTTTGTCATTGATACCAGTCACCATTCCCCAGACCAACCAGTCAACTTGTTGCCAGATGAATTTCCATTTATTCAGACTCCCCTATCTTGAGGTTGGTTACAACTGGACTTGCCCCACTGCTTGCAGCAAAAAGTACTTCAGTTGAATTTTGGATAAGCTGCTTTTAAAATATGCAGTAACCCTTTCCCCCATGCCTGGTTTTTAAAACAGTCCTTTTCCCATTTTGATAATCAAAAGTATAGAATAATTAAAAAAAAAAGACCTTTACAGGGTAAGGTTGACCAAAAAGGGATATTGAGATATTTAGATAACAAGATGTGGAACTGGATGAACGCAGCAGGCCAGGCAGCATCAGAGGAGCAGGAAAGCTGACGTTTCGGGTCTGGACCTTTCTTCAGAAAATGAAGAATTTTCTAAAGAAGGGTCCAGATCCGAAATATCAGCTTTCCGGCTCCTCTGATGATGCTTGGTCTGCTGTGTTCATCCAGCTCTACACCTTGTTATCTCAGACTCCAGCATCGGCAGTTCCTACTATCTCTATTGAGATATTTGCTGTCCATAATTTTCAACAGTTTAAATAAAGAATTAACAAACATTTCTGTGAACACTGTCTATATTCTCAAAATACATATTTGGTGAACAAAATGCTCTATTAGAAAGGCAATTTGGTGAAATTGTGTTGTCAGTGGCTGCAATTCTCCATAGTGAAGTTTAGTAAGGAAAATAAAGTAATGATGATATTCAATAGGCAGAACTCCAGATATGACTTCATTTATTTCTAAGATAGCCACATGGACTGGGATTACTATTCACTGTTCTCAAGGCTCTCTCCATGGAAATGACAGCAGTTCATTAGTTAGAAATTAACATATTACACACACCCTGTTCCATCACAAATGTAAATTCATATATTTGCACAGGAACTAAATTACCTTACGCAAACAGGCAATGAACTATTGCTTAACCAAGGAAGAATGGCAAACAAAGACACAGAGGAAAGAGAATAGACTGGGGACTATGAACATCACTGCATAACATTATTAGATCCCCTGAAACACTGAATGAATGCATAATATTAGAAAAGTGAAATTTAAAGAAAAGGTTTGATTCCTTCCATCAATAAAAGAAAGATCTGTCTGGGATACAGCAGTCCTTTTTATCGTTAGATATCTGCCATATACCATTGAAAATACACAAGATGGAGTAACAGATATGTTGTACCAAATATATAAAACTATTGCCAATGGCATTACTAGGTTGTAGATTATTGAAACATACCGAGTGTCCAAACTGTGGGGAAATTTTAGAGTTTTACAGTAATTCAAGCATTTTTTAAGCAAATATATGGTTTGTTTCACCCCTCTTCCACCTGTACGTTTTAATTGTGCTTCCTTTATTTTCAGAATATCCAGTGACCTCAGGAAAGTGCTGAACAGCAAGTGAAACAAAACAGTCTCACTTTAATTACAGGCAGTATAGCTGTACTTAAAATTGCCATGTAATTTGTTAAATAACATATATGCATGGTACACATCTTGGGTCTAATTCACACTTGTTCAATTTTAAATGACCTGCTACAGATGACAGACTTCAAATAACAACATAATCTTAAAGATCGACAGTCATACTGAATTCTTTAGACCTAATTTACAAGCAATTCCACATCCTGGATTTGACTATTGAGGCCACTTCAACAAAAAGATACCTGCGGAGTGATTTTAAAGAGACAGACATGAAAAAAATTAAGCTCCTGGTTAGCAGCTAATTAATTCATCCATGCTTAAAATCCCAAAATACATGGAAGCAAAAGTGTAGGAAATTTTCTACTGATAAAAAGAATGTTCACGAAAATCATTTACTGAGGATTTTAGTGAAAAAGCTGATGAAGAAAGACAAAAACAGGAGAAGCCAGTTAAGTTTATTATGTTGGGAATTTTTTTGCTATATTCAGTGGTACTAGTGGGTTGCAAAGCAGAAAAGTCTGTGAGCACATTGCTTCGTCTGGAGCTGATTCTTGTGCATGGTGATATGTTGAGTAATTAACTAGACGTTATTTCCCTAAAAGTATTTTTTAAAATGTCTTTACACCTTTAAAAATCTCCAAACCACATTCAGAAATAGCAATTTGCTCCGAATGACATGTTTTCTTGGATAACCTGCTCCTAACCTGCTCCAGCATGTTTGTGGTGCCTAATTGTCAGCGAACAGACTTGGGAACTATAATCCACACCTCAAACAAAATTTCAACTAAGCATGACAATGTTGTGGTAAATAGTTGTTCATAATTTCTTTGTCTTCAAGGAACTTGTCTGAGAAGCACTATTCAATTTTGTAAAAGTTTCTTTGGCACTTTTTCAGAAAAGAGGGTGCCTTCAAAATTTCTGTCTTTGTGGAACTTTGTTGAGCATGAATTGGCTGTCGTATTTCTTACATTACAATAGTGAACATGCTTCATGGTCAGGGTTATAAAGTGATTCATTCACCTTAAGGGTAAGGCCAGGTTTGTAGGCAGGGTTGGCTTCCAGCACAATACTACTTTAGCTAGAGTGAAAGACTAGAGAAACTGGATTTATGCTGAACACAGTTTGTGCTTGAAATTTTGCAACCTTTGCACTGGCTTTGTTGATTTTGACTAAAATCTGCAATCCAACTGACCAGAAACACTTAATCTAATATAGTTTCATATCACCTGGAAGAAATATGATTGTAATTTTAATAACAATAACAATTTTTGATAGGATAAACCACCTATCTCTCTAATTCATTAATTAGTATTTAAAAACTATAGAATTTACTTTTTTGGTGACCTAGCCAAACCAATAGCAATGAAAAATTTCAAACCTTGAGAGATGAATATACCTGAAAATTCAGCAACTTGCAATATTTCATTAATAGCAATTACATTAGATTTAATTTGATCATGCACATCCTTGCTCTTCCAATCTAGTCAATGAGAACACAAGCAGTTAAAGATGTTGGCAGGTAAGGAAAGACATTGAAGATTAGAGTCCGAATGAATGTTGTAAAATAAACCTAACTTGATCGCATAAAGTGATAAATGCACATTTAGCTAAATGTTTGCAGCTTTGGGCACTTGGAGGATAGCGGGTATGAAGAAACTAAACTCTTTGACAATGAGTGTCTTTGGAGGGTGTGGGACGAGGGTATAACCAGGTGACAAGTGACTACCTTTATTTGGTGGAGTCAACTTCTATTTATTGAAAGCACGTGGATTTCTGGCTTTTGGCCTGTTTTCTGGCTGCTTGTGCCACAAAGACCTTCTCTGGTGCACATGCCTCAAGCCTAAAGTTGGTTCACCTTCACCACTGTTATTTCCATTTTTGAAAACAGTAAGCCTTTCTTCATTTCAATGTTGTATCTTGTACAAAAAGCCTTGCGATTTCCAATGGTCTATATTGCAGATTCAACAGCAATTTGCAGTGTTCTGATGTTAGCAATTTTATAAAGTTTCATTCAAAGATTCACCACACTGTCTCCCCACACTCCAACAACCTCGTGTCTCCAACAATTTAGTACACAAGAACGTGGGGTATTCAGATGGTGACTTGAAAATCCATGTTTTATTCAATGATGTTTATACTGTTTTGTACAGGCAGAGGCATCATTAATAGCTGATGTTCCTGTTCAGAAACCTTTCATCTACTCCATTGCAATCTGGCAGATAGAGAGAAGCCTTGCTGTCAAAACAGCATGTGCTTCCTTTTCCTGCACCATCGCCCTCATTGGCCCAGTTTGATACAACAGTGCTGTCTTCTCACAAACTCCGTCAAGACAGCTTAGACCGACACTTAAAGTGGTGTTGCATTCTCAGACGTTGAACAGCATCGTAAGCTCATTCACAAAGGGAAGTACCTTTACATGTATTTGAAGCTTACAAACTTGTAAGTCTCAGATTTTGGAATGCCCATATTCAAAACTTATCAAAAGTCATCTAAGGGTGCTTGTAAAGAAATGCTGATTTATTTCCTCTAGCAAAAAAAGGAAATAAATCTGGCCCTCTCCTGGGGCGTTAATAGTATTTGCCACTTTAGTCTGCTTTTAAAACTTCAATTACTTCCATGTTTCCTGTTACAGAGTCATAGAATCATACAGCACAGAGACAGACACTGTGGTCCAACCAGTCCATGCTGAACATAATCGCAAACTAAACTAGTCCCATCTGCCCACACCTTGTCCATATCCCTCCAAACGTTTCCTATTCATGTACTTATCCAAACGTCTTTTAAACTTTGTAACTGTGCCCAAATCCACCATTTCCTCAGGAAGTTCATTTCTGTGTAGAAAATTTGCCCTTTATGTCTTTTTAAAATCTCTCTCCTCTCACCTTAAAAATGTGTGCCCTAGTCTTGAAATCCCCTATCCTAGGGAAAGACATCTACCATTAATCCTATCTATATCCCTCATGATTTTATAAACTTCTATAAGGTCACCTCTGAATCTCTATGCTCCACTGATAAAGGTCCCAGCCTAGCCAGCCTTTCTTTATAACTCAAACCTTCTATGCCTAGCAACTTCCTGGCAAATCTCTTCCGCACCCTTTCCAGCTTAATAATATCCTTCCTATAACTGGGCAACCAGAACCAGACACAGTCCTCCAGAAGACGTCTCACCAATATCCTGAACAATCTCAAACGACTTTCCAACTCCTGTCATCAAAGGACTACCCAAGGCCATTCATGGATACAATAGAGTGGCTCTTAGCTGAAGAACTGCAGGTGTTCCAGCCATTGGAATGTTTCTCTGAGTGCTGCACCTACCATTTCATCCAGTTAGAACCTGGAAAAGAACATTAGCCCCTAATATTTTCTCAGAGTTTTACACGTTTTTAAATCCATGGGGTAAAAATTCTTATGAAATGGTTTAATGTTCAGAATAAGATTTTATTTGCGTCAGGAACTGATATTAGCCTCTAAATCAATGAGGTACTTCAAAGGGGACTTTGTGGTTTGAAATAGTCAGACTCCACTTGGACTCTGCATGTTTCAAGTGCTGGAGTCTTGACAGTGAATAAAAGTCTCCTCAGCTGTATTGCATTTAAGACAGCATCAGTAAGAACCGCAAATCGATTGTAAGGAAGGGATCAAACTTTTATTCTAAGATTTTTTTTAAAGTGTTTGAAAAAATTCAACAAATACAGGGGGGTATAGCGAAAACAATTCTTTAATACAAATAACTGGGATTAGAAGGCTTTAGAAAGGCAAGAACAAATTTATTCATCAAATAGTGTAAATTTTTTATATTGTGTTTGTCATGTCAAATTTCAGATCTGTAGTGCAAGGATGGGCAAAGCCCTGTCATAAACCACTTGCAATCTGATTAGAGTTCACACTAGAAAATATACTGTTTCTGATACCTACATTCAATGGAACTCAAGATTTATTGGTTATAATGTTATTCATGTGTTTGGCAATGCAGAATATTTGTATATAAAGCAAATGTTCCCACTGAAAAATGAAGATGTTTCAGCAAGCTCATTTACATTGCCATTACAGCTTGTTTAATCTCTCCAAATCATTCTAGTGGAGGTAACATTTGTTAAACACACAAGGGATTATTGAGCATCAACTTTTTCTGATTTGATTTCTAGCTGAAAACCCTATTAGGTTTCAATGAGTGAAACTCATGAGACACAAAATGTTATTGTGAAATTCACTTGTTATTTTTCAGTGACCACATCCAAAATTTGATGAAAAAGAAAGAAATGAAAAACATCAGAGATCATTAACTTATTAATATTCAAGAGCAAAATAGAGGGTGCATGCTGTTTTTAAAGTTTGATCAAAGAGTGCTATAAAAAAGTCAGATTCTTCTAATGCATCTGTGGAGGAGAAAACAAAGTTAACGTTTCAAGTCCGGTGACCCTTCCTCAGATGCTGCCAGACCTGCTGAGTTTTCCAGCAACTTTGTTTTTGTTCCTGATTTACAGCATCCACAGTTCTTTTGGTTCTGATTCTTCTAATATTGTTTATAATAATTGTGAATTGTAATTGAGAAAATGTTTCTTATGACTTAATTGTTTGGGCATGAAAAGACCTTCTGTTATGTCATAAAATATGTGCTGGAAAATTATACTGCAATAAATCTAACATCCTAACATATGTTATTCTTATCATTGTAGATTCTCAGGGCTAGACACTTAAACATAAGAGATCATTTTGTGCCCTGGAACTCCTCCTCAAACACTTATAATAATATGGAATGAAATATGTTGTTTTAGTTCTTTCTACAACATACTGTAGAGATTCCTTGTCAGCCATGTGATGGAAAGAATTCTGGATCCTCTACCATCACGATCCATAGCTCCAGTTTACAAGATGCATATAAACATTTACGTTACCACAGCAACACAGACACCCTGTGTGAACTGTAATGCATCACCACCACTGCATACTTTATTTCACAAATCTGGGTAGATGTCATTCCTGCAGAAAATTTTCAAACATGTTTTGAGCATTTCAGTGAAATTTATGTTTATCTCTTTAATTGTGTAACAGTCATTTTAGAGGTAAAAATGGATTTAAATTCTGATAGCTGTAATTTCTTTATTATTCCATAATACTCCATGTGGGAAGGTGAATTTCCAACCAAATGCCTTCTCTGTATTTCACATGTGAAATGGTTGATTGGCAAAGAATAATATCTGTTGTGGATTTTAATCAATCTGATTCAACATTCAGGTGGGTCTTGGGGCACCAGTACTCTGCAGAAAAGAAATAGGAGCTTATTTGACATCTTGTGTTAGATGCAGAACAGACTTGAGTGGCTAACTGACCCACTCCTGTTCCTATGTGCCAAATGTGACTTTAATGTAAAAATGAATGAAGCATTTTGAAAATGCGTACCCATCCCACATTTCCTAGACATTTAGCAGTATTACCATGGAAACCTATCACTGGAGGCTTAGAACAGACAAGTTTTCCTTTTCTTAAGATCATTTTGGAGTTCTGGTGGGGTATTTGTGTTGTTGCTGAATCCATAAAAGTGTTCTAGCCAAGTGTAGGACTATTCTGACCACCAAATCCTCCTCAGCAGTTCACTCTTTGCAAGCTCTAACTACTGGCTGACTCTGCAGACAGTGGTCAATTTTCTGTTGCACAAAACCTGAAGTGTCCAAAGGTGATCAGTAAATACAGGAGCAAGGAGGAGGAGTAGGTCATTCAGCCTTTTGTGCCTTCGCTGCCATTCAATATGGTCATGGCTGATCTTCTATCACAAAGCATATTCCCGCTTTCTCACCATATCCCTTGATACCTTTAATACCTAAAAATCTAATGATTTCAATTGAATATCAATGGCCAGCATCCACAGTCTTCTGTGATTGCAAATTCCACAGGTTGACTGCACTCTGAGTGCATAAATGTCTCCTCATCGTGGCCCTAAATGGTTTAACCAATTTACTGACAGTGTGATCTCTAGTTCTAGACTCCCAAGTCAGGGGAAACATTCTCCCAGCATTTAGAGTGTCTCATTATATTAGAATTCTATATGCTACAATCAGATCTTTGTTTGTTCTTCCAAACTCGAAGAAGTACAAGCCTCGTTGGACAATCTCATGTCATACTACAGTCCTGCCATCCCCAATATCAAGTGTATCCTGTCTTGAGTAGGGAGACCAAAGCTGCGCTCAATAAGTCAGGTGTGGTCTTACCAAGGCTCAGCATAACTGTGCTTAAAATCAGTGCTTGGGGCCCAGATATTCACAATATATGTATACTTGGATGAAGAAACCAAACGCAACAATTCCAAGTTTGCTGATGATACAAAACTAAGTGGGATTGTAAGTTGTGAGAAGCATGCCAGGAGGCTTCAGGTTGATCTGGACAAGTGGTGTATGTGAGCAAAGATATGGTAAATGCAGTATATTGTGGATAGCCATGAACTACCATGAACTAACCAGAAAGGCAGATTATTCATTAAATAGTGATATATTGGAAAATGTTGATGTTCAAAAGGATCTAGGTGTTCTTGTACTCTAGCCAATGAAAGTAAATAGGAAGGTACTACAAGCTGTTAAGAAGGCAAGTGCTATGTTGGCCTTCATTACCAGACGATTTGAGTGCAGAAGTAAGGATGCCTTACTGCAGTTATGCAGATCCTTGGTAAGACCACACCTGGACTGTTGAGTGCAGATTTGGTCTCCCAAAAGGAGGACAAACTTGCCCTCAATAGAGTGCAGTGAAGATTCACTAGGCTGATATCGGGGATGTCAGGATTGTCATTTGAGGAAAGGTTGGTTCAACTCATCTAGAGTTTAGAGGAATGAACAGGGGCCTGATTGTAACATAATATTCTAACATAACAAGTTGCAAGGAGGATGTTTCCTCTGGCTGGGGAGTCTAGACCCAGAGATTACACTCTCCGTATATGGGTTAGGGCATTTAGGACTGCGGTGAGGAGACATTTCTTCAGAGGTCACTGCCTACTAGTCACTGCCTACCACCTGAAAATAAAACATTTATTCCGACTCTGTTTCTGGTCTGTCAACCAATTCTCAATCCATGCCACTGTATTACCCCAAATCCTGTGTTCATTAATTTATGCACTAGCCTCTTGTATGGAACCTTGTTCAGAAGCCTTCTTCAAATCCAGTTGTACCACCTTCAATGGTTCTCCCTTATCTATTGCACTAATTACATCCTAAAGGTTAAATGAGGCCCAAAGCTGAAAACCATTTCAATCTCCCGACTATAGGGTTGAATGAAGTGTCCCCATCTCAGATGCAGGAGGCCTGTGCTCAAGTCTCACTGGCTCCAGAGGTGTATATTGACATTTTTGAACAGGTAGATCAGAAAATACCTATAGGTTTGGGTAGGATTTATTGGTGCACTGCCAATATCATTCCCATTTTCCACCCAAGTTATAAATTGCTTGGAAATGTCTTGTGAATTGCTACTTATGGGAAGTAAAAATAACTGCAAAGTTTGTGAACATTTTCATAACAGCTTAATATTTCTACTGAACAGAATTTATTTATCAAAGTATTTAATATATTACAATTGTCAACAGCAGTTCATAGCTAGATATCACCTTTACAAAATCTTGAGTATTGATTTCCAGTTGTATCATTAATGATAGTTTTATAATTATGCCTGTTGTAGTTCAATTTTTAGTCTAAAGTGATAACCACCCCCTCAAGATAGGAAGTAAGAAGATGTGTCAAATTTTCATGAAATTATTTCAGTTGCATTACTCACTTTTCAATTTGATCCAATTTATGTTTCTTTTTCTCCAGTATGATGTGCTGTTTCTTATTCTGAAAGGTAACACTTCAAATACAATGATAATGATGAATGAGACATAAACGCTGTGGAACCCAAAAGCAGGAGAAGCATGGCTTCATACCAAATATATTTCACTTCTTGGGAGGAAGCTGCCATCAGGTAATTTGAAGAGGGGAGTGAAAATGACAAAACAAATGTATTTGAACATGCTTCCACATTTCCTGTTTGATTGGAATGTGCATCACCTAGGTTAAGAAACATTAAGGAACATTTTGCAGGGTGAAACATCTATCTTGAATATATTTCCATCTGTCTGATTCTGCCACTTTTTTGCCACTTCAAAAATTTACAATTGGAATAGAGTTGACCATTGTTTCAGGAAACATAGGCTCAAATGAATGTAGGATGAATATTGCAAGGGGTATAAGCATTACCGCTGTAGGAAGGGTACCATGAGAGCACCTCCATCTTAATGCACTCTATAAAATAAAGGGTAGCTACCTCCTCTAGGCGATCCATGGAGAAAGAAAACTAGCCTATATTCCACAGGTCCCTGTGATTATTGTGGGGGGGACACGAATAGGAAGTGTCCTTGATCGAACCGCAAGTGGGCACTTACAAATTCAAATTGACTATCCATTGATGGTCAGCAGGAAACATAATACTTTGCTCCACCTCAGGCAAGGTCAGCTAAGGGGAAACCTATCATTCGGTGGATTTTTCAGTCATTTGTCCTACCTTCCCTCAAAAGTCAAGGTCATCTTGGTGGCACTTGTACATTCCAAACTATGAGTTACTTTAAGAGCCCAAAATGATGTAGTGCATGTGCATATATTTATGATGCAAAGCACATCGGATGTCATCCTGGTAAAGGGTTATCTTGCATGTATCTAAAATATCCAATAAGTATACACAGAAGGCCAAGCGTGACACCAATTTTCATGCAATAATGATTGAGTATCAATGCTGTCAGATTAAAACTTTACCTTCTAGTCCACTGTAACTTAACCTCACATATCTGAATAGCAGATAAGTAGTAGGAAGGATGCCCCACCAGTGTTTTGATGTGTTCTATCATAGAAGACTGCTAGCAGACTAACTGCAGGTGTAAATTCAGTGGCTGACTGGCAAAAATTCAAGAGGGATTCATGGAATGTAATACCTAAAAGTGTGAAAAAAAATCAAACAGAGAAGGAGCTGCTGCAGATAATGAAGGAGCTGACTATACCACACCCCTCCCCCAACACCTCCAACCTTTTGTGTTGCAAGGCATGTTTTGCATAAATTCTTATGGTTTCACTTCCAGAAAGGAGCTAAGTAGTCGGGATGTTTTCATGAGCCTGCTGTAGGCTAGAGTGTATCTGGTATGTTATCAAAGTCATAGTTTGAGAACAGCCAGTAAGTACCTTGCACTGCAGGTAGAGGAAAGTCTTCTCTCAATCTGAAGGCTGCAATCTAGTTAAAAAGCAATCAGAACAAAGGAACTCCAATCAAGCATCTCAAAATTGACTGTTCACCTGTCAATGTCAATGCAACTCAATAACAACTGTAACATCACCGTACCTGCTCCTTTTAGAACATAAGTTCATTTGTGTTTGGGAGAAATGTATTCATGTGGGAGGGGATCTTTTTTAGTTAACCTTGTTTTAAAAAATTGAGGGGGAGGGTGAACAAAGAAGGGGTATTAATTAATCCCTCGTCATCTGGGAGTTTAATGATTTGGAATATCCTTTCCAGAATTGTAACACATTGGGAAACTTTGCCTGGGTCTTGATCGTGGGACAAGAGATCAATGGCCTGCTGGTGTGACTGTTCTCCCCTCCACAGAGGTGGGCTGGCAGCTCGGACCATCAATTATTTGAAATAGCCCCTTAAGATGGAGACACCCCAACTGTCACCTTCCTACAGAAATCATCAACCACTTTCAAATTGGTTGCTTGCTAGCTGTTGCTTCAAACCTACATGGTTTTGGCACTTTCTGGAGTTAGTTGAAGTATCAAAAGTCTACAAGATATGGCAGGCTTTTGATTGATTTCAAGGCTTCTGTTTAAACCAGTTGCTGCCAGACACGTGTGCATTTGTAGTCCTTGGAGCTGACATGGCTGGGAGAATGAACAAAGGCCACATGGTCATAAATAGGGCAATATGGGCAGAGTTAAGAGAAAGAGAAAAATAGGGAACCACATGGACAGAATAACTTTTCAGTACATCACAGTATAGCTATGATTACCAAGTATTGTAATCTTTAGACTTATTGTGTAATAAATAGTGTTGTAAAGAAGCACAAGCCTAAAACCAGAACTTGATCTTGCCTTCTCCTAGACCAGACTGGCTTGAGCCATACTCTTAGATAGGGTCATAAAACCACCAATAAGAGAGGATGAGGGCAAAATGGGATGTGAGAAGAAGTATTTGTGAAGATACAATCATCTTCAATAGAGTAAGCCCACTGCTTAACATGGCCTCTGTAATTGCCATTCTATAATTTCATTCTCCTCTCCATGGTCTTTTAACATGCAGGCACACCCCTCCCACTTGGTTAGTTCTGCTGCATCCATTTGTGTGTCTCTCTCTTAATTGTTAGTGAGTGTCATGTAATATATTTATAGACCAGAGCAGACGTAATATCAATAGGATAGATCTTTATAAAATAATGGAAAGGCTGGAGTGAAAGAAGCCTTTTGGCAGATTATCTCTGTTTAACAGATTGTGGAGGATCCAGGGGAACAGGAGCATTATTACTCAAGAGATAGATTGTAAGCTTCCTTCTACAAGAATACTGAGCTTGTGGATTTCATTTATTGCTGATTCTCCATCTTCCTTTAAGTAGGAACTTGACTGATTCTGATCAGGGAGAGATTTCATCATATAGGAGGTAAGTAGCTTCATAGATTACAAGCAGCTTTATAGATTACACACCCAAGGACCTTTGGATTGTTTTTGATCACCAAAGTAAGATGGAGATAAATTTTTCACTGCACTTTTATTTTGTATTTACTGGTTTTGGGTTTTTCTCTGCTTTGTTAACTTCAGCCAGGGACCAACGTGCCTCCTAGGGTGTGGTGAGAGCTATCTCATTGGCAATTGTGTAGGCATCATGTATATGGACTAGGTTTAGTAAACGAGCTATTTTCTTGCCTGCCATAAATTAGTAAATTTACAGTGTCTAGGAATTTTATTGAAAATTATTTTAACTTTCTTACTAGTTTTGTTACATGTCTTTCCGTGACTTTGGAAGGGAGTGGAATAAATATTTCACTGCAATATGCCAATAAGTGAACAGTAGAAATATCTTGCTGTTGATTTTATGCCAAACCAACAAAGACTTGAGCCTGAGATAGTAGGAACTGCAGATGCTGGAGAATCCGAGACAACAAGGTGCAGAGCTGGATGAACACAGCAGGCTAAGCAGCATCATAGGAGCAGAAAGGCTGACGTTTCGGGCCTAGACCCTTCATCAGACTCGACCATGTCCTGAAGCAAACCAGGTACTACAGCCACATCACCTTTCTTAGTACCTGCCTACGGAACCAGATCATCCCCAATGGACTACAATCCACATTCAAGCCTTCCCAATTTGGCCCCAACCGTGACAATATCTACATTCATGGCATTGAGATCCTTCAGAAGCTTTTCTGAAAGACTTGAGCCTGCTGTGCTTAACAATAATAGAAATACACTTACATTCTTACGTGACAGGACTTTTTTTTCTCTCTTACTTATCTACAGGAGCTCTCTAGTCTGACTATCTTTCTCCAAAGACTTCAATCCAACACTCCACCATAGACAGACATGCCAAGAAATCTGTTCCAAAACACAACTGGGACCATGCTAATTTAAATAGTTGTTGATTAAACTCCAAAAGAACGCAAATTAACTATATATTTAAATTGAATGCCCTTGTGTCTCGCTTGGATACCTGGCTCAGGTAAGTAAGTGATTGCGAGCACTCTATTGAAGTAAAGTTATTGGTTTCAATGATGACCTTGTGTGATTGTAGAAGATGAATGATACTAAGTCGCCTATCTTGTTATCTCTTATTTTTAATTCCATTAATTTCAATCATACACAACCTATAAGTAGTTGGTTCAAATATAAATTAAATAACTATGAATAGGTTAATATACACAGTGTGCAGTATTATTTCTGGGGCTGGAAGTGTCTGAAGATTAATCGATTGAATGCAGTAAACTAGATCTCTGGAAGGAACTGACACACAACATGATGACAACACTGGTCTCCTGCCACAACAAAGTTAGCAGTGCTGACCTCACTATTTCTAAATGGTGCAAACATTTTAATTAGGGGCTTCAAGGAAGAAAATAAGGAGAAAGATAATATGTGGTGATCTAGAAGACTTTGAGAGAAGCAGTTACTGCTGTTTGCTGAAGACAATAAATTGAGAAACCTTATAGCAACATTTAATAGAGAAGAATACTTCAAATAACAGAAAGCTCCGCAGCCCTGACAGAAGACACACAAAGACAGAAACAAATCTGCAGTTCCAAGGCAGTGGTTCAAGGTACTTAATGAGGCAGTGGTCTGTGAATGCTGAAAGGTGTCTGAGTGATCACACCAGAAATTGAGAATTGTGTGAAAGCCTAAAATCTCTTTTATCAAAGGAAGAACCTTAAACAGCAATGAAATTCAGGCTTGAAGGCCAGTGATTTATAATAACTACAGTTCTGCTGTAGCATTGCTGCCATAGTGAGCAGATACCATAGTGAGCGCAGCTGGAAAAATTAAAATAAGAGGGTCAAGACCAAAAACTTTTATGTTCCGAGTGCAGAGATAAAAGAAAAGTACTAAATAAGATATTTAATGTCTTAGGCATTTGCCAATTTAAAGAAGTATACAGTTCTAGTTTAACATTTTTTTGGGGAGACAAAGAAAATTCTGTGGTAGTCAAATTGAGGCTCCAAATGGTGGGAAGATCTCCAATCTAACCACAAATTGTGGGTAAATTCCTCAGGACAGTGCAGAAGTATGGGGCATCCACCATTACTACAGAATGAAATTATTTACAAAAGATAAAATGCCCAATCACATTAGAAAGCAGTAGAATTAGAAATAGTATTGCCAGGAAGATAGAACAAAAAATTGGACAGCTTGGAGAAGACAACATACTTTTTCCCCCTCTCTCTTTTACACACACACACGCACACATGCACATACACACACACACACACATACACACACACACACACACACACACACGCACATATATACACACACATACACACACACACATATATACACACACACACGCACATATACACACACGCACATACACACACACACGTGCACAAACACACACACACACACACACATGCGCGCACACACACGCATATACGCACATATACACATACACACGCACACACACACACACGCACATACACACGCACATACACACACACATACACACACACACGCACATGCACATGCACACGCACATACCCCCGCACACATGCACACACACATACACACACACGCACACACACACATGCACACACACACACACGCACACACACGGCACTAGTGATGAGTCTTTCTATGATTTATTACCCTTCAATGAATCAACTCAAGGGAAAGCTCTTCAGATGGTAAGTTACACAAAGTTCCAGAAACAAAGCAGATCAATCCTCTAAGGAGAAATCAAACATGGCACCATTTTTCTACAGAATCTAGTCATTTTTCTAGGTACAAAACCACAAAAGACACATCAGATAATATAATGCAATGGGTAGGACAGAGACCAGGCACTAAAATTCCTTGCTAATTCTGTGCAGGGAAGCTTCACAGGTACCAACACTGCCCAACTTTTAAAATCAAATGCTTTTATTGTAAAAAAAAGGTGCCAAAGCAGGATACAGTCGCAGAAAAGCAAAGAACCAAAGAATTACCCACAAAAAGAGGAAATAATGTCAAGCAGTTTTCAGTGGAAGATAAACCCAAAGGTTTCCTGGGGAAAAGCAGCAAACTGACCAATCATTTTGACATACAGGCTTTTATGCTACTAGGCTTCTTACAAATTCCTTGGGGGTAGCTTTGGGACTGATAAAGATAAATCTGTAAACAACAATGTAACTATATAATAGTTATGACGAAAACAGACCTGGGGAAAGATGTCGTACATTGGTCCAAAAGTGTTAATACTTGATTGACTATAGAAAAAACCACACACTATGATGATGTTACAGGATTTATAGGAGACAGATTGAGGTTAATATATTCCTAACAAGCTCTGTAAAAATGTGGACTATGTTAAAAAAACCTGTAAATAGCTACTGTTATGTAAGAAACTTTAGATTGTTAAATCAGGAAGATCCTTTTCATTACACCAGAAGGATAGATATTCTAATCCATATTAGCTCATGTCAACTCAAAGGAACCCATATACGACACTGGAAGGGAGGGAGAATCTGTGCTGGTCCATTGCATGTCAAGAGGGAGGTTGTATTCTCTCTTGCTGGAGATGGTCATTCCCAGTACTTGTGTGGCGTGAATAGTACTTGCCATTTATCTGTCTCAGTCTGAGTATTGACCAGGTATTGCTGCACACAGGTATGGACTGCTTCATTATCTGAGAAGTTAAGGGTGGTGCTGTACATCAGATATTCCCACTCCTGACCTAGTTGAAGGATGGTAATTCATGAAACAGTTGAAGATGGTTGGGCCTAGGATGCTGTCTGAGGAATGTGAAGGTTCTTGTGGTGCAGTGGTAGAGCTCATACCTCTGTCAGAAGGTCCAGGCACAAGTTGCACCTGCCCCAGACATGTATCATTACATATCTGAACAAGTTTGATTAAATATCTATCCTGAAGATCTAGCAGAGAGGAAAATAGTTATGATTGCTGGATGTCCTGGAACTGAGATGACAGACTCCCAACGATCATAACTCTCTTCCTATCTGATATATATGATCCCAACACATTGATTGACAATTGACAAATTGTCCCATTGATTTCAGTTTTGCTGGAGCCTCTTGAAGCCATACTCAAATGCTGACAAGGATGGTCTCTTACCTCACATCTGGAGTTGAGTTCTTTTGTCCATGTTTAGACCCTAGTTTTAATGACCTTAGGACCTGGTTGGTCTTGGTGTGACCCACTATTTGCATCATGCTTAATTTGGACGAGCTGGTATATTTAATCTTGTTGTTATTTGTGTAACCAGTAAAGTTTGAAAACTCTAAGAGTAAGAAGGTTTGTTGACATCATGTTTCACATGAACAATCGTTCAACTTTGTAAACTAGGTTCAAATTCAGCACAGGATGATCCACTGAAAGTCTGCTATTGCAGCATGGTTTGCAAAAATATTTCTGATTAGCACTAACCTTATTATGATCTGAGTGTTTCAAGAATGGCTGTGGAAAATGTTGTCAGTTCAAAGTAACAGTCATTGTTTGAGGCTACCTTACATTTTTGGAACAGTTAAAACTTCTTTGCTTGGTTTGTGGCTGTATCTCACCTGGAAGTGTCACCCAACACTGGTACTGGAAATGGCATTGTACAGTTCATCAGTACTGTTGCTGCTTACTGTATTGAGCATAAAATTTATAAAAAATCGAATTGGACATGATGTTTTTTAAGGCCATATCTAAGTGACTTATTTCAAGACACATTTTGAAACTGAGATTCATGATTTTTCAAAAGCAAAGAACTAGAACTGGCTATATCACTTCCACACCCACCTGCAAAAGACGGAAAAACTCATTGAAGGGAATGGAGTTCTTACGAGCAGCAGCATGGCAAAAAGTATTTTGAAGAAATTGTGGGTGTCACTGGGTTTGCAAGTGAAATAATTGGAAAACCAATCTGTAGAGATAGAAATTAATTTTGTGGGAAAGAGTGAGATAGACCACACAAGGTTGAGAGTTGAAAATTTGAAGGAAACTTACTTCATTTCTGTTATTCAGGATAACAGGTGGCATGGTGGTTCAGTGGTTATCACTGCTGCCTCACAGCGCCAGGATTCTGGGTTTGTTTCCACCCTTGGGCGACTGTCTGTGTGCACATTCTCCCCGTGTCTGCGTGGGTTTCCTCCGGGTGCTCCGGTTTCCTCGCACAGTCCAAAGATGTGCAGTTTAGGTGGATTGGCCATGCTAAATTGCCTGTAGTGTTCAGGGATGAGTAGATTAGGTGGGTTATAGGGGGATGGGACTGGGTAGGATGCTCTGAGGGTCGGTGTGGACTTGTTGGGCCAAAGGGCCTGTTTCAACACTGTAGGGATTCTATGACATGCAGTTTTATTTCCTTTATTGTAAAAACTTATTGATTGATAAAGAGATTCCAAGGAAAATTGGCAAGGGTGGTTCTGGTATTTGGCAGCTTGAAAACAATTGATTTTCATTGGAGAAATGGGCTTCAGGGAAAGGATCAGATATGTGAGGGTAATCTGTCAGTGTTTGTCTTTGTTACCCATCACAAATGGACAAAACTTCAAGATTTAGCCTAAGAACAAACAAATATAGAATTGTGGGCTGTCATTCAAAGATCTACCAATGGTAAGACAGTTGAGACTCAAATCAGCAATATTAATTAATTTGATGAGAAGTTTATCATTTCCACTGTTGGATTGTTCTTAGAACTGCCATAAAAAGTCAAACTTTGTTGTGTCAGGTGTGTAACTAGCAATTGTCAACTGGATTAGAAAAAGCCTGCTGAACAACTGACCTGGTTGTGAAAAAATGGTTTTGTATTTGGAATGTTGTTAAATATATTCATTTTGATTGATGACTAGATTTTTATATCATATATTTTAAAGAATTAAATAAAAGATCAGTTTATACCTTACTTTTTGAGCATGTTTTGATTATTATTTTACTTATGATATTTTGTGAAGTGGTTTGATTAATTGTATTTTCATTTCTTGCTTGACAGTCTATGAGAATTCTTTAATCTGATTGGCTGCATACACAGAATGCTGCGGCAGAGTACCTGGTCCATTTCTGTGTGGCAATAGCAGCCGCAGCTTGAACAATGGCTTCAGTATCAGTGAAGGCAATGTGGTGATTCCATCTCATCAGGAATTTGGACGGTCTCTCAGACCTCGGGATTTGGGAAGGGACATGGTACATGGGAGTTAGGACAGTGTCCTGGCAGTGGCAGTGGCTGGAGTGGCAGCGGTTTGATAGATTGCTTTGGAGTTGGCCGCTTGGTGTGTCCTTTTCATTCTCCTTGTGGCAATATGCCAGCTTTGGCTTCGTCGGGGGCGTCCTGTCCAAAATCCTTGCGGCAGCAGGGGCCTGCTTCAGCAGTGGCAGAGGCATGGAAGAGCCAGTCCTTCCTCCATGCAGCTTCGGTAGCATCATCTCACAGCCACTTCAGAAACCCAGGAGCAATGGAGGAAACAAAAATGAACTTGGTCTCAACTTTGTCTCAATTATTTCTTTTCCTAATTTCTGTATTTAAATGGTGCTGGATTGTGGACACTCGTACACTTTCACTATATTTTCATAAATACAAGTGACAATAAATGATTATACTACAGTATAGACTGATGATACCAACACAGTTTGGTACTGACAATCTCAAGTGAGCTATTATAGATCAATTACACTGCAAAGTGTTAATGATCTTGCAACAGAGAAATGTCGCTCGACCACTCAGTGTAGCTTTCTATCCAGATATGAGGTGAGCACCTTTACTTTACCAAGGATTGCAACACTTGCTCAAATCTCATTATTAAAACTTGATTGGGATATTGAACTAGAGGATTCAAACACAAAATTAACACATACAAATTCTTTTCCTTGCAGCACTTTTCATATGATAACTAAATTCTCTGCAAATGTTTCAAACAATATACTCCAAAAACTCATCTTGAAATGAATGCTGAAATCAAAAACAACCTTTTGAATGATTTATTGGAGTGGTAATAAATCATATTGATCAGGATCATTCCAGCTCCAGCTCCATGCCAATTTAGTTGATTTCAGCTGGCCTTAACATTCTAGGCTCAGGAAGAGCTTGCTGGTAATACATTGACTCCATCCAGGCTGTGGACATATCTGGACATGAAGTGAGGACAGATTCAGGGTTAGTGCTGCTGCCCATAATGGAGCAAATACTTTATAACCTCAAGCTGCTCTGCTTGCACTGAAGAGTCACTAGAATAATTTTCTATAGAGGGGAGGAACATGATGGGCCGACCTCCAGCATGAGTCACCTCTTTTGGTGGAAGAGAACATTGAGAAACAAATAAAGCAGAATTAATGATTGTAAAAAGTGAGGCCAGATAGTTAAATGCATTACAGAACATAATAGTCCATTTGATGCAGAGATCATGTAACTGTAATCTGTGGAATGCAGCTGGGCAAGATTTAGCACTATAGGGGTCTGTCAGACCGGCTTGGCAATATTTCCTTTCCCTACTCCTCTTACTGGCTATAGGGATGAATATTGTTGGGGATTGGGTGTAACTCCACCAGTGGCCATTGCTCTTGTGCTACTAGGATAGAATTACAGAATCAAGGAATTGTTGTACACTATGACTTCACTTACTCTGAGCAATTTAACTTAGTATCAACCTCTTCTCTTTCCCTGTATTCTTGTATATTATTTCTATTTAAGTAGTCATCCAATGGCCTCTTGACTGCCTTAGTTGAACCTGCCCCACCACATTTCCAGGCAATGCACTCCATATCTAAATTACTCACTGTCTGAAAAAGGTTTTTCTCACCTCACATTTGCTTCTTTTGCAAAAGATCTTAGAAACACACCATCCAATTTTGACATTTTCGCAGGTGTGGCAGTTTCTCCCTAACCACTTTGCCTCGACCATTCATGATTTTGAAAACTTCTACCAAATCTCCTCTTAGCCTTTTCATCTCCAAGAAAAGCAATCCAAATTTCTCCAATTTTTCCTGATAGCTGAAATATTGTTCCTTGGAACCATTCTCATAGACCTGTCCTGCACTCTATCCAATGCATTCATGTCATTTCTATAGTGTGGTGCATCAAAGTGTACATAATACTCTAGTCGTGGTCTGAGCAGTGTCTTATATAATTTCATCAGAATCTCCCTATTATGGCACTACTGTTATCAGATTGCTCAGCAGATTTTGGAGCCAAGACTTCCTCCCCACATGGTTGTTAAATGTCTGTATGGACTTAGAATCAGAATGAACAAGAAAAGGATGCCATGGTGGCTCAGTGGTTAACATTGTTGCCTCACAGCACCAGGAATCTGGATTAAATTCCAACCTTCGGTGACTGTCTGTATCCAGTTTACACATTCTCCCTGTTTATGCCGGGTGCTCTGGTTTCATCCCACAGTCCAAAGATGTGCAAGTTAAGTGGATTGGTTCTGCTAAATTACCCATAACGTTCAGGGATGTGCAGATTAGGTGCATTAGCCAGGGGAAATACAGGGATGTGGTGGGGGTGCGTGGTTTGGGTCTGGATGGGCTGCTCTTTGCAGGATCAGTGAGGACAAGTTGGGCTGAATGACTGTTCCCACACTGTAGGGATTTTATGGAAAATAGACACGTTTCTGCATTTTTAAAAAATTATTTTTATTCACTCACAGGGTGAGGGTGTCAGTAGCTAGGCTAGCATTTATTGCCCATCACTAATTGCCCAGAGGGCAGTTAAGAGTCAACCACAGTGTTATCGGTCCGGAGTCACACGTAGGCCAGACCAGGTAAGGATGGTAATTTCCCTCCTTAACAGACATTAGTAAAACAGATATTTTTTTTCTGACAATCAAACATGGTTTCATGGTCATCATCAGACTCTTCATTCCAGGTTTTTTTAATTGAATTTAAATCTACCATCTGCCATGGAGGGGATTCAAATCCGGGTTCCCAGAACATTGGCTGAGTGTCTGGATTAATAGTGTAGCAATAATATCACTAGGCCATTTCCTCCCCACAGCATTCACTCTCTGGAGTAAAATCTAGGCTCTGAAGTCATGTGTTCCTAATGGAATCTGAACTGAGCATCAGCGAGTATCTATTGTTGTTGAGGAAGTTGCATTACAGCTAAAAACACATTCCACCACCATACGTTGGGATTGGACTGACTGGATGATAATTGGCCAGATTGGATTTGCCCTGTTTATGTGGATTTTTTGCATATGTAAATATCTATATTTTTGTGTATATATGGATGTTTTAGTTATGCTGGAACAGCTTGACTAGATGTGAGGGTTGGTCTGGATCATAAGTCTCCAGCACTATAATTGCAATATTATCAAGGCCCCTAGCCTTTTGCTATATTCAGTGAGATCAGCCATTTCTGGATATGATGTGAAGTGAATTGAAGACGCAGAATTCTCTCACCTTTAGTAATATACTCAAAGCATTGTATAAATTAATTAATAATGTTAATTAAATTTGTGAGAGTCCATAATATTACACATTAGACATAGTCCATTGCCAACAATGAGCTTTGTTAGAATGAGTGATGTTTTATCATTGCATTCTTTATTATAGTTCCCTTGCTTTTTCTGGGAATTGTCTGTCTCTTGTTGGAAATTGAGACAGAATTTTAGAAGATAAATTTGCTCCTCAAGCAGTTTCTTAGCTCTGAGGATGCCTTTCTTCCACTCCAGGGTTGTGGATCTTGGGGTGACTCAACAATCTAATATTGTATCTGCATCACCCTGCTGACAGTGGGGCAGGTTGTGTTTGAAGAGATGGGTGAGTGGGATGCTTCACACTCTACTTCCACTGTGTGCACTTGGGCTCTACACTGTGCTAGTCAGATATGTGCAAAGTTGTTGGCATTCTTGAGGCTGCTCCCTCAATACTTCCGATGATCTTGGGGCAGAGATTCTCTATGAGTCTACAGGGTTATTGCATGTTTTCAGGGAGATTTCAAGGACATTCTTGCAGCAGTTCTTTTCTCCTCTTTGTAACCGCTGCTGTGTCAAAGTTCAGAGTAGAAGGATTGTTGTGGAAGTCTTGCTGTTAGGCATGTGGACAAAATGATCCAGCCAACACCACAGAATCAGCTGCAGAAGATAAATAGTTTTCTCATGTGTGTCCACAATAATGCCTTTTAAACATGTTGTTAGTTGCCCCTCAGCTTCACCATGAAGTCTACTCAGTATCACAGGTTTCAGTATGGGTCCTCATGTGTGAGTGAACACGTCAATTTTCAGACTGCATATCATTGAGCAGATGTGGCTGGATTTACTAATCGATTATGCAATCCAGAATGTAGGATTTTCTTCCTTTTCTTTCTTTTTCTGTTACCCATCTGCTTCATCACTAAGACATTGGACATCAAAGTGTGATTTACTTGATGAATAAATTGTCATCATTCTAAATGATTGGTAGCAATACTGCCCTGTCAATGCAACCATCCTAGAAGGAAAGCTTTAGAGTGTCATTGAAACAATTTTATTGTCCTTACCCAGAATCTTGGCCATTTGAAAGTTGAGAAAACTGGAGTTTTCTTTGAGAAAACAAAGTGGGAGACAATCTTCAGCCATCTGGACACAATGTCAAGTTTGTTAAAACCTTAAAAGTTTTTAAAAAATATTTCATTCCAATCTTCACCAACTTCCATGGGCATTTCTAAAGTGTGATGTAAAAATATCTCCTCCCTGATTCCCTGATAAAATTTGAACATAATAGCATGAAAACATAGATGAAATTCCTGGAAGTAAGGGCAGCAGATTTATTTTGGAGCAGAAATTATTGCCAGTTCAGCACTGATCAGAAGATTTGGACCATTAATTTAGTAGTAGGATGATCTGTTCCCAGGATACACTGATGTTGATCCCATGTCCAACGTTATGGGGTCAATTTCTTCAAGAGCCTGCATGCCTGGCCAAAAAAACAGACATGAATCTGTTTCAGTATTTAGATCGCCGGCCATCACTGTTAACGTGTCCCTTTCCAAAATTAGTGACCAACGAGTGGAGCAGCATATGTAGTCATAAACTGAGGAAAAGTTTTAAAAGTTTTAAAAATGCAGTTTATGAAATGCAGTTTGTGTAGAGTCAGGAAGAGCAGGAATACTACCCATAGGGACTTTGACCCACTCCTGGGCTTCAATAGACCACTCCAAAATTGGGCTGTCCCTGTTCCATTGCTAGGATTTATCTGTGACTTATCACCACCTTATATTGATGGTGGAAGATCTGACTGTCTGTAAAGATAGCATGAGTGTTGGTAATTCAACCCAATTATTTGGATAAAGCCCAAACAGCAATTCCTATTGATTCTCAGCTGTAAATTTGGGTGTTTATTTTTACTTATCTCACAAACTGTTTATATTTCAAAAATATAACATTGCAAGTCTTCTCTTGTACAAAATTATGGGTTGGAGTGTGAAGCTTAGCTCTGTAGATTGTAACCCTAAATTTGCTGGATCAGCTGTAATGAGAAAAACATATGAGAAATGTTAATTGGACAGATTGTGTCTGAAGTGTTTTCTGAAGGGAAATGTGCGTTTGCATGAAATGTTCCAAATCAATAGATGATGAACTGAACTGATGGCACTGTGTTACAGGCTGAAGTTCTGTTAAAATCCAAATGCAGGGCATACGTGTAATGAACCATTTATCATCAAAACAGAATGTGGTTGATCACAGGGTTATGCTGTGTAAATATCATATGGTTATTTGGACGACACAAAAGCTGTCAGGAATTAGCTTTTAAGAACAACCTGAGCAGGCTGGCCTGAGGTAAAGGTTTGTTAAAACTAAGAGATAAGTCTCCTTCCAGAGAAATTAAGCAGATGTTCTAATGAGTGAAAGATTGTGGTAGATGACATATTTGTGATGTTTGCCAGTCATCAAACTGATCAAACCACTGAAGACTTGACAGGAGTATAAGAGTGTGCCTCAGAAAAATAGTTTGTTAGCTCAGGGACAGAGGTCATCTGATCAGTGACTAGAGCTGAGGTAGTGCTGCCTGACCTAACAACCTGTTTTTATCTGATTCTCTGATAAGTGTACATACGCTAGCTCACTTGCGTTTGTAATTATTGTACAGGTAAACTTGTGATGTGAAACTATTGATGCAATGTTTTTTCTAATGTACCTTGCTTCGATAAAGAACAATTGGTTACACCCCTTCTTGGAACTACTATGGGTTATTGATATCCAGAGTAAACCCAAAGGTCCATGGGAAGTAGAAATAAAAGCCTAAAGCTCTTGAGCTACTCCGAACGTGGCCAACATCTTACATCAAGCAACGATCCGCAGTTTCATTAATTCTCTTTTGATATCTGCAAAACTGCACTTGGTGACATTATATACAGCTATGTCAGCTCTTGGAAGGAAATTTTAATGTGGGCATTTTTCACAGAACTGTTTTTTAGTGGCATCAACAGATTTCTGACGAGTAGAGAATGTTCATTGATAATAACTGACCACGTTGATGGAAATATCACTTCGGGTAGATGAATGATAATTGAGATTGATCTTAATTCACTGATGTAATCCCTCGTACACAGGTAATTATTAAAAGCAACAGCCCTCAAAAACAGAATTCTATCTACTTTAAAACTGTTTTCCCCCTTTCAGTGGTTAGGATTTGTTATCAGTGAGATCGTTTTATTGATTTATATAATTGGAGCCCTTTTAATCATTTATTTTCTCCCTAAATTTTATTCCCCTAAATTTACTTGCTTTGGCATCTCCATTCTTGTTTCCACCTGCCAATGATACTCTTCATTCCAGGTCTGAAATGGAAAAATTAATACCAGTAAGGAATCTAGGCATTAAAATATATCCTTAAAAGGTCAGAGTGAGGACGATTCCTGTTGATTGCACTGTTCAGCACCATTCATAACTCCCCAGATACTGGAATAGTCCATGCCCACATACAGCAAGCCATGAACAACATTCAAACATGGTTTGGTAAGAGGCACCCCACAAGTGCCAGACAATGAACATCTCCAACAAAAGAGTGTCTAACCATCTTGCATTGACATTCAATGACATTGCCACTAGAATCTCTCACTAGCAACACTCTATGGAATAGCATTGATCAATACGTTAACTGCGCCAGGTATATAAATACTTTGGCGACAAACAAGTTAGAACTCATTTTCTAACTCCGTGAAATGTTTGGAACATCTACAAGGCACATGTCAGGATCATGGTAAAATATTCTCCAATTGCCTGGATGAGTACAGCTTCAAAACCCTTAGGAAGCTGAACACCATCCAGAAGAAGAAAGCTCATTTGATTGACACCTCATTTATTACCTTAAACATTCACTCTTTTCATCTCCACTGCACAGTGACAGTAATGTATGGCAACTACAAGATGCTCTGCAGCAACTCACCAAGGCTCCATGAGCAGGTCCTCTGAAACCCATGACTTCTTTCATCTAGAAGGACAAGGGCAGCAGATGTAGTGCTTGCAGTGTTGCTGCATCAATAAATGGAATGCTCTCTCACTAGGTCTGGTGTGTCCCTACACCATTTGAACTATAGCAAACAATGAAGGTGATTCACCAACATTTTCTCAGGCACAGTTTGGGAGATGTAACAAATATTGTCCTTGACACTAATGTTGACATCCTAAGAATGAATGAAGATAAGTATAATTTGAAAATATCTGCCAAAAACCAACAGAAAGTTGTCCTGTGTGTCAATTGGAAAATTCATTCCAATCATCCAGGTCTGAATTCTGTTCATAATCTTATACACAAGTGCTGGTGCTCATTGGTCATTGCTAGCAATCCCTTGTTACTAAGTATAATTGCCCACCTAGGAAATGCTGTGTCACTGGCCATGGGTTCTGAGGGTCCTTGTGTGGCTGCTGAGCCTGATCCTACAGCAACATCTCTGACCACACATTTGGCAGGCGTTTTCAGGAATTGGAATTGGTCCTTGGCCTTAGAACCACTGGCATTCCTTTCTCTGGTTCTTTTTCCATACTATCTCTTGCTGATGGATATTCTGGAAGAATTATGTCCTTTCATTCAAGAGTTTCCCTGAAGTCAATTTCTTCTGAATGAGGGTCTTCTATGTGTTGACATCTATATTGTATTTCTTGAGGAAAGCCTTCAGTAAGTCCTTAACATGGTTAGTTTGCCCTCCTCTTGTTCAAATACCTTTGTTGTGCTGGCAAAGATAGTTTATAGTTGGAATTCAGGTATCCTAAGCATATGACTCACCCAGCGGAATTGGTTTCAGTTGATCATGGTTCTCGATGTGCATTCCCATTGGCTGTTTCAAGGACACTGATGTTAGTATGCCTGTCCTCCCAGATGGTGTGGAGAATCTGTCTCAATCAGTATTGATGGTACTTCTCAAGGGCCTTGAGGTGGCATATATGTTCTAAGGTTAGGAGCCATGTAGAAGAGTTGAAAGGACAACTGAGTTGTACACATGGATCTTGGTATCATGTATCAGATGTCACAGTCATCAAATACTCTCATCCTTGACATCTGTAGGCAATACTCACAGAATGGATGTGATGTTGAATTTCTGCATCTGCGTCATCCTTGGATGAGAGCCAGCTTCCCAGGTAACGAATATATTACAGGTTTGGGAGAATTTTTCCATTGATCATGATGGAACGACAGATCAGAACTTGGCCTGAGACAGTTTGGTGAAGGATTAGATTCTTTTTGAGTATGAGGCTGTGAGTAATTCTTTGGTTTGCTTCCACGAAAGCATTAAGTGAAGCTTGAAGATTCTCTTCCAAGAGTACGGAGATGATATTGTCATCTGCATACTGAAGTTCCATGAGGGGTATCAATGTCATTTTCTTCTTGGATTTTAACTGGTTGAGGTTGAGAAGTTTTCTGTCCATCCTGGAGACAATGTCCACTCCACTAGGAAGCTTGTCCTTGACAATTTGAAGAATGGTGCCAATGGAGATGGAGAAAGGTTTGGGGCAATGACACATTCCTGCTTGACCGCTGTCTTGACCTCAAAGAATTCTGTCATATTATCTTCAGTGAGGACTGTTGTCAATATGTTGTCATGGAGAAGATGGAGGATAGTGATGAATTTCACTGGATAGCAGGCCTTTGACAGGGTCTTCCATAGCACTTCCCAATTGATTGAGTCACAAGCCTTAGTCAGGTCGCTGAACGTTATGTAGAGTAATCATTATTGTTCCTGGCATTTTTCTTGGAGTCATTGAGCAGTGAGTATCACATCTATAATTCCATGGTTTAGTCAGAAGCCACATTGGTTTTCAGGAAGGATTTACTCAGAGACCAGGAGAAGGCATGTCCTGAAGATTTGGGCAATGATCTTCCCGGTGATAGAGAATAAGGAGTGTTCGGTACATTCTACCTGTAACTGGAATACGGAACTGCTTAAAAATCAGAGTGAATGAATAAACAACAAAGAAATAACGCATCCCATATTTGAATTTAGGCTAGTTTAAAACTCAAATACCCAGTTGGGAAAAAAAAGGATTTCCAGGATATTTTAATTCCTGGACCTCAATTGAATGCTATAGGCTGATTTCCCAGCAAGCAGCATGTAATTGCATGACCTAGATGTTACCTGCTGAACTAGCAGTCCTCAGTATTAACTTCCAGGCCATGCTACCAGGGTTTTTTATGATCAGGAGGAGAGCAGTGGTTTTCTGATATCCTTTTAGAGGCAGAAGTTGCACCACTCACTCGGAATTGATGCACACCCCTATTACTTTCTCATCTGACTCATCAACCCATTTCCATGACTTGTTGATTTTCTCTTGCTTTGCTCTTTTTTATACCTTTTTTTCAATCTTTACTGGTATGCTTATTTCTCTTAGTGCTGGAACAGTATGTTGGGTCCTGAGTTCAGTTTCATTAAATACATGGCAGCTTACAATTCTGACCTAATAATCACCTGAATAACAGAAAACAACAGATTTTATTCATTGTGAGTTGTTGAAATAATCACAATTAGTTGGGTACATACTTTACAATATTTGCATAATGCTGTATTTTCTCTATAAATGGTTACAACATTTGCTGCTCTCAAGGACCACTGTCGGATCCCAAATGCCTAATATGCTCAAGGAGAACAGATGTAGTTGCTTTCATGTTTCTTCTAAATGAAAACAAACCGTTCTGGAAGATCAGTGTGCTTTCAGTTTTCTGAATAACCCTTGTAAATGTTCAATTTGAAATTGTTCCAGTAGCTTGTGCACTGTCTTCTCTCAACTCCCTCCTGTGCGATTGAAGAGCAGAGCTGATGCCTTCAACTTCTGGAATAATGAGAACTCTTCCAAAGCTGAGTCAGATTAATAACCACCAAATTAAGTTTATGCACTAATATTCATTTGTTCTGCAATTATTTACTCTTCAATTTCATGGGCAATAGTAGGACACAAATCAGACACCAGAAAGATTGGAGGATGCAAGATTTAGTGAGAGGGAAGAACTGAGGGAGATCAATATTAGTAGAGAAATTGTGCTGGGAAAATTGTTGGGTTAATCTACATCCCGGAGTACTTAAGGAAGTAGCTCTAGAAATAGTGGATGCATTGGTTGTCATCTTCCAGGATTCTATAGATTCTGGAACATTCCCTGCAGATTGGAGGGTGGCTAATGTCACTTCAATACTCAAAAAGGGAGGGAGAGAGAAAGCAGAAAATTATAGACCAGTGGAACCTAACATTGGTAGTGGGGAAATTTCTTGAATCCATTTTCAAGGATTTTATAGAAGAACATTTGGAAAGCAGTGGCAGGATCAGACAGAGTCAGTGTGGATTTATGAAGGGGAAATCATGCTTGACAAATCTGTTGGAATTCTATGAAGATGTAACTAGTAGAGTTGACAAGGGGGACCCAGTTGATGTAGTATATTTGGACTTTCAGAAAACATTTGACAAAGTCCCACGTAAGAGATTAATCTGCAAGATTAAAGTGCATGGGTTTGGGGGAAGTGTATTGAGATGGATCAGAAACTGATTGGCAGAGAGGAAACAAAGAGTAGGAATTTAATGGTTCCTTTTCAAATTCGTAGGCAGTAACTAATGGGGTGCCACAGGGATTGGTGCTGGGACCCCAGCTATTCACAATATTTATTAATGATTTGGATGAGGGAATAAAATGTAACATCTCCAAGTTTGCAGATGGTACCAAGTTGGGCGGGAGGGTGAACTGTAAGGAGGAAGCAGAGATCCTTCAGCATGATCTGGAAAGGTTGGGTGAGTGGGCAAATCAATGGCAGATGCAGTATAATTTGGATAAATGTGAGGTTATTCACTTTGGAAGCAAAAACAAGAAGGCAGATTACTACCTGAATGGCTGTAAATTGGGAGACGGGAGTGTGCAGCAGGACCTGGGTGTCCTTGTGCACCAGTCGCTGAAGGTAAGCATGCAGGTGCAGCAGGCGGTAAAGAAGGCAAATGATTTGTTGGCGTTCATTGGGAGAAGTTTTGAGTACAGGAGCAGGGATGTATTGTTGCAGTTGTACAGGGTGTTGGTGAGGCCACACCTGGAATACTGTGTGCAAATCTGGTCTCTTTTTCTGAGGAAGGATGCTTTTGCTCTCGAGGGAGTGCAGCAAAGGTTTACCAGGCTGATTCCAGGGATGGCGGGTCTGATGCACGAGGAGAGATTGACTAGGTTAGGATTGTTTTTGCTAGTGTTCAGATGAATGGAAGGAATCTCATAGAGACTTATAAAATTCTAACGGGACTGTACAGGGTAGATGCAGGGGGGATTTTCCCGATGGTGGATGTGCCCAGAACCAAGGGTCACAGAATGAGGATTCAGGGTAGATGATTTAGGACAGAGAGGAGGAGACATTTCTTTACCCAAAGAGTGGTGAGCCTGTGGAATTCATTATCACCGGAAATAGTTGATATCAAAACATTGAGTGTCTTCAAGAGGCAACTAGATACAGCACTTGGGGCGAATGGGATCAAAGGTTATGGAGAGAAAGCAGGATTAGGCTACTGAGTTGGACGATCATCCATGATCGTGATGAATGGCAGAGTAGGCTTGAAGGGCTAAATGGCCTCTTCCTGCTCCTATCTTCTATGTTTCTATGTTTTTAAGTATTTAAGGAAGGAATTTCATTACAAACTTAGTCAATGTTTAGACTTTTCAGTGATTCATTTGGCACCTGGACTTAATTTTGAGAGATCTAGTGTAGCTAAAAACAAACTTATAATTATGCTAATAAGACTTACCGCCTTGCATCATTTTTTCAGTTCCAGTGTATCTTTTCTTCTGGGAAGAACGGCGCCTGCAAGACAGAGTCTAACAAATTATTTACATATTCAACACTTACTGCACTAAAATTATTTACTTTTAGCTGACAGAATTGCTTTGAGATAGTAGGAACTGCAGATGCTGGAGAATCTGAGATAAC
>NC_063344.1:34546838-34624577 GCF_021869965.1 Rhincodon typus
CTAGGCCCGAATCGTCAGCTTTCCTGCTCCTCTGATGCTGCTTGGCCTGCTGTGTTCATCCAGCTCTACACCTTGTTATCTCAGAATTGCTTTGATTTGCTTTTGTTTCACTTTCAAAAGCCTACATTGAATTTTTAAAGAGAGCTGAATGTGAAGTAGTGGGTAAGAGTACTGTCCTTTCACCTTGAGGACCTGTATTTGAATCCAGGTCAGACAAACGGAATAAACGTCCCATTCCTCTTCCTGACAGCTGCTAAGAGCACTTAGTGAAATAAGTTGGAGCGGTCTCAATGTAGTTTCCAGAAGATGAAAATTCACAGGGAATGTCTGCGGTTGTGCCTTCACAATTTACAAGGGACACATGAGATAAATTTCAAACAATTCACCTTTTTCAAATTAGCAAATATTGCATACATCCTAAAAATATAAACTTTAACCTAAGGGACAAATGAATGTATTTTGAATTCCTTCATTATTTCTGTCAACGATGCTTCACAGTAAATTGATCACTTGCAGGCTTATTAGTTTGTTCCTGTTCAGTAGAGTAGCCCAATTAAAAAAAAATTAAAAACATGTCGTGTGCCACATAGCTGATAACTTTAAGTATTAAGTCATTCTGGGACCTAGACATATAGCTACAGATCATAGTTATACACTGAGTATAATAAATAATACTTAAAGGATTAAACATTAGATAGTTGCACTCTATTAGTCTACATTTAGACTGATGTTTGGTGTGCTAATTGCATCCATATTTAAATGAGCAAGTTAATACTGCCATTTCTTCATTTTTAATGCTGCAGTAGTTAATTTTAAACTATTAGAAAATATATGCATTCATTGTAACATTAAAACATGTTACATATTTGCATTTGCTATGGCAAACACACCTCATCATTACTACACAAGAGACCACAAAGGGGCAGTTGATGATGCAAGAACAGTATCTTGTTGCTGTTGTCAGCCAACATTATAAAGATTTAATAAACACATGGAGACCACATTGTGAAAACTTGTAGCATTGACTTGTTGCCAATGTGATGATGTTTCAGTACATTTGATATTGGAGTTTTTGTAGCAGGCTATTCTTTGTACAGATTCCACCTTCAATTCTCCAATGCTATAACAAGGTCCCCTTTATGTACATTAACACCTGTGTAGTAAGCATAAAAGAATTCACAGATTTCGTCTTTCTGAATGAAACAATAACATTTTTAATCTATTTACGTTAGAAGAGATTAAAACTTTTAAACAGCAAATAAAATCTAACTCTGAATTTCTGAAGAAGGGTCTAGACCCCTCATAAAATCTAACTAAAAGTTTTTGCTGAACATTAAATGAAGTCTTTTTTCTGCAAGTAAGGACTTTCCAGGTTTTAAGCCAAATTGAAAAGTTTGACATTGTAGAATTAAATGGCTGAGGAATTACACACACTTCTATCTGCTACAACTGTTTTTAACATAATGAGAGCTTGCTTTCGCAAAAATGAATTAAAACACAAAAGCATTTAACTTTCAATAGATGGCAGTAGAGACTCAAAATACAATGATTTCTGCAGCAGGTTCCAACAGGAAAATGTAAAATAACTCTACAGAGTACATGCACTCAGATGGAACAAACCTTTTCCTCCTCCCAAATCTAGGTTAACTGGTGGAATCAAGTTGATCGGAAACTGAGTCTGGAGAGAGTTATATTGTTTATTGAAAATGTGGAAAAGCAGGAAAGCAACATTTATCCTGAAACAGGTTAGCTTGGCAATAAATCTGATCGTTTGACAGCACAAATTGATGGTTTGAAGCCCATTACTTCATTAGCATTGTGTCTTTTAATATTACTAGGTCAATCTTTTTATGATAGGCAGCAGGATGGGAAGAGGTAACTTGGCCTTCTGGGTGTGCTTATGGAAAGGAAGTTGCAAATCAGTACCAGTTTCAGCACTGAGTCACGTTTTTTCTATTGTCATCAAGCCAAGCAAAGGGATAAAAGTTTTATTTGGTTGGGCCAAGTTTGAGTTTGTTGAGATTGTATTAAATAACACAGGAGAAGAGTCATTACTCCATCCCAGTTTACTTATCCTTCCAGTAAGTGCAAACAGCCAAAAGCCCTCATAATGTTTTGTGGAAATACTATCCTCGCTCTTGGGTTTCTGGTTGTACATATTTCAAACTTGTGTAAAGTAAGTCTTACAAAAATAATAGTAGAGATTTCCAAAGCAATATTTAATATATTCTGGCAAACATAACACAACCTTGTAAAAATCCTTTGTTTAAAATAACCAATAATAAAAACAGTTTGAAGTGGTTCTAAGAAAACAAATGGAAAGGTCTCCTTCAGCAAAGTCAGCTTTGGTTAATAAAAACGAACTGGAGGAGAAATTCAACAAAGACGGCAGTAGCAAATTGATTCCTCAATAACCTGCCCAAATTTCCCTTTTATAGACTGATTTTCTGCAGTCCCTGTTTTGACTCCAGTCAAAGATAAATTTCACCTCTGATATGTTTTATGCAAAGTCTGTACAGGGATACAAGCAAAACGATTACAGTGCCAGATTACTACAGATGATCAAATATGTAAATAATACCAAACTAGAAGGTACTTTGGAAACAAAGGGACAATTTAGAAATTACAAATGAGATTTAAAAAATGAGGAATAAATTTGGCAGCCCTTGACAACTGAGATAAATGTCATGATGTGCGATTGATCACTGCCTTTGAGTGCAATGTAGGGGATATTTCAACTTTGTGCTGCCTGCAGTTTGAAATGATTTCAGCGTGGAGGCACAAGATCTCAGTAATTTTGGTGCAGTAGTGACTGAATTGTAGACTGGCTGCATGTTTGATCATGGAGCCAATACTGTGAATAGCTAGCACTGTTTAAAAATAGCCTACATTATTTAAACTAGCATAACCCTCTTAAAGTGGAGGTGCAGTGAGGTTGCAACAGGTACTAGCTGCCACACAGAAAGCGCATCTGACCTGGAAAACATGAGAAAATTGAACAATTTGGGATAGGATGACTTCCAAGGCTTATGGGCACCATATGGAGGCCTTGGTGGTGGAGGTGAAAATTGCGGGGAATGTCCTGAATTGACAGGGGCCAGATAGCAGCTAACTGGAGTGGAGTGTCATGGAGCTTAAGGCCAGGATTCAGTCCTCACAGATGTCAATACATGAATGTCATGAGAAATTCAATATCATGAAATGAACAGTGAATGCATCTATAAAGTATGGGGGTTGTCTCGCAGATGATCATTCCTGGTATTTTGTTGTATTCTCCATTTCAATCAGCATGTGATACTGAGTGTTATGACCAGACCCACAACCAGTTATTGCGGTTCCAGGCAGTTACCACAAATTAAGTTCCTGGAGGAGGAAGAATAAACAGGTTTGCCTTGTTTATTCACCCAGCCCCTCGGTTGGTTGGAACAAGGTTAATTTAAAAAGGATCCCATTCCTTGTGGATATGTTTTTCCCAGACCTGAATCAATTTATGTTTGAAAAGGAGCCAATCTAACTAGATGTTCTTGATTTAATGAAAGAGTGTAAGTATTAGCTGATATTATTTCTGGATAGATCAGATCCCAGAGAGAAACATGGCTTGACTGATCATGTTTTGTTTTGCTTTGACTCTAATGATGTGGTGTCTCACTGAAACACAAGCATGTGATGTTGCAGATTTAGTGTCAACAACAAGACAGAAGTTTATTGAGCAAAAGAAATGAAGATAATATAGTTAGCCAGATAATTTAAATACAACACAACCTGCGATTTTGAAACACACATAAGAATATTATAAAAAGGTGCAGGAAAATGCAATTTGGCCCCTCAAACCTACCTCACCATTCAATAGTATCATGTTTGTTCTGCCAGAGGCGTCCGTTCCTCATTTGAGACAGCACCTCATTGCCCTCAACTCCCAACATTTCAAAACCTATCTACCTATTTGAATACGTTCAGTGATGTAGCCTCCACATCTCTCTCTAGTAGAGAATTCTAATCAAACACAACCTTCTGACAGAAGAAATTCCTTCACATCTCAGTTTTAAATGTGTGTCTCTTTATTCTGTAACTATTTCCCCTAGGTTGAGATTGTCCCACTATTGGAAACATCTCTCAGAATCCACCATGTCAAGCCTCCTCAGAATCTTGTAATTTTCAATAAGATCACTCTTCATTTTTCTAAACTCTAATGAATTAAGGATGAATAAATGAATAAATGAATAAACCTGTTTAGCTGTTCTTGATAATTCAGTACCCTTTTCCTGGGAATTAGTCAAATGAATTTCTTTTGAACTGCCTCCAATGCCAGTACTTCCTTTCTTTTTTTTAAATATAGAGACCAAAACTGTACACAATACTCCAGGTATGGCCGCGCCAACATCCTGTGCAGTTGTAATAACATTTCTTTATTTTAAACTCCAGCCCCTAGCAATAAAGGCCTAATTCCATTTGCCTTCTTAATTACTTGCTGCACCTGCATGCTAACATTTTGTGTTTCATGCACAAGGACATACACATATCCCTCTCTATTGCAATTTATTTTGGAATTTCACTCCCATTTATATAATGGTCTGTCGCTTGATTCTTTCTCCCAAAGCGCATGACCTCACACTTTCCTACATTAAACTCTATCTGCTGGATTTCTGCCCATCTACTCAACATAACCATAACCACTCACAAATTCCTTACGTCCTCATCACAATGTGCCTGCCTACCAATTTCTGTATCATCAGTAAATTTAGACACATTACATTTTGCCCTCTTCTCAAAGTCATTAATATAGATGGTAAATATTTGGGGCCCAAGCACTGATCCTTTATTGTAGTCCACCAATTATGTCTTCCCAGCCTGAAAAAGACCAACTAGCTCTGACTCTGTATTCCATGTGTTACACAATCCTCAATCCATACTAATATATTATCCTCAATATTGTAAGCTTCTTTCTTGCGCAATGACCTTTTATATCGCAGCTAATTGAATGCCCCCTGGAAATCCAAATAGACTACATCTATTGGTTCTCCTTATCAACTTTGTTTGTCCTGTCCTCAAAGAACTCTAGAAAATTTCTTCAAAGTGATTTCCCTTTCACAAAACCATGCTGACTCTGTTCGATTGTGTTAAACTTTTCTATATACACTACTATTTTTCCTTATTAATCGACGCTAGCATTTTCCCAGCAGCAGATGTTAGGCTAATCCTGTTTTCTGTCTCTGAATAGGGTTGTTACATTAACAGTTTTCCAATCTGCTATAGGCCTCCCAGAATAATTTAGGTCTAGAACTATTCCATAGTGGTTACTTTAACAAGTAAGACAGAGACCCCGCTTAAATCCAATGAATTCAAAAAACTCACAACTCTTTTGATTCCAGGTGATGTTTTTACTAGACAAGTTAGATCACAGACTAAAATATGGATTGATAGATTTTTATTTGATTTTGATTCAGCGAGATGGACTCTTTCTGAAAAACAAACATGTAGTGTTGCAGATTTAGTTTTAAGAATAAACTATAAATTTACTCTGCAAAAGAGATGAAAATAAAATAGAATATTCCCGACTATTTACATATAACACAAATTTAAATGTTTTAAAACACACAGTTACGTATCAGTCCCAAATTCCCAAAACACTGCTTTTATAGATTTTGAAAACACCCCAGTATAGTACCCAAAAGCACTCCTTGTACAATCCTCAAAGCAGAGAAATCACTATCTCTAACACTTTTATCGGCTTATTTTAACTGTGACTTCCACTTCCAGTCTGTAAAATCTGATAGCCTCTTTCTAGAACTTTCATACACATGAATATAAACATTTTCAGCTTGAAGTAATTTATTCACGTTTTTATCCTAATACTCCTGGTCTGGAATTATTTACTAAACACTTCAGTCTAAGGTAATCCATTTTTTCTATTTTCTCCCTTTCCAAAAAGTACTGCTTCACACATCTATTTGTTCCAAGACTTATGCAAAATGGCCACAAACTGTTTACAAGCTTTAGGTGTTTACGCTAAGCTGAAAAAGAAACAAGTCAAGAAGTTTCTAGCTGGAACATTGATGCATAATTGTTCACCTTGCTTGGTTGTAAACTCTCCGAATGTGAACAAGAAGACATTATCGTACAGGCTACAACTGACAACACCTTCTGCTCATGAACCATTTCAACTTCCCCTGCCACTCTCTAGACGACATGTCCATCCTGGGCCTCCTCCAGTGTCACAATGATGCCACCTGCAAACTGGAGGAGCAGCACCTCATATTCCGTCTCGGGAGCCTACAGCCCAATGGCCTAAATGTGGATTTTATCAGTTTTAAAATTGTCCCACCCTCCAGCCTCATTCCATATCCAACCCTCCCTCTCATCCCTGCCTTCTTGACCAGACACAACCTGTCCATCTTCTCTCCCACCTATCTGCTCCTCCCACCTCACTGTCCAATCCCCACCACTGCCTACCTGCACTCACTTATCACCATCCCACGTACCTGCCCCAGCCCTACCCCTCCTCTCTCTATTTATTTCTGAGCTCCCTTGCCCCTCCCCATTTCTGAAGAAGGGTCCCGACCCAAAACGTTAACTTTCCTGCTCCTCTGAAGCTGCCTGGTCTGTTGTATTCATCCAGCTCTACACTGTGTTATCTCTAGATACTTGCATGGTGGCTTAGGTGTGTGACAGCCACTGAGGGAAGATCCTGTATACAATATTGTGAACGGTAGATCTTGAGCATTGGTGAGAGATGGATGCAATGGCAGAGTTTGAATGAGTGTGAGGTAGGAGAGAGAAGATGATGGTACTTACCCTTTCAGAGCACAGAAGATCATCGACCTTCTTGTAGCATTACAGGATACTCATCCAAACTGTCGATATTACATTGACCTCGGTGGCTACTTTCGAACAGGCTGGCAGTATTTGAAATTGTGTAGCTGCAGTTTAAATGTGATTTTTTTCAATGTTCTGATACTGGTGAGTTCTTATGCCACTGCTGAGTGCTAGATTTATGAGAACAGTGCTACAGAGAGGGATGCACATTTAATGAGCTTACTGGCATGTGAAAATGTCTCCAGGTTTACAGAATGAAACTCTCTGTGAAACTTCTCAGAATTGAAATCTAACCAATATATGGGAAAACTCAGCTCATAGTTCCAAGTTAGGATAGTGTATGCCTTGGAGGGAAACTTGTAGGTCATAAGTTCCCTTGTATATGTAACCCTTGTCATTCTAGTGGTAAAGGTCAAGAGTTTGGAAAATTCTTTCTAAGGATCTTTGGTGAATTGTTGCAGAGTCTCTTGTAAATGTTAAATATCGCTCCTAATGCATATCAATTGTGGAAAAAGTGAATGTTTAAGTTGTTGGATGAGGTGTCAATCGAGTGGGATGCTTTTCCTTGAATACTGTTGAACTTCTTATGTAGGAGCTCTCCTCATCCAGGCAAGTGTATCCACACTTTGGATGTATGCCTTAATGATGATTGACAGGTTTTGGTGAGTCAGAAGTCAAGTTGCTCACTGTAGAATTTCCAACCTCTGACCTACTCTTGTAGATGCAGTATTTATATGGGTTGCTCCAGTTCAGTTTCTGGTCAATGGCAACACCCATATTTTGAGCCTTAATGACATTTTAAAACTGGTTGACGTGTTTTGATACTTGTTGACCCTTCTTGAGAAGTTACCATTTGTTGATAGTTCTTGAAAAGTTGGACAATTCCAAGGGGTTTATGCACCATTGACACACAATTCTCTCCACAGTTAACTGTCCCAAAGGGTATCTGTCCTCACCTCCCCACTAAAGGTCGCTGACTCCCACTCCATGGTGTCTTGGGAGCACAGTGCTATTGGTAGGGCTATCTCAGCTCTCCAAAGGCATACTCCATCTATCCAAAAGAAATGTGCTGAGAAGAGACCTTCTCTAACATTGTTTAATCTGCACACTCAGGGTTCTACAATCCCAGAACTCCAAAATCCTGTTTCATTGGAGGCTAGCTGCATCCCAGAACAATATACACATGAACCACTTCCTGGCTCCTGTACAGCTCCTTGGAAAATGAGAGAGACTGGTGTTATGATTCAATTGGAAGAACACATTGATAATTGAGCCTCATTAATACACCAGCTGTTACAACCTAATTAAACTATCAAGTTGATCAATTTAGCTGATGAACTGCTATTCAGATCAAAGCACATGTCTTTGTTATTAACAGGAAATGTATTCACATTATTGGAAACAAACTTATTCTTAAACAACTGCCAAAAAAACTACCACAACTTGACTTAATTCCTTTAACTGCTTCCCCATACACACACATTCATTCATGAATAGACAGACAAAACTAAAAGCTTAACACATATTATGGGTGGAAAAATATTCTTGGGGAAAATCAAATTCTGTAGCTTAAGGATGTAAACCACAAAGCTGGGTTAAGTTATTTCTCACATTTCTTTTGACTTTTTAAAATGATGGTGAAAGTCTTTCTACAGACTGAAAATTGATCATCAATTCAACAGCTAATGAGATGGACATAGGTCTTGTCTTGTATTTAATTCTTTCTTCTCAGAGTCTCTAGTTTTTTACACAGGGCGAACAGAAAGAGATGGACATGTTTTCTGTTTACAGCTTCTTGTTGTCTCTGCCTGCACTGAACTCAAAGGTCTGTAACAAACTTCAGCCTGATCAACCTAAGAGCTATCATCAGACAGTGCTTTTTTTCCTTAATTCAAACACTCCCAGTGCCAGTGTACCTCATGACTATCTATCTCACTGCAAGTAACATAATCTTGTGTAACTGAAGTTTACACCACAAAATCCTGCTTAATCTTCAAGTTGCAGAAAGAAAAACTCACTTGCTAATTTTATTTTTGCTTTGTAGCAATGTCCACCTTCCATTTTCCACTTTATCATCCAAAAAGTAAAGTATGTGGTCCATTACACCTGGATCAGGGGTGGGTCTTGTAATTCTGAGCAAATTCCAGTATTTTCACCATGGTGGAGATCCTCTCCATCCTGGTGAAAATTGAGACATTGAAGCCTGTTCCTTTCTGAGCATCTTGGAAGCCAGCATTGGTGGCAAAATAAATTGGAGAAACATTCATTCACCCAGACCACAACAATTCTACAAATTTTGCTCCCGCTGAGGATACAGAGTATCAACAAAACATCCATGGCAACTTAAGAAACTGAAATTTTTAGCTTCCTGTTGTACCTAACACTTTCTCCTTTTAAATCTTAATACCTGCATTTGTGTGAGTGTTTGATGTTGGACTTTATTATTTTTCTTGGGGTGAGTAAGTAATAATCTTTCTTTATTTTCACTCAAGCAGGCTTGTAATTGATACATTAATTTACACCAATGCAACATTTTAATTGAAGTGTGATACAGATGTATGCAAAAAAGAATTTACTTGATGGTAACAAGGTTTTTTTTTAATGAGTCAGGACTGTGCAGGAAGACAAAAGCAATCAGAGAGGATGACCATCCAGTGGCAGTGTAATGAAAAACTGGGTTCCCTTCATGTTCCTGGTGGTCTTCTCACAAGGCAGGGGGTTATTCTTGTTTTTTTCTTTATTCATTAACGGGATGAGGGCGTCACTGGCTAAGCAGCATTTATTACCCATCCTTAATTGCCCAGAGGGCAGTTCAGAGTCAACCACATTGTTGTGGGTCTGGAGTCACATGTAGGCCAGACCAGGTAAGGATGGCAGTTTCTATCCCTAAAGGATATTAGCGAACCAGATTGGTTTTCCAATAGTCGACAATGGATTGATGGTCATCATTAGATTCTTAATTCCAGATATTTTATTGAATTCAAATTCCATCATCTGCCGTGGCGGGATTTAAACCCAGGTCCCCAGAACGTTATCTGGGTCTCTTAATTAACAGTCCAACGATAATACCACTGGGCCATTGTCTCCCCCATTCTTAAAATGTTATCCTCCTCCAAAGAAGGGCAGTAAAATGGTGGGTAAAAATGTTCAAGAAATCACATCTGGTTTAGTGCACTTGGTAGCAGCAGCCAGTTTTGGTCTACAGTTACAAGCCATTCCTTGCCGGGGGGTTTCCGCACATCGTATCTGGATTACAGATTAATTAATAGGCATCATTGTCATAAATCCACAACTCAATTTTTTTGAATGATTGTACTATCAGGATGAAGGAAGGCAAACTTGATGGATCCTAGTCTTCACATGTTGAGCAATTCTTGCAATATGCTCCTGCAAGTGCAAAGTATTGCACAAACTAACTCACCCACTTCCAGGCTGTTTGTTAAGTGAATCAGGTGGCTTCTGGATCTCAATGGGAGAGGCCAAGGTGCTCCATGTTCCTTGATATTCTAAAAGTCCAAAATTCATTCTTCAACCAAGAAACAAGCAGGTGGCAGTTGAAAATTGCTCCCAGATAGTTCTGAGAATTGAACTTGTGGAAAGATGTAAAATCACCAAGGTAATCGAGAACGAAATATCTGAAATATTACTGTAAAGCAGCATTACAAGGGTTGAATAAAGTAACACAGAGTTTTAAACAGTGAGCATTCATTCTAGTCCTGTAATCTGAAAATTCTTCACATGGAGTGTGATCAATATATGACATTGTCTTCCAGATGGAGTAGTAAAAACAAAAACTTTGGAAGCATTAAATAAACAATTATGATTATTTAGGATATTTCTCATTGTATGAATTTAAATGTAACAATGCCTTACCTTTCTTATGCATAACTATCTTGTGGTACTTGCAGATGCAGACAATGTTCCAAGTAAGGCAGCTGCCAAAAGATATTCTAGATTACATATTCATTCCTTCACTAACTACATTTCAGAATCTATTCTGTGTTTTCCCTAGTTTAATGATTGATTCAAAACTTTTGGAAAACTTTAGCTTAATTGCCAGTAATATCTAGGATGTGACTTTTCTCTCCCAGTCTCTCAGTAGAAGTGTGCATATGTTCTTCATAATTTTATTACACACAATTTTTTAATGACTATTGTATGCCTGCATTCTTACCCTTCCCTTTTTCAGTTAGTACAGCTTTAAAAATGGCAACAATAATATTAAGAACTGCTACAGTAGATTACAGGAAACTGTATTTTTCTTTATTCCTTTGTAGGAGCAACAATTTTCTACAAATCTACATGTTACTTATTGTGTGAACCAAGGCTCAGTTGTTAGCATTCTCACTGCTGAATCTGTTGGTTGTTAACTCAAAACCCACTCCAGAAACTTGAGTGCAAAATTCTACCTTGATCATTTGAGTACAGTACAGAAGGAGAGCTACAAATATAGATGTGCCATTGTTCAGATGAAACATTTGGTTGTTCTCTAACATGGATGTAAAGAAATCTTATGACACTAATTCATAGAAGAGGAGTGGATAAATCCCTGGTATCCTGGCGATACCCCACAAGACAAGACCACCTGGTCATGATCACATTGCTGTTCGTGGGAGCTTGCTATTTGTAATTAGGCTGCTGTGTTTCTGACATTCAGACAGCTGCTTCTTAGAAACTGACATTGTGCTTAGTAAGCTTGAAGCAGGTAGGACAGAGTTTCTTAAATGCAAACTAAAATTTTGGCTTTGTGTGCTTGGAGGTAGCAATGACTACTGTGGAACTTGGGAGATAGTTATAATATCTATACTCCTGCTCTAACAGGCCACCACTCCCAGTTCTCACTGCAACAATTTTCAGGTCTTGAAACGGGGTCACATTGTGAAAAAACATTAGGAAGTACTGGATGGAGTGGCGGGGGATGTGGTAGCGAATGAATGGAGAAAATTAATGTTGTAAGTTCTGTTTTACCTCAAACAAAGATTTTGCTTGTCTACAAACATAACATTGGTGTAATTATCTTTAACAGTGTAATAGTTGTAGCTAGCTGACATGGGAGCTAGGTAAATGCATACATAGGTAACTACACTACAATGATGTGTTAGGCTTTTCATTTTACCTTGCTTAATTAAAGTGCTTGCTGAAATGTGAAAATTAATTCATGTGCAGAAATAGAAGTTACTTTAATGAATAGGCTTATGGTTCAACAGTCTGATAAGAAATACAGATGGTCGGGCAGATTATCCATTATGAACAGCTGGTTAACAGACTTTATGGACAACTTTGGAAATAAATAACTGACAATAAGTAGATATTAATGATGATACTTCTGAAAGTCTGCTTGAAGGCTGGAGTAATCATGAACATTCAAACCTAAGATAAAGAAAAATGATATAAGGGCTGAGTTGATCACAGACAGAAGGTATGTGCCAAGCCTCTAGAACATCACTGAGCAGGAAAAAAATAAGGTGAGCATTTACCCAAAAGGTTAGACAAAAGATATGAATATTTTTGGGCATTTTATTAATAAAGGGAAGCTTTATAGAAATATTTGGTCCTGGTATTAATTCATGCAGGCCCATCTCTGACGAAATGGTATAAATCAAATCACTTTGGGTGGCCTCAGCGCAGTTAGATATTTGTTGTGTGACTTGAGGAATCGAAAATTTTGAGGCACCAGAGGAAAAGAGAAAAAAGAGAAGAACTGTTTGCACATGTTTGACTAAAATTAATATTTTCTCCTTGTTACGGTTGTGTGGTTTTGTTGTATAACTCATTTATTACATCCTGATTTATATTCTGATTAAGCTCAACACATTCACCATGTTGGTTGCAGTTCACCCTGCTTAAATTGAGGCAGATTACACATCATACTTCAATTGTATTTTGCTTTCTATATGGTATTTTGGAATATCATAAGTCTCTTATAACCATCATCCTTGTGACCTCTCTCAGTGGGATTATTGCTGTAATACCAAATTAAGTGCAATGCACTCACGCATTAGGATCTCAATTGCAACTAAATAAGCTCATATTAATTAGTACCCTTAAGAATTATATTTCATCACCAAAATTGATTCAAATCCAGATTCTATGGATGAAAAACAAATACTCTAGCCTGCTGCCCTACTTAATGCTTCCTATGCAGCTATTTTTAAAGGAAGATTTATCCACTGATTATAGAATTGCTTTTAAAAGCCTAAATGACTTTGTTTAATCTTCACACAGATAAATGAACAAAAAATGTCAGGACATATAGAATATTGTATTTTCTACAAAGATAATACACATTTGTGAGTTTTGGATTGCTGTATGAAGTTTTGTTCCATTCACAGATGCACAACCTACTTCAGCCATAACTCTTGGCTTCATGATCCTGTATTTTACATGGCTTAAAGCAAGATATTTTTTTCCCAAATTCTTCATGATTAATATTTTTAAACTAGTCCACAATAAGGACTGAGTCAGAGGCAACAAAAATGTACACACTATATGGTGCAATAACTGATTGTAACATATACATTTCCTTTATGTAAACAATAAGAAACTAAAATTCAAAGATTATCTTTCCAGTCTGCAACATTTTTTTAGATACTTTGGGTCCAATTTTTCCAAGGACTGTTGTCTTTGTTCTGAGATATGTAGCTGCTCCTGTTTCCTTTGTTTACTCTTTGCCCAGTGTACTCCACAACATTGCCAGAGAAGGAAAGGGATGGGCAGTGCAGTCATACCCTTGAGTCATGGTTAGTTACAACAAGTTGGTAAAGTTTAATATGTGTGATATTTAATTACATTTATTCTTCTGGTTTGTGGGGATGTCAGATTAACCATAACAGTTGAAGTAAGATTAGGAGTTTACTGTACTAATCTGAGTCGCGCACAATCGGTAGATTATAGATCACAAATTGTATGTTAAAAGTAGCTTTCCTTTTGCCAAAGAAGGTGGTGCCTGGAGCACCAGGCTGTATGTGATCTAGGGTAAATTTTAGGGCACCTTTGTCCCATATATTTCAGGCAGAGATACATAAAACCATGTCTTGTAACTCTATTCTTCACCAGGAACTCTACTACTATTGAATAACAATATTTTACCTGGCAGGTAAAATAAATTATGTGATTTACATTTTAATGAATAAATGTGGATTCCCCTGATTGTCTCCAGTTACTACTTTGGAAAGAAATGCAATATAATTATTTTTACACATTCATCTTTTTGAAAGAAATCACTTATTCATTTGTTAGAATCCTATTTCTCAAAGAGCAAGCTTACAGCATGGTTTCATTGGCCATGGGTTGACTATTTTTGGCCATGGAAGGAAGAAGACCACTTTTTGCCTGGCCGAATGTGTATTTCCATTAACACCATCACTGAAAAGGAAAACAATGAGCCGATTTCTCAATCAAGCATTTTCTGCCCTCCAACAGTAGCTTCCTTATATATGCATAGGAAATAATTGGCTGTTGGTAATATAACCAGGGTTTACATTTATCTAAATTGAAAACAGAAAGTGCTGGAAGAAACTCTGCAGGTCTGGTAGTATCTGGGTAGAGATACATGATACAATTAGAAATCATCTTTGCGAGTCCCAGGTATCAAATAGAATTTTGCACTAAAACAACTCTTTGTAATACCTAAGTGATATTGATGTAACCTCTGAAGTATATTAATCCTGAGGATTCTTTAGTCATGAACACTCTCTCATCATACACAACACTGAGATGTCTTCTTTACTCAAATTATTACCTCAGAATTGGAATGTTTGAAATATATTCTGGTCATTCTTTGATGTGATTCTTGTAGATTTGAGCGCATTCTTCACTGAACTTTGAGGATTTCTAATCTCATCTAAACATTGTGTTATTGGCCATTAGTGAAGTAAAGGTCTTCACATTAACTTATATCCTTTTGTTCAGGTCTTATGACAGGAATATACAAAAACGTGATTACTATAGTGTGTTTCGTCCTTTGCAGATGTTCAGTTATAGCATCTAATCACATCAATGTCAAATGAGATCACTGCACTCTTGGCAACATCTTTGCTAATTGTTTAGCATTCAACTGAGTACCAAAATTTTGTGGTCAGTCTTAACTGTGAATTGAAGAACGAGGGAGTAGTCTGAAACATTTTACAATCTAATGTCTCTTTTTCAATAACTGCATCATTTTGGCCTGTTTCAGTTAAAGAATGAGATGCATTGTACACTGGTCTATGTTTACAATCCCTCTGAATATGGAAATCTACAGCTCCCAATCCAGTCAATGATGTGTCTGCAGCAACAATTGTAGACAGTTCTGGATCATAATTAACTGGTTTGCCCAGTGATACTAACGTTTCCTTGATCCTTTCAAATGACATTTGTTGGGTTTCTTCTTGGCACCAAATATAGTCTTGCCTTAGCAGTTGAAGTAACAGTTTTGTTGAAACAATGAAGCAGTGATCATTGGATTAAAAATTTATATAAGCTTTTTATGTAACTGTCTTTCAATTATTGAGAATTTCTATTTAAAAATAATCAGCAGTACAACTTTATGCTTTAAGCAAGACAAAAGGTTAGTTTTTTGTACACAACTATTGCTACAAGTCAGATAAGTTAAAGTTGTAATGACAAAGTGAGGAGGGGTGAATCAGCTCCCCACTTTTCAAGCTCCTGATTGACTAGAATTTAAGTTCTTTTTGTGATACATGGCTACACCTTTCTCTAAATAAAACATAGTTAACTGTTTTCCCCAGAACAATAAGGAGTCAATTAGAAATTTATTTCAATGAACAAACGAGAAATTTTACTACCTGCTAATCCTGAAAAATTATAATACGTTACATAAAGCATATAGACTCTGTTACATCACATATCAGAATGTTGCGAGACTGGAGGGTTTGAGTTATAAGGAGAGGCTGTACAGACTGAGACTTTTTTCACTGGAGCGTAGGAGATCGAGGAGTGACCCTATAGAGGCTTATAAAATCATGAGAGGCATAGACAAGGTGAATAGCCAATGTCTTTTCCCTAGGTTGGGGGAGTTCAAAACTAGGGGGTATATTTTAACATGAGAGGAGAAAGATTTAAAATGGACCCGAGTGGCAACTTTTTCACACAGAAGGTGGTTCGTATGTGGAGTGAACTGCCAGAGGAAGTGGTAGATGTAGGTACAGTTACAACATTTAAAAGACGTTTGGATATGTACATGAATAGGAAAATTTTAGAGGGATATGGGCCAAATGCGGTCAAGTGGGATTAGTTTAATTTGGGAAACTTGCTCAGTATGGATTGGTTGGACTGAAGGGTCTGTTTATGTGTTGTATGACTCTTTGGAGTCCTCTGACACATAGGTACAAAGTTAAAAGTATCCAGTAGAAAGGAAGGTAAAAGAATACAAAGTTTAAAGTCCTAGCGTGTCCTTGAGGCATAACATTTTAACTTAAGAACATTGCTGTTTCATTACTGTCTTATTTTGTATATGTATCTGAAAGGGTTCATTGAGAAGAGTGTGCCATAATAGTGCCCCACTATGATGATATCAAATGGACTGGTGGGTAGAACAGCTAAGACTTACTATCTGGTCCAGATTAATTACTGTGTAACAATATCTAGCATATCAATGTAGTCTGCTAACAAGAGGTATATAAGATGCAAAAAAAAATTGACAAAGTAGACATTCAAGGATGTTTCCTCATATGGGACAATCAATAATGATAGGTAATTGTTTTAAGTTAAAAGATAGCAGATTTAAAACAGAGATAAGGAGAAATTTCTTTTCTGAAAGGGTAGTGAATTCCACAAATTCACTACCTCAGGGTGCTATGGATGCTGGGACATGAAGTCAATCTAAGGAGGTCATGGATAGATATTTAATTAGTAATGAGTCGAAGGATTATGTAAAGTTGGCAGAAAGTGGTGTTGAGGCAAAATTGAGATCAACCACAGTCATATCAAATGGTGGAGCATGCTCAAGGGCTGAATTGATGACTCCTGCTCCTAGTTTTATGCTCATTAATTTGCAATTTTGATTTATCCACATGATGTGGCAGCACTGACTAATTCAGCACTTAGTGCCCATCTGTAACTGATCTGGAGAGGTGCCTTCCTGAACTGCCCCAGTCCTTGGGGTGTCAGGACGCTCATAATGCTATCAGAAAACGAGTTCAATGATTTTGACCCAACAATAATGAAGCAATGGTGATAGATTTGGGTGGCAGGTCAGATGACTGTTCAGAATGCAAGGAACAACAGAGAAAGACTAAACAGTTAATCAGAACAAATAAATTAGTGTATGAGAGAAAGCAAACTGGGAATATAAAAATGGAAAACAAGAGTTTCTATAGCTATCAATGGGGTGGAATGGCTAAATACTTCACTCTACACCCGAGGTCCACTTTTGGTACTTAAAGAGTTTGTTATTATTTCATGGGCAGTAAGCAAGCTTCTGGGCAGTCCAGATATTTCTCCACTGAACCAAAATAAATTAAAAACAGTTTATTCACAGTTAATCAGGCCATCTCATTTTCTCATCAAATCAATTTAGGTTCTCAGTACCATGAAGGTGTGTGAACGGGGCATTGTCTGTCCCTTTTTTATTCATTATGTGACAAATTGCACACATAGGATCTGTTCTCAGGCAGCGTGCTTCATATCAGTCCTCAAGAGCTCATTTCATCTTTAGACGTAGTTAGTCTACAATTCTCATAGAGCTCTGTGTGTGTGCATGTGTGTGTGTGTGTGTGTGTGTGTTTGGGAGACAAAGAAAGAGTGTGTGTAGGTGTGTCAATGTGTGTGTAGTGTATTTGTGTGCGTGCTTGAGAGAGAATATTTGTGTAAGACAATATATGCACGTGAGAGTGTGTGTCTGTGAGTTGTTTATATGTGTGTGTGTGTATGCGAGGGAAGGTCTGTGTGAGAGAGAGTGTGTGTGCGCGTGCATATGTGAATGTGAAAGAGTGTGTGTGTGTGTGAGATACACATACTCGTACACACACACACTCACATACCTACTCTCTCACACATACACATACTCACTCTCTCTCTCACACACACACACACATACATATACAGTCAGTCAGTGTGGCATCATATAAATTCTAGTTTTCAGAATAAAACCAGCTTGATTCCAGGTTAAAGTTCTGAGACAGATTCTGAACAGTGCCTCAAACCTAAAATTCCGTGTCTGACTTGAGATGTCACCTTTTGTATATTCCTATGGCTCTGCCTGATTGTCATGAAAGCACAGCACTGACATTGACTTTATAAACACTTTACACACTGTATAACACTTTTGGTCACCTGCAGAGACTTATCATCTGATAATCCACTCACACTAGTTGTCTGATCTTTTGATCTCTATGCCCTTGATTTCTCTCCCTATAAACTCTGTGTCTGCGTGCCCTGCTCTCCCACTGCACGTCACGAAGGGACTGCGCTCTGAAAGCTTGTGTTATTCCAAATAAGCCTGTTTCACTCTAACCTGGTTCATGTGATTTCTAATTCTGTTTGAAATGACCAAGAGTAACCCTGCTTCTTGAACCTAGTTCTCTTTTCAGCCAGGTTATTGCTGTTTCTGCCATAAATTGCCCAAACAGTATCTAAAACAAAATAGACTAAATAAAGTAGTGAGTGAGAATTGTGAGTTAATAGTAGCTAATAAAAAATTTTAATGTCATTAATATATATTTTGCTTCTGTCTTCATTATTGAAGACACAAATAAATCCCAAATAAATCTATAAATTAGAAGGTTGAAGGATGAGGCGGACATTGTGAAATTATAATCATTAGGGAAACAGTATTAAACAAACTAATGGAGTGATGGGTTGATATCAATGGCACAGATAAGAAGGTCAAAGACAAGGTGGTTAAGTTTGCAGATGCCACAATCATAGATCAAGTTCATAGACCGACATAGATTGGTTAACTGAGGAGCCAAAAATATTGCAGAAGAAAGAAAATCTGGGCAAATATGAAGTTGTTTATTTTGGCAGGCAGATTTTTCTTTAAATTCACATTAAAGCAGAGAATAACTGCAGAATTCTGAGTGCAGTGGGTTCAGCATGCTCTAGGGCATGAGTCATCAAAAATTATGCAAATACAGCAATTGGTTATGAAGGTAAATGGAATTCTGTCCTTGTATTATGAGAGGAATTAAACACAAAGGTTACAAGGTTAATTCTTCAGTCGTGCAGAGCATTGGTAAGACAACATCTCAATTATTGTATACAGATTTGGTCTCCTTAGTTAAAGAAGGGTGTACATGCATTGGAAATGGCTTAATAAATTGATATGTGGAATGAATGAATTGTCTTATGAGAAATGACCAGAGGTTGGACTTGTTATATTGGGATATAGAAGAGTGAGGGGTAATTTGACTGAAATTTCCAAGATCTTAAATCATCTTGATAAGGTGGAGAGGTGACACTGTTTCAAAATTAGGTGTTACCCTTTGAGGACGTAGAAACATAGAAAGTAGAAGCAGAAGTAAGCTATTCAGCTCCATGATAATGCTCCACCATTCAATATGATCATGGCTGATCATTGACTCAGTATCCTATTTCCATTTTCTCCCCACACCCACTCATCCATTCAGCCTAAAGAACTATATCTTTCTTGAAAACATTCAATGTTATGGTCTCAACCACTTTCACAGGCTCACCATTTTCTGGGTGAAGAAATTTCTCCTCATCTCACTTCTAAATGGCTTACCTTGATTTCTTACATTGTGATGACGGGTTCTGGATTCCCTGACCATTGGGAACAGCCTTCCTGGATTTACCTATCTAGACCTGTCAGAATTATATAGACAGGGGTGGCACAGTGGCTCAGTGGTTAGCACTGCTGCCTTACAGTGCTAGAGACCTGGGTTCGATTCCACCCTCAGGCAACTGTCTATGTGGAGTTTGCACATTCTCCCCATGTCTGTGTGGGTTTCCTCTGGGTGCTCCAGTTTCCTCCCACAATCCAAAGATGTGCAGGTTAGTTGGATTGGCCATGCTAAATTGCCTGTAGTGTTCAGGGATGTGTAGGTTATAGGGGGATGGGTCTGGGTGGGATGCTCCAAGGGTCAATGTGGACCTGTTTGGGCCAAAGGCCTGTTTCCACACTGTAGGGATTCTATGATAATAATCTCTGAGATTTCTTCCAAATTCATGTGAATACAGTCCTAACCAATACAATCTCTCTTTATACATTGCTATTCCAAGAATCAGCCTGCTAAATCTTTGTTGCATTTCCTCCATAGCCAGAACATCCGTCCTCAGATAAGGAGACCAAAACTGCACACAATACTCCAGCTGTGGGCTAATCAATGCCCTGTACAATTGCAACTAGTCATCCTTGTTCCTGAATAAAATCCTCTCACTGTGAAGTCCAACATACTATTTACCTTCTTCAATATTGACTGCACTTGCTTGTTTAATTTCAGTGACTAGTGTACAAAGACACCCAGGCCTTATTGCATCTCTCCCTTTCCCAATCTATCACCATTCAGATAATAATCTACCTCCTTGTTTTTGCTACTAAACAGGACAACCTCATATTTATCCACATTATACTTCACTTGCCATGCACTTGCCCACTCACTTAGTCTGTACAACTTGAAGAATCTCTAGACCCTCTCCATCCAGCTTTGTGTCATCTACAAACTTAGAGATATAACATTTACTTCCTCATTTAAATCATTAAAATATACTGCAAATATGTAGAGAGAAATGAGATTTCTTTTCCTCAGGTATTTGATGACTTTGGGACTCTGCCTCAGAACACGATGGAGTCAGGGTCATTGAATATTTTTAAGGGGGAGTTAGATAGATTTTTGTCAGGCAAGGGAATCAAAGGTTATCATCGATAGAAAGGAATGTCGAATTTGGAACACAGATTAGCCATGAATAATTGACTGAAATATTGAATAGTATAGCAGGTTTGAATGCTGAATTGCCTATGGCTGCTTCTAATTCATACGTTTATATGTTCATATCGTTCCAATTCAGGATTGTTGCTTAAAGGAGAACATGCAGATGGTGGTGTCCCCATGCAACTGATGTGGTGTCTATCAAGCAGATTACTTTGCCCTGGATGGTGTCAGCTTCTCTTTTATTTTACATTGGTGGGATGTGGGCATCACTGGCTGGTGAGCATTATTTGCCTGCCCCTATTTGTCCTTGAGAAGGTGGTAGTAAGCTGTCTTCTTGAACCACTGCAGCGCATGTGCTTTAGAGTAACTCACAATGTCCTTAGGGAGGAAATTTCAAGATTTTGTCCCAGTGACAGTGAAGGAAAAGTGATATATTTCCAAGTCAGGATGTGTGTGGCTTGGAGGGGAAATTGAAGATGGTGGTGTTCCCATATATTTGCTGCCCTTGTCCTTCTAGATGGAAGTGGTCATGGGTTTGGAAGGTGCTGTCTGAGGATCTTTAGTGAATTTCTGCAGTGCATCTTGTAGATAGTACACACCGCTGTTACTGAATGTAGGTGGTGGAGGGAGGGGATGTTTGTGGATGTGATGCCAGTCGAGCAGGCTGCTTTGTCCTGGATGGAAGCAACCTTCTTGAACATTGTTGGAGCTATGCACATTCGGGCAAGAGAAGAGTATTCAAGCATACTCCTGACTTGTGCCTTGTAGATGGTACACAGGCTTTGAGGAGTCAGGAGGTAAGTTACTCGCCACAGCACTCCTAGCCTCTGACCTGCTCTTACAGGCTCTGTGTTTATGTGGTGAGTCAAGTTGAATTTCTGATTGATGGTAACCCCTGGATGTTGATAGTGTGTGATTCAGTTACAGTAACACCATTGAATGTCAAGGTGCAGTGGTTAGATTGTCTCTTATTGGAGATGGTCATAACCTAGCATTTGTATTGTGTGAATGCAACTTGCCACTTGTAGGCCCAAGCATGGATATTGTCCAGATCTTTTGCGTTTGAAGGTGGACTGCTTCAGTATCTGAGGAAACTCAAATGACATCGAGCATTGTGCAATCATCGAAGAATATCCCCACTTCCGACCTTATGTTGCAGGGAAGATCATTGGTGAGACAGATGAGTATGGTTGAGACTGGGACACTACCCTGAAGGACTCCTGCAAAGATATCCTGAAGCTGAGCTTATTGAGCTCGAACAACCACAACCACTGGAGAGCTTGTTCCCTGATACCCATTGATTCCAGTTTTATTCAAGCTCTTTAATGCCACACTCAGTCAAGTGCAGCCTTATGTCAAGGGCTGTTACTCTCACCTCACCTCTGGATTTCAGATCTTTTGTCCATGTTTGAACAAAGGCTGTAATGAGATCAGGAGCTGAGTGACCCTTCTGGAACCCAAACTGGGCATCACTGAGCAGGTTATTTCTGAGCAGGTGCAAAGTTGATGGCACTATTGATGACATCTTCCATCACTTTACTGACGATCAAGTGTAGACTGATGGGGCGGTAATTGGTCGGGTTGGACTTGTCCTGCTTTTTGTGTACAGGACATACCTGAGCAATTTTCCACATTGTCAGGTAGATGTCGTACTGTAGTGGAACATCTTAGCTAGGGGAGCAGCAGGTTCTGGAGCACAAGTCTTCAGTACTATTGCCAGAATCTTGTCAGGGCCCATAGCCTTTGCAATATCCAGTGCCTCTAACCATTCCTTCATATCACATGGCGTAAATCGAATTGGCTGAAGACTGCTGTCTGTAATGCTGGGGACCACTGGAGGAGGCCAAGATGGATCATCCGCTCTGCACTTCTGGCTGATGATTACTGCAAAGCTTCAGTCTTATCATTTGCACTGATATGTTGGACTGTTCCATCGTTGAGCGGATATTTGTAGAGTCTCCTCCTCCAGTGAGTTGTTTAAATGTTCACCACCATTCCTAACTGGACTGCAGAGCTTAGATCTGATCTGTTGGTTGTGGGATTGCTTAGCTCTATCACTTGCTGTTTAAGCTGTTTAGCATGCATGTAGTCCTGTTTGATAACTTCACCAGGATGACGCCTCATTTTTAGCTATAACTGGTGCTGCTCCTGGCATGCCCTCCTGCACTCTCCTTTGAACTGGGCTGAGACCCTTGCTTGATGTTCATGGTTGAGTTGGGGATTTGCCTGTCCATGAAGTTGCAGGTTGTTCTGGAGTACAGTTTTGCTGCTGTTGATGGCCCACAGTGCCTCATGGATGCCCAGTCTTGAGTTGCTAGATCTGTTTGAAGTCTGTCTCATTTAGCACAGTGATAGTGCCACACAACATGATGAAGTATATTCTAAATGTGAAGGCAGAACTGCATCTCCACAATGACTGTGCACTGGTCACCTGCTAGTGATAACCATCATGGACAGATACATCTGCAGCCAGCAGATTGTTAAGGATGAGGTGAAATATGTTTTACCCTCTTGTTTATTCCGTCATCACCTGCTGCAAACCCAGTTTAGCAGCTATGTCCTTCAGGACCCAAACAGCTCAATCAGTAGTGCTGTTAAAATCCCCCATCTATATTGCATTTTGCAACTGTACCAATCTCAGTTCTTCCTCCAAGTGTTGTCAACATGGAGGCGTTCTAATTCATCAGCTGAGAGAGGGCAGTACATTGTAATCAGCAGGAGGTTTCCTTGCCCATATTAATCTAAAGCCATGAGACATCATGTGCTCCAGCGTCAATGTTGAGGACTCCCAGGGCAACTCCCTCCTGACTGTATACCGTTGTGCCACAACCTCTCTCAGGTCTGTCATGCCAGTGAAACAGGACATATCTAGGGCTGCCAATGGTGGTGTCTGGGACATTGTCTGTAAGGCATGATTCCATGAGTATAACTATATCAGGCTGTTGCTTGACTAGTCTGTGAGACAGCTCTCCCAATTTTGGCACTATCCCCCTGATGTTAGTGAGGAGGACTTTGCAGGGTTGACAGGGATGTTTCTGCCATTGTCTTTTTTGGTGCCTAGATCGATGCCAGGTGGTCTGTTTGGTTTCATTTCTTTGTTGAGTATTGTTGAAGCTCTACTCATTCAAACAAATTGAGAGTATTTCATCACTCTCCTGAATTGTGCATTGTAAATGGTGGATAGATATTGAGGAAACAGGTGGTGAGTAACTTGCCACTCATTTCCTAGCTTCTGACCTGTTCCTGTAGCCACAGTATATATGTTGCTGGTCCAGTTCAGCTCTGGACAATGGTTACATCCAGAATGTTTTTAATGGCATATCCAGCAATGGTAATGCTATTGAATTTCAAGGGATAATGCTTAGATTCTCGCTTCTTGGGGTGGTCTTTATCTAGTGTTGGAACCATCGATCTGTAGAAATAATACAGGACAGAAGTGGCCCATTCGGCTCATCTTGTCCATGTCAATCCAAAGCCACCCAGATGCTCTTTCTAATCTCACATATCTGCACACAGCCCATAGCCCATGGTTGACTAGGGAAGTCAGGGATAGTATAAAAGCAAAAGAGAAAGCATATAATGCGGCCAAGGGTAGTGGAAAACCAGAGGATTAGGAAGCTTACAAAGACCAACAGAGGACAACAAAAAAAGAAATAAGGAGGGAGAAGATTAGGTATGAGAGTAAGCTAGCCAGTAATATAAAGAAGGACTGTAAGAGTTTCTTTAGGTGTATAAAGAAAGGCAAAGTGGACGTTGGACCGCTGGGAAAATGACACTGGAGTGATAGTAGTAGGGAACAAGGAAATGGCAGAGGAACTGAATAATTACTTTACATCAGTCTTCACAGTGGAAGACATGAGTAATATCCCAAGAATTCAACAGAGTCAGGGGCAGAGCTGAGTATGGTGGCCATCACGAAAGAGAAGGTGCTAGAAAAACTGACTGGCCTGAAGGTGGATAAATCACCAGGACCAGATGGATTACACTCCAGAGTTCTTATGGAGATAGCTGAAGAGATAGTGGAGTGTTAATGGTGATCTTTCAGGAATCGCAAGAGTCAGGGAGGCTCCCAGAGGACTGGAAAATCACTAACATGACACCCATATTTAAAAAAGGAGTAAGGCAAAAGATGGAAAATTACAGGCCGATTAGCCTAACCTTGGTCGTGGGTAAGATTTTTAGAGTCCATTGTGAAGGATTTCTGAATACTTGGAACAGCATGATAAAATAGGGCAAAATCAGAATGGTTTCATCAAGGGGAAGTCATCCCTGACAAATCTGCTAGAATTTTTTGAGGAAATGATGAGCAGGTTAGACCAAGGAGAGCCAATGGATGTTATCTACCTGCACTTCAAGAAGGCCTTTGACAAGGTGCCGTACAGGAGGCTGCTGAGTAAGATAAGGGCCCATGGTATTAGAGGAAAGGTGCTGGTATGGATAGAGAACTGGCTTTCTGGCAGAAAGCAGAGATAGGGGATAGAAGGGTCTTTCTCAGGATGGTAGCCGGTGTTCGGCAAGGCTCAGTGTTGGGACCACAATTTTCACTTTATACGTTAATGATCTAGTTGAAGGAACTGAGGGCATTCTGGCTACGTTTGCAGATGATACAAAGATAAGTGGAGGGACAGGTAGTATTGAGTAGGTGGGGAGGCTGCAAAAGGATTTGGACAGGTTAGAAGAGTGGGCAATGAAATAGCAGATGGAATACAAAATGGGAAAGTGTGAGGTCATGCACTTTGGTAAGAAGAAGAGAAGCATGGACTATTTTCTAAATGGGGAGAAAATTCAGAAGTCTGAAGTGCAAAGGGATTTGGGAGTATTAGTGCAGGATTCTCTCAATGTAAACTTGCAGGTTGTGTCAGTAGTTCAGAAGGCAAATGCAACTTTGGCATTTATTTTTTAGAGGACTTGAATATAAAAGCAAGGATGTACTTCTGAGGCTCTATAAGGCTCTGGTCAGGCCACATTTGGAGTATTGTATGCAGTTTTAGGCCCCATATCTCAGGAAAGATGTACTGGCCCTGGAGCGGGTTCAGAGGAGGTTCATGAGAATGTTCCCAGGAATGAAAAGCTTAACATGCGGAACATTTGAGGACTCTGGGTCTATACTTGATGGAGTTCAGAAGGATGAGGAGGGATCTAATTGAAACTTACAGAAGACTGAATAGCCTGGACAGAGTGCATGTTGGGATATATTTCCTTTGGTAGGAGAGACTAGGACCCGAGGGCTCAGCCGTAGAGTAAAGGGAAGACCTTTTAGAATGGAGATAAGGAGAAACTTCTTCAGCCAGAGAGTGGTGAATCTATGGAATTCACTGCCACAGAAGGCTGTGGAGGCCAGGTGTTTGAGTATATTTAAGATGGAGATAGATAGATTCTTGATTGTCAAGGGGATCAAGGATTACGGGTAGAAAGCGGGAGAATGGTGTTGAGAAAATTATCAGCCACGATTGAATGGTGGAGCAGACTCAATGGGCTGAATAGCCTAATTTCTGCTCTTAAGTCTTATGGTCTTACAGGCCTGCAGCTTACTGCACTTAAGGCGCAGATCCAGGTGTTTTTTAATAGAGTTAGGGTCTGTACCTCAACCGTCAACTCAGGGAGTGAATGTTAGACACCTACCATTCTGCATAAAGATATTTTTCCTCACTTCCCCTCTCATCCTTCTGCCACTTAGCTTGAACCTATGGCTCCTAGTTTTTGAACCTCAATTATATCACCCCTCAGCTTTCTCTATTCCAAGGAAATCAACCCTAAACTCTTCAATCTCTCCTTTCTAATCACAATTTTCCAGCCCTGGAACATTTTAGTAAATCTTTTCTGTACTTTCTGCAGAATAATTAGGCACTTCCTGTAATTTGGTGACCATAACTGCACACAATACTCCAGTTGTGGCCCCACCACTGTCTCATACAAAGTATTATATTTGTGTGGCACGAATATTATTTGCCATTCATCCAAGCCTAGATGTTTTCCAGGTCTTGCTGCATGTAGGCATGGACCATTTCAGCATCTGAGCTGTCTTGAATGGTGCTGAGTGTTATTCAATCATTAGTGAGCATCCTTACTTTAAGAAGTTCCCGGAGGATCTCCTTCACTGATGTCCTGGAGTTGACATGGTTGACCTCCAACCACCACAACCATCCTTTCTGCAAGGTATGTCTCCAATCAATGGAGAGTTTTCCATCAATTTCCGCTGATGTAAGAATTTCTAGAGATTCTTGATATCATATTCAGTCAAATGCTGCCTTGATGTTAGGCAGTCACTCTCAGCTCATCTCTGAAGTTCATTGTTCTTATTCAATACTTCAAGAGAGTTGAATAATTTATGTTAACACTTTCAGTTTAAAACCACTGGGGCTTGAATTACATGGAAGTTATTATTGCTTAACTAACACCCTTCATTGTGAGTGTAATCACCAGAAATCTGCTAACATTGACGTCCATGAGTGGGGTTAAGCTAAGGATTAAAAATGAAAAGTTGAGGATTGGAAGTAAAATGCCTTCTGAAATTGGGATGATTCCAACCTGAACAATTTTGGGGATATAGGGGTGTGATCAAATTTTAAATGATAACCAGTTGCACATGAAAAGGAAACAAGAATGACATGTGCTCTGGAGAATTTATGTTCTACAATTCAAACATATGTTAAAAAAGAGTCAATGTATGTTAAAGCTTGTTGATTCGAACAACCCTTAGGCCTGAATCATGCAGAAGTTATTGTTGAAGGACTAAAAATCCCTTGTTGCAATTGTAACCACAGGAAATCCTCTAACACTCTATTAATTGCAGTCATAAATTTTTGAAAGTCAATAGAGACTCATTATTGTTCTTTACTAAAGCATGAATGTATAAAACTAAGAAAACCTGATAAATTGCAAAATAAAATATGTAGTTCCAAAAATATCAAACTAACTCAAAAGATAATATAGGACATGTAAATATCTCTGAATAAAAGCCTATGATCAAGGTTGCTGCTTCAAGATGACTGAATAAGTCTGATTTTTATAAAATATTGAATTTCAAAATTTAATTATTATGTTGGCATCACATTTTACAATTCATTTTCTTCTTTGAAAATGGATACTCAGTTGTCTCACAGATGACATACAACGAATGGTTACAATGGGAGTCATGCTGGGACCTATCATGACTCAAACTGCAGCTACGTTGAATGTTCCACCAGTTGTAATATAGGGTCCTTTTCTCAGATTGAAATGATCTGACATGATACAAAATTTATATCCAGGATTCAGGTGGAGGGGGAGAATACTAAGGTATCGACCCTACCCCCAAGCAATTGAGATTTTTAGCTTTAATTTTCCAGGATTTTGAATTATATTATGCATCATTTGGAACAAAATAAATTATTATGGCACATTTGATTATTGTTTCATGCATTATTGAAAGATATTGAATGTATTGTAAGCACTTACATTAAATGCCATAAAAATATTGAAGGGTTCTTTGACAATAAAACATTTCAATGTTAGAAATATTAATATAATGATCATAAGAACTGTATTTTTGTGACACCCTTGAAGTGCCAGATGACATCTTATTGTATTTAAATAAAGTAGGAAAAAGTAGAAATGTTTCTCGATAAGTTATAGCAAAGGTACAACCAAAGAAACATTTAGATTTTCAACAGCCAGTTTTATTATTCCAACCACCTGCCTCTCTTCATAAAGGCTGCATTCACAAAAATATTCTCTTCTTTAACTCTTACAATTCCTGTTAACACTCCTGTCTGCTTCATGCATTAAACGCAATATCCTTTTCCTCTTGCATCTTAGTTAGGCTGATACTTCACTCTTTTCTGCTCAAACTACAGATTTTGCTTATTCTTATACCACTACCACTTATCCCATTTTTGCCCCCATTTATTCCTGCTGGTGCTCGCTTTTGACATTATCCCAGTTTACACTCTTTCTCTCCTTCCTCCCTCATCCCAAAGTACAGTTTCTTCTCTCTTCCTTCTCACAACCCCATACTCCAAGCTTCTGTCCCTTTTCCTTTCCCTGAATTAACTTTAATTTTTCCTTTGCCCTCTTCTTCACTGCCACCCTCTTCTGATGCCCTCCCATCCATTTCTTTTCTTTATTCATTTTCTCCTTTCCATCCATACTGCCCCCTTTTGTGTATAATTACTGATAGAGAAAGCAAGTAAGAAAGGAATGTGGCAGGAAGATAAATGGAATATGAGCAGGAAAACAACAAATTGCACTTACATTAACTCAGAGAATGTAAGAACAAAAATAAAGTACAAGAGAATTAGAGACAGGTCAATTAAGACACATTTAATTGCCCATGAGGAATATTACTAGACAATATTCAGTGTAAGTGTTAAAAGACTTACTCATTCTTCAGATGCAGTTGGCAGCCAATGCAAAAGCAAAGCATTTTAACTATTAATCCACATATCAGTGTAGTGACAAAACTTGAGCTGAAGTTAATACAACAGCTGGGAAATGTTTAGTTTATTTACCAAAACGGAGTCTAGGTGAAACTTATTATAAAATGATTTGAATTAATTGTTTGTAGTGATGGTTACACCTTGCAGGAATGGCTACACCAATGCAGACCATAGTTTTCACTCATGCTTTCAACTTTTGCAGATGCATGCATTATAAAGAAATAGCCTTTAACTGATGAACATCACTTCTCGTTTCATTCTGTTCATGGAATGCTGAACCTTATCTCAGTTTCAGTTGAAGAAGTTCATGAATCAGCAATTTGATTTGTTGGAAATATTAGCATTAAAAAAATGTACAAGATAGGTAAAGGTTCAAAATTTACTGAGCTTCGTCCATAAAAAAATTGAGACGATTTTCTGTTGTTCTTCTGTTATTATTACTCAGTACATTAATTCATTACTTTCTTTGCTTGCAGTGCACATTCATCAAATAACAGAGTTGACAAGTGACTTATTCCCAGGAAACTAAACAAAGTCTAGCCTGTCCTGGATTGTCTCATCATTTTTTCTTTCTTCTTTTCAACTGGAGTCCTTGTCTCTGCCATGGAAGTCTCATCACATGCAAAAAAGGAATTAATCCCATACGACAGCCCAGCAGATTACTGTGTAATCAGAGAACACTGCCTATTCCTGAGAAAAAATACTTGTACAAATCTCTGAACCCTGCTGGGTGAAGCAAAGGCCAAATATCGAACTACCTCGTGTTCCAAATTAACTTGTATAATAAAGTTGTACACCTCCTACCCCTTCTGTGACACCTTTAACACCATATACCTCAACATTATACATCCAGCTGAGTACTCTGAGTAATTTAACACACTGGCAACTGCTTTTGAACCAGTCTCCTACTGGGATATAATATCAGCAATATTTTGTCTGCAGCTGGCTGCATAGCAGGTTGTACCTCATAAAATGGTGCCTCCATTTTTAATTCAGTACTCTTTAATTTTGGGTAATTTTCTAACATTGCTTTGGAATTAGTGTAAAATAGGTTTTCTTTAAATTTCAGAAACCTACAAATACCACTCCTGTCTTCAGTTTCCAATGAGGCCAGGGAAAATGTACAATGAGTAGCTCACTCAAATACATTCATTTTATACCATCACATAAAGGCAACAGTATCCACTACATGTCTTAAAATGCTTCTTTTAAGCATGTAGCAAAACAACTAACAATATTGGGTGAACTTAGTTTGTAGTGCTGGAGTCAAAAACAATGGCTCAAAGTGGAAACACTGGCAGGCAAACAGCGCCGATATTGCAGACAATTGTGAAAAATGTGGAAGCTTAGGAACTATCTTTCACTGCCCAATTTCTTTTTATTGGACACAGCCATTCAATAACAACAACAAAATCTTAAGTATCCACAAAGGTCCATTCAAAGGCTTTACCCCACTGCTGCTGGTATTCAATCATTATAGTGAACATTATATACCCCGCTTAGATAGACTACCTTCTGTCCGAAAATGCTTCTGTCATAGAGTCGAACAGCATGGAAACAATCCCTTCGGTCCAACCAGTCTATGCTGACCGTAATCCCAAACATAACTAATCTCACCTGCCTCCATATTTCTTATTCATGTACTTATCTAAATGTCTTTTAAATTTTATAACTGTACCCATATTCACCACTTTCTCTGGAATTTCATTCTTCATACAAACTACTTTCTGTGTAAAAAAAAAGCCCCTCATGTCTTTTTTTAAATCTTTCTTCTCTCACCTTAAAAATTTGCCCCTTACTCTGGAAATTCTCCACCTTAAAAAATACCTGTCATTTGCCTTATTTATATCTCTCACGCATTTATAAACCTCTATAAGGTCGCACCTCAACTTCCTACACTCCACACAAAAAATGTCCCAGCCTGTCTAGTTTCTCCTTATAAACCCTCCATTCCTGGCAACATCTGGGTAAATCTTTTCTGAAACCTCTCCATCTTAATAATATCCTTCCTATAACAGGGCGACCAGAACACTGTACGCGAGAAGAAGCCTCATCAATATCTTTACAACCTCAACATAACGTCCCGACTCCTATACTCAAAGATCTGAGCAATGAAGGCAAAGATGTTAAATGCCTTCTTAATCACCCTATCTATATGTGACACAAAAAATTATGTACCTGAACCCCTGGATCTCCCTGTTCTATAATACTACTCAAGGCCCTACTTTGAAAGGCATAAATTCTCTCATTTTGTTCTGGCTTGGCTGCTTCAGTCTTCTTGCAAAAGCCATTCATAAATGGCCCAAATAATTTTCCCAAAACTAAAAGGCACATTTATGGGAATGCGACTCATGAAAAGTGGTGCTAAAACAAAAAAAAACTAGTGAGTCTAGCTTCAGCTGTTTGAAATGATTTCAATATAATTTAAAATTACTGAAGCCTTAACGTTATTTTAATGAGCATTCTAAATCTTCACAATTCTTCCTTGAATGGTTAAGGTTATTGAGATAAAACAAACCATGCCATTTACAAAATAGACTTTAATCCTGAACATTGCAGTTTATTCTGTCTGACCTGAAATGGATGCTTCAGAATTATAACTGTATGGTTTATTTATTGTATGTTCCTTATTGACCGATCAATGGAATGCAGATGCTCATAATTATAAATATTATAATCAGGAAGTAATTAATTATAACCAGATTGATTATCTACTGAGATTTTCATGATATTAAAATCTTCACTATTTTTTAAAGCATACATTAAATATATTATGAAGTAAGCAAAGTTTATTATGGTATGACAGCTATGTAAAAGCAAGGTAAAATACAGTGGATAGTGAAAATCTGAAACACAAGCTGAAAGTGTTGGAAAAATACAACTGATCAGGCAGCACCAGTGGAGAGAGAAACCGAGTTAATCTTCTGAGTTAAAATGACTCTTCTTCCCAACATAGTTTTTCAGAGGAAGAGTCAAAGTCGTTTCAAAATGATAACTGTATCTCTTTCCACAGATGCTGCCAGTTTTAATGGCTAGTATTCTACTTTGTTGCACTGATATATAATTTTGTGGTAAAAGTTTGTGCAGTTCACTAAACAATTTTTAAATTTAGAGCTTCTCAAAAAAGGGACCACAAGCAAATCCTATTAATATGAAGTTAAGCAGGAATAGGTGACTATTTATCTGGTAAACTGTTGGGAAAAAATGAATACACTTTTCCTCAAATCAGAGCTGTTTAAGCTTTCAAACAATAAAATAATTTGTCTCCTCTTTACCTTTAAAAGTTCATAGAATGAGGAATTCATGTTGTACAAAGTAATGCTTCTGTAGGGGGTTAACGTTCATGTTCCATTATCTCCAGACATTTTACTGATGTTACACATGGTCTGGGAGTGGAGATAAGTGACTGAATTTTACCAAAAAGTCAGCTCAGGATCAATTGCAGAAAGTCTTACAGAGGGCTTCTCTTCTTGAGCTCTAGCCTGTTATCTCACACAATTTTGTGATGCTTACATCATTAATCATGCATCATATGTGTATGGTGCCACACTACAGTATTATGTTAACATCTGTAATAGAAGTACTTACCTCTGCCACGACCCTCTGGGATCTGTGTCTCCAGTGCCATATTTAAAGCCCAACTGTGCATCTTAGTCAATGGCTGCCAGCTATGACTATCCTTTCATGCAGTAGGAGAAAAGTGCAAAAAGAAAAAGCTTCCGACGGCATATAGGTGGCACATAGAACATTGCAAGTAGGAACTCATATTTGTAAATGTGTTGTCCATTACCTGTCGGATTGACTGTTATTGTAGTCAATGTGTCAACAAAAATCACCTGCAAAGGATACTCCTGTCAATCCATCTTAGAATCCTGTTGAAGGATGTGCTACACTTTCCATAAGACCCTGGAAAGTATAAAACCTTATCATTGTTTAATGTGAAAGCATCACATGATGGAAAGATTTCAAACAGTTAAAAACAACAACTTACATTGAACAATAGAAAAAGCAAAGAGAAAACAAGCAAAAAAACTGCAGGTGCCTCTGGGAACAAACAGAGGATACTTCCCATTCAAGCAGTGACAAACTTACAATCAAGTGACAGTCACTGTTCCCAGCTCACATCTATTGGAACTGAGTTTAAATAGAGTTGTGTCTGACTCGCTGCACCTCAAATTGTAGCGCCCTATCATTCAGATGATGATGTTTCTCCTGCTCAATGTCCCCATCTTCCTCAAAGGAGAATTTTCCAGCACTTCAGTGTCCATCACATCCCCTCTTTTCCTGCTCCCATTACACAGAGCACAGGATAGGATTATATGGCACACTTGGTCTGGAATGTACAGCAAAGCTCCCCCAGACTGCTTTTGAGTATCGGAATCTTATCTTCAGCAGACCTAATGTGTTCTCCTTGATGACCCTGGTGGGAGAATGGGTAGCAGTGTACCTAAGCTAAGCCTCATTGGTTGTGCAATGGAATCAACGTAGTGTAGTAGCCCCTGTCTCCCACTAATATTCTTTGCAAGATATCTGGACCTTGAAATTAAATAGAGGCATGAGAGGTTTCAAGGATGCAGGAATTCATGCCAGCTCCCAGGATAACTGTCACAGACATCTAAGATATAGTATCAATGATTACAAATCACTCATAAATTGATGAAATGAAATTCTTTAAATTGACGTAGTCAGCTGTGTTATGATATCATGATTTAATGCAATTTGTGTACAGTCTATCCTGCCCTGCAGCTGAGAGAAATCAGCAATGTTGGCAAAGCGTACTTGCCTGGGCTGCAACATTGATCTTGTCATGGGGAACCAAAATGTAGCAATTTTATAAGCACCAATTACATCAGTAAAAGTCTTGATACATTTGGGAGCCGAGGGTTGTGAGATCTCATGCAGGTCCCTAATGGATACTTGGAAGCAGCCAGTTGCATAAAAAATTTAGTACATCTGCCCCCTTGACAGCTATCAGGATAGAAAGACCACCCACTCCTTCATGTCACATGTCCTGTTCTAGAACTTGGAATAATTCTCTGAGAATGTCTCAGGATATCCTTAGTCTATGGCAACAGAATATACTGCACCTTTCTTATTTGGAGAAATGGCATTGAGTTGGCCAAGAACAGGTACTTTAGGCACAAACATGATTTCACATTCATGGCTGATTTATCGGTGTATGGCAAGAAACCAGTTACACTAGCTCCTTGTGAGAATGATGTTCTGAAAGAGTGACATTGGATACACTTAGACATTGCCAAGTACTTGGCTACAGCTGAGTCAACGATGTGATTTCCAGAGATCTAGAAAAGAGAGTGAACATCTCATCTGCAATTACACAGAATTGTCAAGTCGAGAAAACACCTGTTGTCACTAAAAGCAGATCAGAAGTTAAAACTTAACAAAATCTTTATGCAGAAGTGAACATTGAGAACAAAAATGAGCAGAATGTGAGCTCATTCAGGAATCTTTAGCTGATGCTCAGACAGCAGAATGCTATGGTGAACAACCTGATACAGCAGAATTTTGAATATATATGACAAAAATAGCATTGAGTGAACAACAATCTTGCTTCAGTTACATGACAGAGAGTATGAAAAAGCCCATTTCACCCATTGAACAAACACCAATGATGAATGAAGTCATCCAGCCTGACCATCAACTTGAGAGGGTAAAGCAGTATATAATTCCAGGGGAGCCAGGCCGATGTTCATAGATGCAGAACAGTGTCAAGAAGAATAAATTACCCAGTCAATGCATCCAGGATGCTTCAAGGAAGTGCTTATTTCAACAAAGTAACTTTCTTCCACAATGGACATTCATTAGATTAAAGGTTCCCCCAGATTATGTAATAGGGCAACAACATCAGCCAGTCAAGAACAGTCCCTCTACAAAGGAAATTTAGGAGATTAAAAATCCTCCAGGTAAGGTTATAGACCAAAATCAAGATCTACAAAGCATCCAGGTCCTTACAAAAATGTGGCCAGGAAAAGAAAGATTGTTCAGCAGAGAAAAAGTTTACAGATCAAAACCAGGGTCAACACTCCACAAGCAAAACATCTGCTCTTCCTCCAAGTTCCCAAATGTCACAATCTTAGAAAAGAATGAAACCTCTACAACACATGCCTTTGTGAAGTCAGAGACTTGATACAGATGGGATAGAGGTAAATGTAACATAGTTATATACATGTTAGTATAATGGGAAGAAAAGAATAGGGGAAAACGCTGTATAAGGTTATGGTTCGTATTGTATAAGTTCTATCCATTCTACTGATATCACACATAGTCTGTGAGTGAAGACAATGAGTTTTAATTTAGCTTTTGAAGTGAGCAGATGGATCTGTTCCAGTTCCCTAATATCTTCATAATTTTGATTGACTAAGTGTAGTTTTACTTATTGCCAACATGTCTTCTTGTATCTAAGAACAGTACCTCTTTTGTAGTTAGTCTATGAAGGACTATCCTCTACCAATAATCACCAAATAGGCCTAAGACAAATCAAAGAAAAAAGGGTATTGGTGGCAGAAAATTACTTCAAACAACCTTTTTACCAAGCACCACATATCATAGAGGCAGTAAAATAAGGTTACCAGAAGGAGTCACCTTGAAAAATACCAGTGCATCTTTTACCAGAGCTGCTTTGAAAAGCCATCTTCCAGTAAGAGTTTGACAATGATCTATTCTCTATCTTAGCCCTTTCATCAGAAACATATGCTGGGGGTGAGACTGTAACTTTGCAGGGACCATCTGATATGTGGGGCCTTCTCAGCACTGAGTTTTATTTTGGTACTTGTTTGAAGTTCTGGCCATGTGGCAATCTGCCAAATAAACTTCAACAGTTTGCTCAAAAAACCACAGGATTTTATATGCAGACCATTGTCTAATGGACTTGTGATCAAAAATGTTTTTCTACACAAAACCTCTCCACAAGTGATAGATGATATGGGACAGTCAAACTGGATGGAGCAGTCCATGCCACAGGAGCCATAGACTGACTTTTCAACACCTGGGAAAGGTAGAATGTCAGCATGCTGTACCACTTCGTGTTGGTGTTACAAGAGTCTGAATATTGCAAAAACAACAGGTGCGTTTCAAAACCTGTCATCTTGCACTCATTAGCACAAACACAAGAATGAGAAATTTCAAACAATCATGACACTTCATATCACAGGACAAAAATACGCTGATTGCTTGTCAAGTTGATTGAGGGTCTATACATGCCTTAATATAGTCATACTCAAAGATGGCCTTGGAATGAAGGCAGCACTGGATACATTTGTTTACCATTTGCGTAGAAACTCTTGAATCATATTTTGTTTTGGGATACCAACGATTGGCAGCTTATAGTTCAGGTAGTTTGCTACTACAAAGTGAATTTTAACAAGATGTTCTTAAACATGATGTAGTTTTGTTGCAAGAAAATAATCTTGCACAAGTTAGACTAGAAAGCTAAACACCATTACAAAGACTACAAAGAGATGTATGGATGTAGGTCTTCACTCCACAAGATCCTAAGATTTTCTGCTTTACCCCACCCCCCAACCAGTCTGTATGACATCATCAGATTAAGTGGAGCTTAATGCAGTCCCCAACATTACTCCTTTTTCAGAATCATTATTTTGTACAGCAATGTGTGCATTATGTTCCTGTGGTCACAGATTTTTATGGATCTCCAAGCAAACTGGTAGGTGAGATAACAAGGTGTAGAGCTGGATGAACACAGCAGGCCAAACAACATCAGAGGAGCAGGAAAGCTGACGTTTCAGGTCGAGACCCTTCTTCAGAACCTGGTAGGTGATTTGGGATTGTCACAGCAAAGGAATGGTGTATAGCTCTGCATCATGTACAACACTGAGATAGTGTAACAAGTGATGACCAGGTACTTACCTGCAATAGAGAGGTAGCAGTGCTCCCGCATGCTGAGTTTTTGTTTAGCCATGGTGCCATGCTCCTGCCAATACCCATACCCCAGAGCCATTTCTGAAGCACCTTCAGGTAGTCTGACCTGATATTAAAAAGAACAGAAAATATCAAGGAAAATTAGTAGAAACCAGTAAAACTTGGAAATGTCAGTACTGGTCATAATTGGGGCTTTATATCCAGCAGTGTCATATTAAAGTATATCAGATAAAATTGAATCAGTTCCATTCCTTCCAAGTTTTACTGTTTCTTTTCCTTCAAAGAACATGACCTCACATTTGCTGTGATTTGGTTTGGTTCCTGTGGCCAGATCAAACTGGTCACAGATGATCATCTGTCTGATGTTTGTATGTTAACATGAGAGGTGATTTCACCCAGAGATGCTGCAATCAATGGGACGATATTCCACCAAACTAATATTTAACTTCACCTCCTCTGGGTGATGCAGTAATCCAATGTAAATTGCAGCATCAGAGAGTGTATTAGGCTTTCTAGTGCTCTGGATGGAAAATGTGCATTGCATATGTCAAAATGATTAACTTGTTCTGAATTATAATTTTATAAATCTCTCTTTCTTTTTCTTTTTCTCCAGGAATATTATGTAAAGCTCCTAATTTTTTGTGGAAATGCTGCTAAGCCCACCATGTTTTAGACCGTGTAGTTATAGGAAAGATGTGCATAAAATCAAGGGCTGATTGTGTGACTATGATTATACAGTTTATGCTTCAGTTGTTGCAATCATGGCCTGAACTGTTCAGGAATTTAAGGAGCAATTTGCATGAAATAGCTTGTTTAATTACTTTCCAAATAATATAGTCATACAGATAAAGTTAGAGTCATGGGGGAAGGAGAGGCATTAATAAGTCTTTACTGACAATAGAATATTGAAGACAAAATCGTGAAAAATTGGTAGTTTCATGCATTGTGGATTTTGTAACACACTTTCTAGTTTTAAGTTTAAATGTTGGTGGAGTTTGGATTAATCATGATAAAATAGTTCACAGACTTTTGCCTTGATATTTTTAAAGATGTGCTGTTCTCAAGAAGTTATGCCAAAAATTAAAACTCATGGGATAATGACTCTTCTGAATTCTTTTGTCACTTTCACAATCACAATTTTAGACAATGTCATTTTATTTTCTCTCAGCTAATGAAATACAACAGAAACAGAAATTGCTTGAAAAACTCAGCAGGTCTGGAACCAGAACTGATGAAGTGTGACTGGACTTGAAATGTTAACTCTGCTTTCTCTCACACATGCTGCCAGAGCTCATCGAGGGCCGAAGGGCCTGTACTGTGCTGTAATGTAATGCTGAGTTTCTCCAACAATTTCTGTTTTTGTTTCAGATTTCTAGCATCTGCAGTTCTTTTGTTTTTGTTTCAACTATGTGTCTCAAATTTCACAGTGAAATGGAGGGCCATATTTTCTGAGAGTCACTAATAATTTGGTTCTAGATTTTGTTGGTTGCTTGGAGTCTGAGGGGCTTTACAGGGGGAGCTACAGTCTATGTCATCTGGTTGCCTTCCTGAAAGATAGAAGACAAAGGAACTGGCTATTGAATGCAGTTGAAACTGAGAGGTAAAATCCCCACAGGCAAGCAGATGTTGTAAATGGTGAAAGGTCAATTGATCATGAAGGACATGATGCATTTGTGATGTCCACCAATGATCAAATATTCAATCACTGAGTACAAGGCAATAAGGTTGACTTGTCAGGGGCAGATCATGCAGACCGCATGTACAAACTGGCAGAGTAAGAGAAGATGTCCCAAAAAGAATTGGCTGGCATTCTCAGGGAAGAAACTGTTTGATTAGTTACTTTGAGGCCGGAATAAGGGTGGACGGATCATCAACACCAATCCAACTCATGGACATCCAAGCAAACGACACATGTGGAAACTTGAGTACAGTGCTTATTGTATTAGTACTATGAAATGTCAATAAATTTGCTTATGTGAGTAAATTTGGTCATTTTGAGTTGTTGATACCCAGCGTGAATGGACAAAGAGAAACTAGAAATAGCATACAATCATACATGCTTTAGAAAGATAGACTACAAGAGTATTCTTAGATCCAAGGTACCTCAACCTTTCACTGAAAATGTATGCACATAAAGTACCACGTTGGAAGAATTCAATCACTAATGCAGAGCAAGGTCTTTTTCCAAATCAGATGCACAGCATAGCTGCTTTGACTGCTGCACTGTCCGTTTAGCAGAAGAATTCCATATTGACAGTAATGTTTAATATCGACTCATCATATATTTTCAACTTCATGGACAAGTTACCTCTGACCTGGCGATTTTCTTAAAGAGTACATATGCTACATGTGGCAATATAACCTTCAATATGTCTTTGATTCTCTCAAATGGGTTCTGTTAGCTAAGCCTTGAATACAACAATACTACAACCCAAGGAAAATCATGGTTCCTGAAGTGGATACATTGCAAAAAGGATGAGGCGCTCATCTTTTGCAAGATGACAAACTTATTCCATTTGATTTTTAAAAAAAGAAAACCTGCTAAATGTGCAAGCCAACTATTCCAATTCAGAATGTGAGTCATTAGTTTTGGTATTCCTCAACGTGCGGCTTCACGTCTACTTATTTGGCAAGAAATTCACTGTTAAAACAGATCATAAACCACCAGATATAATCTACAGCAAAATGCTAATGAGTGCACTTCTACTTTTTCAGCATCTACTTGTCAGTGGAAAAGGATATGACTTTGAAATGAGATATGAAACAAGTACCAGGATTATTACAACTGATGCCCTGAGCAGATTACTCAACCCACTCAAAAGCTGTTGTATTCTTCTTGATCTGCATATTGGTCGTTTAGACCATGAATCTGAAGCCTTTTTAGGGTTGATTTGTGACTCTTTGGCCAGGGACAGTTTAGACAGTTTGAATGAGAGTTACAAAAAATTATTTTATCTACAGAGAGAATCTGACAGTAGCAAAGAAATACTTGAATAGATTCATTCATTTTGTCGATGCGGAGAAAACTTGATGTGTACAACAAGTCACTTTCAAGAACAAACAGTCCTAATACCAAAAGCGTTACAGCAAGGTATCATGCTGATGTTACATCAGGGGAACATTGGTACTGAATGCATAAGATGGATAATATATGAATTTGGTTTCCTTGATCAGATATGTCTGATAATATTCTGCAAAACCCTGGCAAACCATTTCAAAACATGCCTACTAAGTGTCAATACAAAATTATCACCCCACTATCCATTCTTTAAATGATCTAGCAGAAAGAATGTTACGTACCATCATATTATTGAACATTAAATGCTTGAGTACAAAGCAGGTTTTTTACACTGCTTTTCTGCTTTTTGATGTACAACCAATGGAGAAGGGATCACCATCCCCAGTATAATCTATGCTTGGAAGGCAAGTTCAAATGGCTTTGCCCAGCACCAATTATCTAACCATTCCGTGACACATGAAATTCTTCAGATAGAGAACTACCAACAGTGTACTTACCAGAAAGTGTGAGTTAGGTGTCTAAATCCAAATACTTGGCTAACAGCAAAGATTGGTTGATATGAAACCAGTGCAAATGGTATAACATCATGACTGATCATTGTGCTACATTGCATGTAGGAACAGAAGCCAGTTCAGACCCAATGTGTGGCACTGTAATGATGCATGCAGTGAGTGAGGTAATGTTGATTATGTGGTGACATGGTTTGACTAAGTTGCCAAACAGATGTAACAGAAAGCAACGTGTATATCTCCCGATGGGTATATGATGACCACACCAGGACAAGTTGGCAAACACTATGTTGAAGTTTGAAATGTTAGTCTTGTAAATACTGTTTTATCTATTTTGACAATTATCAGATTGACACCATATACTATATGTACATGGGACAACATCTCATCTCTTGAAAAAGATGTATTCTGTCTCATTGTCAGTTAGTCAGGATACCTTTAAGAGGCATTCTCATGCTATCACCACTACCTCATAGCATTTGGCCTGTGAGTATAAAGATCTCATACTCCATATTACAATGGTTCATTTGAAGCATGACACTGTATTACATGCATGCAGCTCTGCTGTAACCTAATACTAGCTCAGACACTGATGTGGCCGACAAGTGTATTCTTTTACATAATAATTAGCTGTAATAGATGTCTGTTGTATTTGTCAACAACATGATATCCACACGTAGTTTCTAATATTACAGGAGATAACATAAGTATGGCTGCATAAAATAAAACACCATTTCAGGGACAAAAACAAAGTTGCTGGAAAAGCTCAGCAGGTCTGGCAACATCTGTGAAGAAAAGATCAGAGTTAATGTTTGGGTCCGGTGACCCTTCCTGAGAACTTCAGGAAAACTGATATCAGGGGGACCCAATACATTTGTCAAAACCTATGTCCAGCTGGCCTTATTATTAATGCTTGCTTGAACTCCAAGATTCCCTAAAGGATTAACTTAGCAAGGGATCTGTTTTCACACGTGTGTGGCATGTTTGCTTTGATTGATTTACAATGTTATGAGATTACAATAGCTTATTCCTTCTTTGAAATCTTGCTTTCAATGTGTTTGTTTGTTTGTTTATTTAGAAAGGGTCAAATGGAAGAAGTGAAACAAAACTTTTCTTATTAATATAATAATAGTTCCACATGGTTGACAATGCAAATTTCTGAATGGGATTCTTTAAAGCACACTTCAAAGCTTACTATTGTTATTACATTTCTGATGGGATCTATCATACACACTGAGTGAGTGACAATGGAGGATGCAGGGGGCTATTAGATAGGATGGAGGGCATTAAGATGGCAAGGGGGCATGGAGGCACTCTGAGGAGTGGGTGGAACAAGAAAGGATGTTACGAGTAATGGACTAGAAGGCTTACCAACCTTTAAAGCAAACAGAACAATGTGTCAGAGAACCAAGGTGACCATTCCAACCAACTTACCTTGGCACTTGATCAACTGCATGATTGTTTCCAAATTGTTTCTGGAGCTGATCTCTATCCCACCCCTACCTCTCAGAATGAAGGTATGGCGGGTCAGGGCTTTTTCTAAAGAGATGGGTCTACCAAGTTGAGAAACTGCCCAACTCAAACTTTTCAGCTTAATGGCGAAAATTTGGCCCGAGATCTTTCCCGGAGAGGCAAATAGCCGACCGTTAGAATTCACTCGGTGTATTATTTAATATATTATTTTCTCCTCATGTTTGCTACTATTTTTAAGTTAGTCATAACAATTTTAATTATAAAATAGGCAAAATAATTAACTACTATCTTATTATTCAGCAGAGCGTATTAATAGTCAGTTTAAAATCTTTTGATGCTGTTCCAACATACCAATGCATATGAAGGTTAGTTATGCCAAAATTTTATTTTAAGTTCTGCTTTTCTTTTAAGGAATTCCTTCAGAAAAAAAAAACCTAAAGAAAACTAATTACAGAATGTGTAAATATGAGGCAATCAATTAACTAACTCCAGCAACTTGAACCTTGAACCTGATACTATTAATGGTGTTGCCTTTCATATTAGGTGTTAAACTGAGGCTTCCTCTTCACATTCATCTGGTTGTAAAAGATCTCTTGGCACTATTTGAGGAAGATCATGGGGTTTTCAGGTGTCTAAGCCAATAATTATCCCTCAACCAGAAACTAAAATAGATGATCCAGTCATTTATTTCATTGGAGTTTATGGGACCTCACTGTGCACATATTGACTGCAGAGCCTTTCACATTACAGGAGTAACTATACATTTCACAATGAGTGTTAAATTGGCTGTAACATTTTTTGTCAAATCCTGAAGTCAGAATGGTGCACTAGAGCTGCTGGTTCTTTCAATTAAATAGGTAACTTAACTGGTTTAGCAACATAAAGCAGAAGGTGATGAGTAAAAAAGGAAAAGAACTGTGCCTGGAAAGCAGCAACAATACAGTCCTGCAGGGATTTGTTTTGGGTTCCAGGCTTCTCAGATATTAATGACAAACAAAGAATTTTTCTTAGAATATCAGGGTTTCCAGTGCTCAGATTGTGCTAGATTCTCAAAACGTAAAATTTACCTTATGGACTGTTGAAAGCAACCCTAGAGGGCATAATTTTAAGGTGCAAGGAGAATGATTTAAAACAGGCCAGAGAGGCAACATTTTCACACAGAGGGTGGTTCAGATATGGAATGGACTGCACAAGGAAGTGGTAGATGCAGGTATAATTACAATATTTGAAAGACTTTTGGTGAGGTACATAAATAGGAAAGGTTTAGACGGGTATAGGCTAAACACAAGCAAATTGGACTAGTTTAGTTTGGGAAATTTAGTCGGCACAGACGAATTGGAGTGAAGCGTCTGGTCCTGTGCTGTATGACTTGATAACTCTATGAAAGAAATGTTATTTGTTTGCATTTCTTTAATTCAATACTTTACTAATTATTAAAATATAGGGGATGGGAAATAAAGCTACTTCAGTGGCTGAAAGCAAGAAATTATTCAAGAAAGGCTTCAGGATTGTGTTTACCCACAAAGTTGGCAATCTTAAATAATATTATAGAATGTATTCATACGTACAGGCTGTATTGCCAGGCAACAAGAGAAAAGAAATGATTGATAGATGGAATTGCAATGCATTAAGTGGCTGGCATAAGGGAGGATCGAAAGACAGTATATCAGCTTTCAAAGATAGTAGAAACTGCAGATGCTGGAGAATCTGAGATAACAAGGTGTAGAGCTGGATGAACACAGCAGGCCAAGCAGCATCAGAGGAGCAGGAATGCTGACGTTTCGGGCCTAGACTCTTCTTCAGAAATGAGGGAGGGGAAGGGGGTTCTGAGATAAATAGGGAGAGAGGGGGAAGCGGGTAGAAGATGGATAAAGGAGAAGATAGGTGGAGAGGAGACAGACAGGTCAAAGAGGTGGGGATGGAGCCAGTGAAGGTGAATGTAGGTGGGGCAGCTGTCTGTCTCCTCTCCACCTATCTTCTCCTTTATCCAACTTCTATCCGCCTCCCCCTCTCTCCCTATTTATTTCAGAACCGCCTTCTCCTCCCCCATTTCTGAAGAAGGGTCTAGGCCCGAAACGGCAGCTTTCCTGCTCCTCTGATGCTGCTTGGCCTGCTGTGTTCATCCAGCTCTACACCTTGTTATCTCAGCTTTCAACCTCGGCCATGTTCCAGAATCTTTGTCTGTGTGTAAAAAAGTAGGATTTGCCCAGCACCCAGGTTGTAGAAAGGCTGGTGAGAGGCTGGAAAAGTGGCGAGGAAATGCATCAGTGAGTCTCCCCAAGAGAGACTCACCGCTGCTAGCAAGTGTTCCCGGGGACAAGGCCAGAGGCTGCCTGCCTCCATTCAGTGAACAGCCAATTTAAGTAACAAAGGCATTGATGAGTATTTTTTTCTCAGCGTGCTAATATTTTACTCGTGGTAGTGCTGTTGCTCAATATGAGATAGGGTGAGTAAAGTGTTGGAGGGGACCCACCTGTGGCCATGATAGCTTGACTCTCCATCCCCCAGAGATGGCACTGCTAGCTAAGCAAGTGGGCCTTTACAGACTCAGTGAACCATTTGGAGGGGTGGTCTGCATGCTTAGCCCTATTGATTCGCAATTTTTTTTTAACCTCTCCAGGGGTTCCTCGAATTGGAGATGCCCTTTCATTTACTGACTCATCCTCACGCACTTGTCATAGCAGAGCCACTAAAGCTGCAGAGATGTAAGTCAGCTGATTGACCAGCATTTATATTTGCTCTTAGATGGATGGTAAGCTCGAAGACAACAATTAAGAGGCTGCATCTGGTAAAATATTTGAGTTAGTCAGGTTGTTGACAAATGTGAGCATGGAACTTCATTTTCCTCCCCCTACATTCAGGCTCCAGAAGCCCACTGTAAAATCCTGCCAAAGCGAAACTCATCGAAACTCACTGTATAATGTAAGTCTATTTCTCAGTGTTGTACTGAGAGAGTGTTGCATTGTTAAATATGTGGTCTTCTGTGTCATGCTTTGCTGGGACTCCATCTGTTCCCACAGGTAGTAGTAAAAGCTCCTGTCATATTATTCAAAGAACAAGCGGGAGTTCCTTTACTGTGCTAGACAGCAATTATTTCTCAACCAACACCATCAGAATACATTACCCAGAGAATCATACATAGAATGGTTACAGCACAGAAAGCCAGCCCATTATACCTATGCAAATTCTGTGTAAAGCCAACTGAGCTAATTTCCTCACATTTCTCTGTAGCTCTGCAATAATTGTTTTGCACTTTTTCATCCAGTTCCTCTTAGAAAGTAATGATTGAATCTGTGTCGACCAAACTCTCAGGAAGTTCATTCAGACTTTAACCACTCACTGCATAAAAAAATTCTCCACATCACCATTTGTTCTTTTGTCAATTTCCTTATGCATCTGTTCTCTTGTTGTGTCAATGGGAGTAGTTCCTGTCTTTCTGCTCTGCCTAGACAGTTCATTTTTTTCCAACATTGTTATTACCTTGTTAATTGACATCTTTTATCAAGAAATGAATTTGCTGTTTATTTGACCAGTGATTGAATTATGATTGTATGAAATACGAAACATGGACCGTGCAACTCTCAAGGAAAGTTCCCGCTGAAGAATGATTTATGAGGGATGTGTGGTTTGAATACTGTTCAAAAGTTGTTGTTAATTTGCCCTCGAGAAGGGAAAAATATGGGGAACATTGTAGAACCTTCGTTCAACGGATTAAATGGCTTAAGCAGAAGCCACAGTGCAGTATATTGGGTATATATGTGGAAGGAATGGATTATAAAGTCTAAGTGAGGTTTTTCTTAATAAATTAATCTGAACATAAATTATTTTCAGATATCTATTCTATGTCAGTACATATATGTCAGTATTTATGCAATTATCTGGGCTTTCATTTATAGTTATGATCTGAACAGGACTTTGCTTAAAATCTAAAAGCTGCTATTCATTAGATTAGTACTGAAGCATTTTTACTGCATCCTGTCTAGTTTAAACCATATAAAAGCAATGGTGTGTAAAAGATGACTGAAAATGAATTGCCTAATTACCAGTAGAAACACATTGTTTCAAGAAATTATAGAAGCTATTCACAATAGTCTTTGTGGTAATAAAATCTTGCAGTGGGCCTGGAAATTGTCATCTATTAAAGTTATATCCCATTGACGAAATTCTCTGCTGAAGACAAAATAGAGCAACAGGTGCACCTGAAACATTGTGAGCTGAAAAAATGGATTTACCAAGGCCACCATAATTATCCAGATCTAGCTGAAAAATAACAATGAGGCTGATGGTGTACACTGCTATTTATGTACAAATGCAGCACATCTCTAAAGAAAGAGTAGATACACAGTTAAATACAAATATCCACATGTTGCTATATGAGTTGTGCCACCCAGCTGTTACCTTTGTAAATTTTTGTAAATTAGGTATCTCTATCTCTCTCAGTTATCATTGAAATACTATGAATTATTGGTTAGAAGTTTTTGGATGGTGTTATTTCCTGCCTGTTGCACTACACTCAAAAAGTTAACATATTGAGCTGGCAGGATTATCAGCCGATGCAAAAGCTCACCTTGTAGGTGGTAAAGGCAGAACAATCAGAGAAGCTTCTCATTCTCAATTTAGGAATGTTTGGAAACTGATGTAATCTGATGTTGTGAGTGAAGCAGTGATGGCACGAAAAATCACTCTGTATATTGATTCTGATATCTTTTGTGGCTGGGTTCAGAAAGCACCATCGGTATAGATGATAAAAGGGGCAGTCATGTCATTAAACCAGCAGTGCAAGATTTCATGGTCTCTGACAAGGTCTATCTTTTTCTAGGGCTGATTTTAGCATTGCAAGCAATCAAAATAGCTGCAGTAACTTCTGCCTCCGATCCAGCTGTCTTCCTCTAGGCTGCAATTATAAATTGTGTTTTTTGGCATACAAGAGGAACACAAAACAGCATGTAGATCCTTCTTCAAATAAGTAGATTGAACTACATTGGTGTTATTGGGCCTGATTGCAAATAAAATTGAGTCAATTGCAAAGAAAATTGTGGAATTTACTCTGCCACAAAGCTGCATGTGCCTTGAGATAATCATTTTTGGCAAGGTAAGTGATATCACAAGTCTCATACAGGAGCTGGCAACAGAACAGATGATCCATCATTTCCGGTTCATCACCATAGTAGCACAGTACTGAGTTACTGCCATTGTAAGCACTGTCTCAAACCATTTGAATAACTGGTACAAATCAAAAATGGTCAATACATTGGAAGGTTGATCACTCATATTAGCTGCAGCTGGGAAATGCTCATTGAGCTTATCTAAGCAGTAATCCTAAATTTACTGGGTCAGCCAAAATGAGAAAACACATATAACGCCTGGGATGGGATAGCAGACTGAAATATGAAATGAGATTGAATCGGCTATGAATATTTTCACAAAAGTTTAGAAACTACAAAATTCTAACAGAACAGGACAGGATGAACGCAGGAAGGATGTTCCCAAAGGAGTCCAGAACCCGGGTCAAAGTTTAACGATTCAAGGTGGGCCAATTAGGGCTGGGTGAGGAGAAATTTCTTCACCCAATGAGTGGTGAGCCTGTGGAATTTTCAGCCACAGAAAACAGTTGTAGTCAAAAGTGTTTTCAAGAAGGAGTTAGATGTAGTCCTTAGGGAAAGGCATCAAAGGGTATGGAGAGAAAGCAGGAATGGGGTACTGAGTTGGGTGATCAACCATGATTGTATTGAATGGCAGAACAAGTTGAAAGGGCTGAATGGCCTACTCCTGCTTCTATTTTCTATGTTTCTAAGTTTCAAAGAATTCCTTGCTAAACGTCAATTGTTTGAATGGCCATCTTAAGTAGTTTCTGTGTTTTCTGAATTGATATATATGTTTAAATTAAGTATTACAACTCAGCAGGAGACCATTTGTCAGCAAAACAAAATGCAGCAGTCCGCAGTGTCGAACTGTGCAAATGTCATATGACTGATTGGATAACACAAAAGCTGCAAGGAAATAGCCTACATGAACAGCTGTGAACATTCTGGCCTGGACCAAACTTTGTAAAACCCAAGAGATAAGCCTCCTTTCAAGGAAATCAAGCAGGTATTCTGATGCCTGAAAGGTCAACTGACTGTGCTGATGTAACACACTTGTGATGTTTGCTGGTGTTTAACTGATCAATTACTGAACACTGGACAGTGCTGAAGGTTGATCATGCAGGCCACATTATTAGAAAGGAGTACAGGAGAACATGCCATAGAGCAATAGTTAACTAGCTCAGGAACAGGAGTCATCTGATCATCGCCTAGTGATTAGGATAGAGCAGGCTGATTGCCTATTTCAGTCTGATCTCCAGACAAGTCTGTCAACCAGGCCACTTGCGATCATAAGCATTGTACAGGAAAGTTGTGATGTATTAAGTTTGTTGTAGTATTTTGCAGTGTATCTTGCTTCAGTAAAAAAAAATTGTTGGAACTGCTTTGGGCTTTTGATATTCAGAGTAAACCCATCAGACCCAGGAGGTAGAAATAAAAGCCTACACTTGATACCCAATGTGGCTTCATCTGCAGATCCCTAGGCAAAGAAGTTAAGAGATTTATCGGGAAAGCTGTATCTTAAGTTCAGTCTTCTCTAAGCACAATGCTGCCAGAACAGTAAATGACACTGTCATTAGATCAAGAGGAGCCATGATTTTGTATCATTATCTTTGTCAGTCTCTTAGTCTGCACATCTTTCTATTATTTCACACCTATCCTGCCTTGGGCTTCTTCCACCCTCCTTTGACCACGATGTCCTTCCAAGTCCCATTCCAATCATTTGCCCAAGTGACGCAGACCATTCTTTTGGGTTCCAGGTGCTGAACTCCTGCAGCTCAATCTCTGTCTCCCACCTACAGGATAAGTAGTTCTTCCCATTGAATTTGAGTGAGAGACTGACAGTGCCAATAAATATGTGGTGAGCTGGATGGTTTGCCAACTGCCTCAACCCACTCGTACTGGAGGTTAAGACCGGCCCCTAAAACTCTACTGCCTGACCATGCAATCAAATATGCCCTCTGTCTGTAAATTCCGAGCAACATTTCTATGTGATTTGGACTTACAAAATAAGATTACTTTCCCACAGGTCTATTATGTGTGGTATAAACAACTGGATGATAAAAGCAGTTTCTGCTTTTATGCCACTAGGTTCGGATTGGAATAGTCAACACTCAGTTCTAAAAATGGAGTTAAAACATATTATCAGCAAATAATACAATGCAATTTATGAGTAAGATGATAAAGCTTACACAGATTTGTCTCATTGCCAACTTCTTCCTCTGCAGCTGCGCATTAAAGTACTTCATTTGATAACTAAATAGACTTTTGCTTTTATTGCTGTCAGAAATGCTCCATGAAGGTTAATTTCCATTGCTTTTTCGAATGGACATTTGTCCTGCTTTTATGCTTGTAGAGAAACTGGCGTACTAAACCCAGCTAAAATGAATATTCCACATCACCTTTTCATTATGTTGTAATACTTCATGCATTTATGAACACATTGTGTTCGTGATCTCTAGAAGATCTCTAAATTGATAACAAACAATTCTGGTTTTATTGAACTTAGTTGCTGCAAAGTAACAATGAAAATGTTATTATATTTAAGATGTTTTTGTTCCATTGTCCTTTTCCAATTGTAAAATAATAAAAACAATTTTAGTCAGGCTTGTGCAGTGATGATAACATTTTAATCATGAATTCAGACTCTGGCAAAAATTGGGTGGTTGGGCTTGAAATGGATGTCAATAAGCCATGTAGAATTTTGTTGTGTGTGGCCAGTTTTTCCATTGCGCTGTGCATTTAGTGGTTAGCCCACAATAGGTTGAAACCAACCTCACAAGTGCATAGCTTAGCGGGGAGATCAGTGGATGATAAAATGTATACTCCTGGGAATTTTAGCCCAAACATAACTAACTAACTGTTGAGCCAGAGTGGCATTTATGGCACCATCACTGGGGATTGACTGGACTCCTGCACTCAGGGATTGCAATAGGGGGACAGGAAGGCCAAAATAGAACTGCTGTTCATCCTAGACAATGTGAAAGCAAAATTAGTATTTTCCAGGTTTCTTCTGATCCTGGCACCTTTTGCCAACATATTGGTCTGGCAAAGCTCATAATGTGTAGCCGGTGCAGACCCTTGGTTAAAATTGCACTGAAGTCCTAATTATATTATTTGAACCTGATCTTCATATTTAAAGAAGGACCACACTATTTCCTGGAATGTGTCACCCCCACTTACTCCGAACAGCAGGTTAAAATTGAAAGCGAAGCATGGGAGTCTGTAGCAATTTCAACTGCCTCTCCAGTTGACTTGCATGTGCTTGCCATGAAGAAAATTAGCCCTTGGGTTCTGAAGATTGTATATTCATTTGTGTTATCACTCATGGCCCTTTAAGAGACATACTCATGATGTAATCAATGCATCATTGCATGTGACCTGAAGGTATAAAGGTCTTTCCTTACATTGAAGTCACTTTGAAGTGTGAGGCTCTGTTAGAAATTTGCTGCCCAGTTTTAATATAATACATTGGTATTAGCTCAGAAACTTCGATATCTGGGGAATGTAATGTTTGTGTATAACGATTAGTTGTGATCAATGTCTGTTTGATTTTTCAATTTACTGATATCCAAGCCCAGTTTCTTATGTTCTGGGACATAACATAGGCATTGGTACATCAGGTAAGATACCCAGCTGGAGGCAAACTCACAACAATGAATGCCTATCTTTAAATGAAAATCGCAAATATTTATCTGGTTTAATTGCACTAAATGATCTGAAGTTAAGCAAAGGAATAACTTTAAATTTTACATTTATAATTGTTATAATATTATATAATAGTAATTTATATTTTAGGTGTTAATGGCAGATTGAGATTGTTGCCTGAAATGGATTTTGAGACTGTAACTCAGAAGTGTCAATCTGAAACTCTTGGTGCTCTAACTTAGAGGGTACAGTATGAAATGATCTGTCATCCGTCACTGCATACTACAAGAAATTCTTTGTTTAAAAAATATTTAAAGAATGGTTAATTTGATTCTTTGCTAGTATAAGAGACGTCACTGCATCCATCAAAGATGGTCATTTGTGCTTGAGTTAATATCTGTTTGTATGTTAAACAAGCGGGTATTTGTTTTCTCAAATAGCTTTGTCACAGTTTGTTTCTAAAATCAATGACAATCTTAAGTCACTACTTTTGTCCAAGAGTCAAGTCAACGTTTTTTGAAACTTTTGAAAGTTGCAATTCATTGTTATGCTGTCTTTCTTCAGGGTGGTAATGGTTTGGTGGTATTATCACTGGACTGTTAATCCAGAGACCCTAGGTGATGTTCCAGGGACTCGGGTTTGAATCCTACCATGGCAGATGGTGGAATTTGAATCCAATAAAAATCTAGAATTAAGAGATAACTGATAACCTTGAATCCATTGCAGACTGTCAGGAAAAAAAACCCTCTGGTTCACTAATACCCTTTAAGGAAGAAAACTGTCATCCTTACCTGGTCTGACCTTCATGTAACTCCTTACTCACAGCAATGTGATTTACTGTTAACTGCCCTTTAGGCAATTAGGGATGGGCAGTGAATGTTGGCCTAACCAGCAATGACCTCATTCCATGAGTGAATCAAAAAAGTCCCCTTTAGCACTCATTGGCTTGTGTAATATTAGAATATTAGCTAACAAGCTGTTGCATGAAAGCAGCTATTGTGAGCATGTGACATCAACATGAAACACTTTATACTTCCTCTGGCTTCAAAATAAGCAATTAACCATGTTCAAGGAACAAAAAGAAAACACATAAATTCGAAAAGGGCAACCCTTTGACAAGCTCACAATTAGCGTTTATCTTAGAAGGTTAAAAACTTCTCACTGTTGCTGACACGTTATGGAGAATATCTCCAAAAAGATGAAACAGAGATTTAACTCCTGAAATGTTGAATGTCACTGGATTCTGAGATTTCCCTAGCATTATTTTAAATAGTTTAAAAAAATTCATCCAAGTACTTCAGTAAGATAATTCTACAGAAATTTTCCCTCGGTTGGTAAGCCAATGTGGCTGCTAAACCTTCTCTTTCTAATCAACTTGTCCAGAGATGTTATTACACACTTCTGGAGCAGGTGGGACCTGAACTGGGTATCTTGGTCCAGGGTTAGGGACACTACCTCTGCACTAAAAGAGGGTCCTTAACGCTAATCCTCTTGGCCATTCTGAATATTCATTAAAGAAAATCTTGCTTTTTCTTGCATAAATGCTTATGTGGGCTGCAAGCAGTAGAAGAAATAAAAATGGTCTCTTTGATCTTTAGTAAATGTTTTAATTAATGTTGTAAGTCCTTAATTAGCTGAAAAGACCTCTCATGCATGGTCTTGAAAGGTGAGATATAATTGCATTTTTTTGTTTTAGTTGCAGCTTGGGTTTCAAAATTGAATCAGTGGATCTGCCCAGATTTTTATGGAGACTGGAAGTATCTGAGCCTTGGCCAAAATAGTGCCCGTGTCCAAATTCTGGATGTGCCACTCCTAAAACCCAGGACTCACCACTTTCTTGGGTGGAGGGGGATTGGTTGACACAGCTGAAGAATGTATTTTGCATATGCATAGCTCAGAGGCAGTGGCAACTAACAATGTTGCTATATTCAGTTTAAAACAATTTTCGCCCAGATTTCCGAAACAATTTAAAAGACCTACTGCATTCCTTGGAAGAATTGGCACCTTTTTGGAAAGATACAAAACATTTAACCATGTACGACAGAAGTCCCCCAATTTATATTGCAGCAGTATGGCTGACAGCCAAAAGGGAGTTGGACGGTGAAATCTGTGGGAATAAAAGAGCAGATTTTGGCTCTTCCTGACTCAAGTGCCCAGTTGGCAGGAAGAGGTTTGTCGGGTAAATGGAAGCTGCAAAATGGGAATGGCACCTTCACACATTCCCACTATACAGATGGTTGAAGTGAAGCTAGAGGGAGGAACCAAGGCCAACGGATTGAGGTAGCGCAGTGTGCAATAGGCAGGAGGAGGAGAATGGCAGGCAGGCTTTATCCGGAGGTAAAGAACTGTAGAGGTCAGAGCTGAAAATGATTGAAAATTTATTGGTGACCTGTCAATTTTCATGTCTTGTATTGGCTCTCGAGGTTATTATCATGCTGAACTGTTTATGCTACTAGTTCTTTCTAGGCCTGTACGATTTCTCAGGGTTAGCTCTATCAAAGCAGTCACAGATGCCCTCTTTGCCCATGCGGGCAGCACATAAACTTCTTGATAGCCCTTTGCATCTGTGGTGCCACCTCCAGGCAGGTTGTAGAACTAATGGCTCTCACCAAGTCGAGGAGCCTATCAGCTATATTGCCAGAAGTGCACCAACTTATCAATCTCATACTTCGGTAGACAGGAAATTCATCAGGAACAAAAACAAAGTTGGTGGAAAAGCTCAGCAGGCCTGGCAGCATTTGTGAAGCAGAAAATAGAGTTAACGTTTCAGGTCCGGTGACCCTTCCTCAGACCTGATGGTGGCTGGGAAAATGTCAGTTTATATGCAGAAAATAGGGAGGTGGCTGGTATAGGGAGTAAACGATAAGATAGAGCCTTAAGAGAGAGAAGGACAGTTGGACAGACGCAGGAGTTGAAAGCGATCAGGTTGGGAGGATGAATACTTGTTAATGGGGACTGTTAGTGACGAACAACAGGGGGTGTGTAATGGCAGGCTGTGATACAAGGCCTGGTGTGTGGGGTAGGGGACATGGGAGAGTTTAGGCCCAAAATTATTGAACTTGATATTGAGTCCAGAGGGCTGCAGGGTCCCCAAGCGGAAAATGAGGTGTTGTTCCTCCAGCTTGTGTTGAACACTACAGCAAACCAGAGACACAGATGTTGGCCAGGGAACAGGGTGGTGTGTTAAAGTGGCAGGCAACAGGTTGTTCAGAGAAATTAATCAATTGTGTGTGTGTGTGCAAATAGTGTAATCACACTAAGTTGTTTCTGCACATACGTCTTCTACCTGATCATTTATCTGGAGAAATTTACATCTACTTTTGCAACTGGAGGTTGCAGAACCTGGACCAGTAACTATAACGCAGAATAAGGCAGTAAATAAGGAAGATGCAGTGCAGGAGGAAACTGCCATTGTCCATGTTTAGGGATTTGACATGAGGAGAGGATGGAATGACCAATTGAAGGGCAGGTCCATGTAGCCAAGGCTGATACTTTAACAAGAGAGAATTATTACTTGCTTTTCCACATTATGCTCACTGAGGCTCTTGAAACATAATAATTTACACCACCCAGTCTGTGGTGAGTTGTTTTGTGGTAGTAAAACTTTAATATTGAATCAATGCATCCTGGGGAGATACTCAACCCCAACAAGACAGTAAAGCAACAGCAGACTGTAAATCACATAACTAACATGGTTGAAATCATGACCATCTGAACTTATGACTTCAGCATAAATACATCTTCACAAAAGCCCTTGACAACCTGGGCCCTGCACTTTTGTTATGGCTCTGACCTTCCTCCTCACATTGTTCAAGAGTGCCAGTAGGCAGTAGAACTTGATTCACATGACCCTCAGATATGACCATATGTGTCAAAGGTACTGCACATTATACAAGATGAGGTCACTCTGGTTTTTGAAAAGTCATTTCAACTGCCTTCCACATTATCCATCCGCACCACTGTCTGAATTCAGGAATGAGAGATATCTGTAACAAGCAGTGGTCAAGACACTCAGCTCCCTCTGCAACTGCAAATTCTACCAGTCAGAAGACAGAGTTCCAATGTTATGGGGGACCATGCAAGCATGCTTCCCTGTATAATGCGTAGCATCTTGGCATGCAGAAATTTTACTGTTTAACACTGCTGTGCTGCTGACTGCCCTCAGTGCAACACTCATACTGAAGTGTAATAATAAACTATCTTTAAGGAAGGATCAAAAGTCAAATCCAATCATTAATAGATAAGAAATGCTGCACAGAGCATCTTAGTTGACAACCCTTTCTGTATTATTGACATTTATTGGTGGTCTGGAGATAAGTCATTTTTTCACTGCTGGACAGGCAAAACCACATCCTTGGCCCTGATGGTGTTAGCAAGAGATGGATTTCAACATGCAATCGTCAATGATCAAACTCTGAGCAGACTGCTTCAGGCTCATGAATAAGTCTTGTACTCTTCATTGACGGTTGATCTTGCAACCCCTTCAGATGATGCTACATGTGTCCTCCATAAGATCAGCCATTCTCTCATGGTTGGAGGTCATGTAGTGAGTCTCAAAGACAAGGTCAAGCTCAGTACCAGCATAAACACCTCCACATGCACTATGTAAACTCGCAATATCTCAAGGAACTGTTGCGTACACACATCTGCTGATGGCCCAAATACTGCAGGCGGCAGACATAAGTGAGTTAAGTGAAAAATAAAAGTTGAAAGACATACGGACCAGTCTCTTGGAGATATTTGTGAAAAATGAATTGTGGAAGGTTAATAATTGAACAAATGATTTCAGGATGTCTGGCTTTTGCAGGTTAGTTGAAATCTTTTGTTCTGTTCCTTTGACGGTGGTTGACTAGCAGCACTCAGACTGAGAGAATCATTTTACATGCATTGAGGTTGTTCTTCCACTATGACCTTAACAACACGTTAGCATTTGAACCCAGGCCAGTGCATTAGAACTCCAATCACTAGCACATCTTTTTAAACGAGCACACACAAATTAGTGTTGTAATCATTTTTTATCCCTCTTTTTGTACATTCCTGGAAGGTGAAACAGAAACAAAAATGTCTGCAAGAAGTGGATTCCTGCTGAAATATAGCCCCTTTGTTATTTCTTCTGTTTACATCTTTCTTTGATTTCCTGATATTTTACAGGTGCAACATCCCTTGAGAGCCACACACGACTTTGCCAGGCAGTGCAATATTTATATCTGCCGTCTTTTTGACTGTTGCAGTCCTTTTTTAAAAACACGGTTTGTGTTTCAAAGTTAAACATTTCCATACCACTTTGGGGCTCTGATCTATTAACGTAACATAATAGGAGAGCAAAACATCGCAGATACTGGAGATCTAAAATACAAACAGAAAATGCTAGAAAATGCCAGGCAGCGTCTGTGGAGAGGGAAATTGCCAACACTTCAAGCCCACAATCAGCATGAGTTCTGATGAAGAGTTGTGCATGTGTGTCCATGTCCCATTCCTGATATTTCCCTGTCGCTTCAAGATGCCATGCTCCCTCTGAGTCACACTGTTGTGCCATAACAGTGTGCAGTTCTGAGGATACTAGTCAAGGCTCAATTACACTGCTACACCCTTAAGATGCCAGGCAGAATGGCAGGGGCTTGTGGTTAGTGTGGTATATATCAATCACCCCCTAAGGCATTGTAAACTTTCTATTCTGTCAGTGCAGGATATCATTAACAGTTAAAGTGCCTAGTTGCTGCCAAATCAACCGATGTTTCAGGTGAAGCTTTTCCAGTGTTAACATTGTGAAGTGTTCTCCTTCATTGCAATAGTCAGCAGTGATGACTATTCTTCCTGTTGAAAACCTATGATGTGCCATGTGTTCCAGTGTCAGCAACCATTTTGCACAATAACTGTTGGTGCTCAACTGACAGTTGATTTGATGCTCCTCCAACACTTTTATCTATATCCCACTTCAGACCAGTGACTGTTACTTTTAAGCCCCTAATCAGTCAAGCTACACTGAGCCTGCCCCATGTGTCCATTAGTTACAGGGTTGATAGACCTGGCTTCAATCAGCCCTGGCTTCTTGCCCCCAACTGGAGTTTCTCCTGGTAGGATTTGCAAAGTTGGTATTTTTCTTGATTGTGCATCCAACTTAGGACTGAAAATTTATTTGTGAAATGCTGAAATGCCAAGTTGATAGATCACAAAAAGTGAAAATCTATTGAATGAGGAGTTATTTTAGTTGGTACATTAGAGTTAAGTGATGTGAAATAATTTTTGCCATTTCTATTCTTCAGATAAATGGTGTGTGATAAACAAAAAGAAGCTTAGAATGTTTATCTAAGAATTATGAACTACTAGGGGCAAGAAGGTATTGCTTTTAAAGCTAGTTGCAATTTCAGTGAAGAATTGACTAGTTAACTACATTAAACAGCAGCAAATCCCAATGGCTAAGTAACAGACTTACTGCATTTTTAACAAAAACTGGGTGTTTATGCTTACAGTTTAAAGACTTGAGTTCATTGTTTTGGGACTGTGGTGAACCACACTTCAGTAATTAAAAGTTTTCATTCTACAAGTAAATTGATCCTCTGAATGCCTTTCATTCAATATAAGTAAATTTATATTTATAATATCAAGCCATCCTCACCTCTAACCAGTACAAGTGAGCAAAACAATACGAACCTTCAAAGATAAGCATTTTCTTTAAAAATACATGTATTGACTTCCCTTGTGAAGAGTTACAGAGGAAAGGAATTTTCAGATTTTACAAAACTTACAGGCATTCATACCATGGCTTTAATAATGCAGTTGCTCATGAAAGCCTGGTCCATGAGTTACTCTTCTAACTTCAAATTATTTTGTGCGAGATCAGCACTAAATGTACATTCTCAATTGTATACAGGAGGATTTTGAGATTGCATTTTATTTACTTGTCACACAGAACTACTGTGAGGTACAACTTCTAGCCTTTGAAAGTCGCACTTTTATTTCTTCTTTCTCCTTCAGCTCCATCCCCTGGAAGTGGCAAGAATAAACATGACTAGAATTGCCACTTCGCGTGGCCTGATGTTCCAACCAGTTCAGCTTTGTAGCCAGGCAATTGTCCGCAAGCAAAGAACTGAAGCTATTGTTGTTAATTCTAAACTCAAAAATGGGTGAGGATCCCATAATGTCCTGAGCTGCCAATTTCAATGATTGTCCATCCACGTTGAACATTAGTGGCTCTCTCCCCATTCCCCTCCAATGAGGTGTTCAGATTCTAAAATTACTGAACTCTATATTGATTCCTTCTGAAACACTTCATTCCATGTCTTTTACCATACTTCCCCCCCCCACCACCCCTCCACCCCTCCACCAACCACACCCCAGGCCCTGTCATGGCGCAGGATGCTTTCAGGACTGCCAACATATTTACAACTACTTACGGCACCCATTATCAGTTTCGCTCTTTCGTTCTCGGACTCTACTCCATCTCAACCAATCCGCTTCCTCCTTTCTTCCTTCAGCATATAAACCAGCTGCTAATGATTCTGAAGTAGAGTCACAGGACTTGAAATGTAACCTCTGCTTTCTCTCCATGGATGCTGCCAGACCTGCTGAGTTTTTCCAGAAATTTCTGTTTTGGTTGACCATGTTTAGTTTATCATTCTTCCTTTCTGGAATACGTCTTCGCTGTAAGTCACAACTTAGTTTCTTTAATGTCTGCTGTTGTTCCTCAACCGTCTTTAATTTCAGACTATTATCAATTCTACACTTAGCAAATGGTAGTAATGGTTCTACATTTTGTCATTTCTAGCTCTTCTAGAGTTTTATTTTTTGCTTTTTATCTCCTTGTTGCATCCCCTCTGTCCTGCAACCTTTTTATTTAATTTAATCACTCCAGGCTTCCAACTTATCCCTTCCTTTTTGTTCTTTATGAAACTCCATCTTTCACTGCTATTCTGCTTGTTTAAAATCACGTGCATCATTTTTTTCATCATTCTGATGAAAGGTTATTCACCCAAACTGCTAATTCTTTCTCTCCCCACAGATGCTGCCTGACATACTAAGAATTTCTAGCATCTTATTTCAGATTCCCAGCATCCACAGAATTGTGGATATTTTATTGACATCCTAAATATATGTCTGCCCTTCATAGAAAGATGGAATATATTTTCTTCCCATTCTGTTCAAGTCCCCTCCCTCATCATATCTTGTTTTTACTGCATTATTACTGGTTCTCACAGGAATTGGAAGATTTTGTTGTTTTAAAATCCATCTCTCTTTTGCTTTCTGAAGGTACATCTCTAAGTTTCCCCATGTCATTTAATACATCTCCATTACTATTTCTAAACGTAGTTTGTCCATCTGTATCTGCTATTGGCCAACTGAATTATACCTGATGAGACTTTCTTCCACATTGCTTCCTGTAAAGGCACTGTCACACTCTTCCAGTTTCTCCTCCTCCATCACACCTGTCCTGAAAAAAAAAATCATTTCCACACAGTGCTTCTGTATCTTTTTTCCTCAACTGAAGAATCCACTTCATTGTATGTGACAGCCAAGGCTCTCAGTTGTGCCCATTCCCAATTCCTGCACTTCTGCCCTCACCCATTTCACTCAATCTCAAAACCATGATAGGAAGTCATTGCCCATACCTTCCACTGGACCAATTTTGCACATTCAATAGATCATTCTTCACCATTTTTCCTACTTGCAGTACAATGTCACCATCAAGCACATCTGCATTCTCTTCCCTTTTAGTATTCCAAATGGAATATACCTCACAATGCCTGGTTTAGTCTTCCATGTCTTTGCTGAACACTTCCACTCAGTCCTCAGGTGTGACACCCAGCTTAGGTGACTTGTAAGTATAACTTTCAAGTTCACTTCTACTCTCACATCTCAGTACTTGGTCTCCCATAGGTCAGGAAAGCTCAAAAACCTGAAGAACAGAGCCTCATCTTCTTAGACACCACAATTTTCTGGACTTCACATTGTGTTTAACAACTTTAGAGTATCAAAACCATTCAAACTTTCTTTTAAATGATTCAGACCTTTCCATTTTCTACTAATCTGCCCATGTTTTACAATTTTACTGCCCCAGTTCCAATGCCTTTTTGTCTTGCACTCTCACCTTTTTTTCATGTGGCCACTCCTGCCTTCCACCATTTCGTTAGTCTTTTTATCTCAATCCACATTCCCTGCTAGCTGTCATGCTGCCATCACCACTTCCCTTATCCTGGCTTTGTATATATTTACAAACTGTTAAATCTCTGCAACCTGTTTAGGGATGCTGCATACACATAATAAACCAAATATAAGATTCCATGTACCTTTGGCATTCGGGAACACCAAGTCACCTGAGCAGTAACGTGTGCGATAAATATGTTTCTTCTATGAGCAATGACTCACTTTGTTCTACAATTGTAGAACCTTTTTGGACAGTCTTTAAACTACTTTGGTAATCTTGGCACTCAATAATTAATGCACATCTTTAAAACTCATGATTGGCTGTTATGTCTGCAGATATGTACGGATATTTCAGAAATTTTCACAGCTATGGGACTGAATTCAAAATGTGTAATTTCATGGAATTGTTAACATTGTTCATTCAAGCATTTTGCATATGATTGCTTGGTCTGTGTATCAGCCTCTGTTTTCGTCGGATATTTATTGAATCTGACAGAAGGATGTCAGCAGTAACAAAAGATTAGCAGCAGAATTTTGGTCAAAATTCTAGATTTGACCCAGAAAAAAATCAGCTAAGCAAACCTGATGGCTCGGAATTTCCTCAGAGCTTAGACTTACCTGGAATCTGCTCCAGCTTTACCATTAAAACTCCACTGGGAATGTGACAAAAATTAGGCTTCTGGCAAAGTTGCAGTGGTAGGGTAGGAATTCCATCCCTAGTGATGGTGTCTTTCTGAGAAGATGGTCTGCTCAGAGAAAATATTGTGACCTCAAATTTTCTGTAAATGACCTACAGCACTGTTAGCCCTTTAGAGAGAGAGAAGAATTAGAGCAGCTGGTGGTCTGCAAAGGGAATTATTCATGGCTTTCCTGTGATTGCTCATTGGCATCCCGAATGGGAGCTTATTAGTGCAAAACTGCGCAAAATAGATGTAAGCAGCTGTGCTATTTGGACATTTTTGTGCAGCCTTTCCAAGGATTCTTCAGAGAGAAGAACAGACAACAAAACAATGGTAGTTGTCTCTTGTTATTGTACTAAATCGACTCAGCAACTAACACCATGCTTTCTTATTCATGGAGAAGACAGTCACAGTAAATGGCATACTAATTTGGTGCTGCCCTCTTCATTTAGGTGATGATTACTAGCATGGTCTTGTCAGGACAAAAATCCTGATGCTCTGCGTGATCAAATGGTTAATGGATTGAAATAATGACATTTACTTGCAAATGGAAAGAAAGAGCTCAGGTCCTGGTCCAATATAGCCTACAGAATCAAACAAAAAAAGAAATTGCTGAAGCAACTCAGCAGGTCTGGCAACATCTGGAGAGAGAAGCAGGATTAATGTTTCGAGTCCCGTGACCTTTCTTTAGAACTGATAGAAGCTAGATGAAAGCCGTTTGACAGAGGACAACCTTTTCAAGAGTGTTTGTGTGTTATTTCTTCTTATAGCAGTCCAGAGCTCTAGGTGCACAGTATCCTGATGGTTTGTTCCAACCGTCCTTCCTAAACAACAGAGTTGTGAAAGGCGCTGTTATGTGAAGGCATCAGGACCCTGGAGCAACCTTACAATGATGTCATGTCCTATGCATCACGAGTGCCAATTACATAGAATGTGAGGAGTTAGAAAACTCTGGAAAAAGACTGCAACACTGGTGTCTAGAATGACAGAATCTTGACAGAACATGGACATGAACACACAAAGAAGACTGATCCTGACATAATGTAACTATAAATCAGATCTTGATGTATTTATGATAATTGTGTATAGCAGTATTTGGAGTTAATCTATAATGAATATTGTAACTTTGAAGTATTAGCATGAAGACAGTTTTTGATTTTGTCTTCTCTTCAACCTGATTGGACCCCACTTGGAGTAGTGTGAGCAAATCAGGGCACCACATCTTAGGAAGGATAAGTTGGCGTTGGAGGGAGCACAACATAGGTCTACAAAAATATTACTTGGATTAAGTTATGAAGAGAGATTATACAAATTAGGACAGTTTGCTTCAGAGTTTAGAAGGATGAGGGGTGATCCGATCGAAGTCTTTAAGATATTAACAGAAAAAAGCATGGTAGGTAAAAATAAACATTTTCCACTGGTTGGAGATTCGTGACCTAGGGTTCATAGTCTGAAAGAGGAGAGATGTTAGGAAGCATGTCTACATGCAAAGGCTGGTAGAAGTTTGGCACTCTTATCCACAAATGGCAGTTGATGCTGGATCAGTTGTTATGTTCAAATCTGAGATAGATAATTTTTTGTTCAGCAAATATATTAAGGTATATGGGCCAAAGGCAACCAATCAGCCATGGTCTCTTAGGGTGGTGAATCAGGCTCAAGGGGCTAAATGGCCTACTCCTGTTCCTATGTTCCAGTGTCTTGCATCCAAATATGTAGTGTGGTATCAAATTATGTGATCATAGAAGCATGACAAGTTCTTAGTATTCTGGACATTTTAATCTGCAACTACTATAGATCTCATTTCAATCTTTCCAGGCAGCAAAAGCTTGCTTCCCAGACCCCTGGCTCTCTTGCTTGTTGGCCTAGAATGTACATATGCCTCATTACATGCCGGTTTATGCTGTTTGTGGCACTTTGGTTGAAGATCACGAGCCATGAGAAACAGTGATGTCTAGAAGCCATCTGTGGATTTTTTTTTTAAAGAGGGCAGGATGGGTTGTATGATTGAGTTAAGAGGCCAAGGAAGCCTCATGTATACAAGTTATTTACACAGAGCTTCCTCTAGACATCATTCCCTATCAGTTATACTGAAAGAATGAAGTCCATTCCCATTTGCAAAACGAAATAGATAGTTTGTTGGACTTTATTATCTAATTAAACCGTTTTGTTATTTCCCTTTTTATAATTCAAAAGGCTATGAATTGGATAATATATTACATAAAAAGGGGAAATAACATTAGTAAGACTAACTGGATTGCTCTTTGAAAGTCCTATCACAAACTTGACAGTCTGAATGTCAGTGTTCTGTGCTGTATAGTTCTGATTTTTTAGAAGGAAACAGAAAGGGTAACACAGTTGCTTAATGCTTAGAACTGCGGCCTCACAGTGTCATGCATCCAGGTTTGGTTACAGCTTTGGGTCATTGTCTGTGGACTTTCCAGGTTCTCCCCGTGTCTGGGTTTCCACTGGGCACTCCAGTTTCCTCCCACGGTCCAAACACATGCAGATTAGCTGAATTGGCCATGCAAAATTACCCCATAGTGTCCACAGATGTTCAGTTTAGGTGGATGAGCCATGGTTAATGTGGGGTTATGGGGATAGAGTGGGGAGTGGATTGGGTCTGGGTGGGATGCTCTTTGGTGCAGACTTAATGGGCTGAATGGCCTCTTTCCTCACTGTAAGGATTCTATAATTCAATGAAATCAGTGATCTGACAATTGCATGCTAGTACTACACTCTAATTTGTACGGCTGTGTGAAATGACATTGTTAGAGAAGCAAAAGCTGAAGTCATGACACAGCTTCGTACCACACAGTGCTTGTATAGATTAGTATGGTTTCAGACCTTCTTATAGCAGGCCACAGACATGTCGTCTCATCTCCTTGATGAAGCACATTCTTCTTATGTAGACCTCTTCAGAGATTCTGTGGTGACTTACAGTGTATATGTGTTCTTAGATGACCTGGTGCTCTGTATGCAACTTAAATGTTGCTTGAATTTGGTTAGCTCCATTCTGTACAAGTTTCCCTGCTCCACCAGGGAATGGTTTGTTCACAGGAAAAGACATATGTCCGATATTTAAGAATATTCCTGTGGTCTTTCCCTGTTAGATGTACGTCCTTGGAAAATAAACAAATGGAGAAAAAGGTTGCTTAATAGCTTTCATATGGTCGAGAAATCATTCAATAAAATGTTATGACTTTTCAACTTTAAAATCTGATTTTGGCAGCTGCCGCATCTCATATATCCCATTTTAACTCAGGAATACAATTGAAAGATGAACCCACAAAACTAGAAACTGCTTCTGGCTTTATCTACTTAAGTCATGTGAAAGCCAATGAGAACTCACTTCTGGCTCATGAGGAAGGGCAGAAAAATGGGAGTAGACTTGAATGAAATACCTCTCCCCCAATTTCCACATGAAATAAACCTATGTCTGCTCACTAAGAATGTGAGGTAGGCAAACCAATTTACTCCTCCAGCTGAAACATTCAACAGCAAGCTACCAGTCAGTTGAGAAATTACATGCCATCATATTTCCATTTTTAGCTCCATAACCTGCCCAAATCTATCTGTCACAAGTTTCAAACAACAAGATTTAAGTGCCCTTAATGCATGTTGTGAAGAAATGAGTTTGTGTTTTCATAAGCAGTGGAAAAAAATAGGCCAGAATTTATTTGCACTTAACCCATCTGAGACCCTGAGCACACTCTAGATTGAGGAAATAAGTACTCCTTCATTTGTTCCATACAAATTCTAATGAGCAAGCTTGAGAGTTACACCTTGCTTTTTGTTTGCTTACAGGATTGGTTAGCACAGGTACAACAATGCACAGTAAGTAAATACATGACTTTATTACACATCATTAGTGATGGATTTTTTAAAAAAAATTGCTTGTGGGACATGGGTGTCACTGGCTCGCAGGCATTTATTGTCCATCCCTAGTTGTCCTTGAGGCTGATGGTGAGCTGCCTTCCTGAACCACTGCAGCCAATAATGGCGGTAGGGAGGGAATTCCAGGATTTTGACCCAGTGGCGGTGAAGGAATGGGGATATACTTCGTAGTCAGTATAGTGAGTGGCTTGGTGGGGGGGGTCTTGCAGGTGGTGTTCCTATGTTCTAGATAGCAGTGGTTGTGGGTTTAGAAGCTGCTGTCTAAGGATCTTTGGTACATACCTCTCAGGTCTCTCTCTTCCTGCACACCCTCTCAAATTGTGCCCTTTATGTTATACTGCCTCTCCATGTTCTCCAAGCATCACCTCACACTTCTCTGCATTGAACTTCATCTGCCACATATCTGCCCACTCCCTAACATCAGGCCGTTGCTCCCAGTTTTGGTACTACTCCGCAGATGTTAGTGAGGAAGAATTTGTAGCTTGACAAGGCTGTTCTCGCTATTATTGTCACTGTTGTTTTTGGTGCCTAGGTTAATGCTGGGTGGTTTGAATTTTGTTTGTTGCTGTTGAGACATTGTAGTGATTGATACAACTGAGTGGCTTATTTCAGAGGGTCCGGAGTCACATGCAGACACATTTTCTTCCCTGAAGGACATTTGTGAACCAAATGGTTTTTCTGACAAATGGAGATGGTTTCATGATCATCATTAATCTCTTAATTCCTGATGCTGAATTCAAATTCTACTGTCTCCATGGTTGGATTTGAATCTGGGTCTCCAGAACATTAGCTGTATTTCTGGATTAATAGTCTTGTGATAATACCATTAAGCCATAGCCTCCCCTGATGTCAAGTACTTAGATTGAATTCTGATTTATCTGATAGAAATCTCAGGAGAAATGTCTTGGCTTTCTGTGAAATTGTGTAATTTACTAATAGCTTTTATTTTTATTGCAGAAAATTTCCTCTGTAAAACCTATGCCAGTTGTTCGTTTATAACCTAGTGCTCACCTATGTATTATTGCGGAATATTAAAGCTGACAGTGTAGACTGAAGCTTGCATAGAAGGTAGGCCAACTAACAGGAAGCAAAGACTTAATCTTATTCAGGGTGACAGGATATAATGTGTAAATCTGGATGAGCACACGTCGGGCAGCATCAGAAGAGCAGGAAAGCTGACATTTTGGGTTGAAGAAGGGTCCAGAACCGAAACGTCAGCTTTCCTGCTCCTCTGATGCTGCCTGGCCTGCTGTATTCATCCAGCTCTACACCTTCTTATCTCAGACTCCAGCATCAGCAGTTCCTACTATCTCTCAGGATGTAATGTGTGATGTGTCACAGGGTTTTGTGCTGGACCTCAACTTCTGCCATTTTCTAAAAATGATTTTCAAGAAGGGATGAAATTTGCTGATGACACAAGATTAGGTAGGAATGTAAAACAAAGGCAAAAAATATATAAATATGTTGTGAAGGAATTTAGATCTGGCAAAAGATGCATAATATGTAGAAATGTGAAACTGTCTATTTTAGCCCAAGAATAAAAAAAAGCACATTGTCTAACTGCTGAGAGATTTCATAGCTCTGAGATGCAACAGGATCCAGGTGTCCTTGTGCATAAGTCACAAACGCTAAAATGCAAATGCAGCAAGTAATTATGAAAGCTAATAGAATGTTATAATTTACTGTGCAAGGAATTGAATACAAAAGTAGGAAGGTTGTGCTTCACTTATACAGGGCATTGGTGAGACCACAGCTGGATTACTGTGCACAATATAGTTAATCATAGAGTTATACTACATGGAAACACACCCTTCAGTCCAACTCCTCCACGCTGGCCAGATATCCTAAATTAATCTAGTTCCATTTTCTAGCATTTGGCCCATATCACTCGAAACCCTTCCTATTCATTTACCCACCCAGAAGCCTTTTAAATGTCATAATTGTATCACCTTCACCACTTTCTCTGGCAGCTCACTCCATACACGCTCCACCCTCTGCGTGGAAAAAGTTGCCCCTTAGGTCCATTTTAAATCTTTCCCCTCTCTCCTTAAACCCATGCCTTCTAGTTTTGGACTCCCCTACCCTGGGGAAAGGACCTTGTCTACTTACCCTATCCATGCACCTCATGATTTTATAAACTTCTATAAGATCACCCCTTAGCCTCCGATGCTCCAGGGAAAATAGCCCCAGTATATTCAGTGACCCTACATCTCAAACCCTCCAATCCTGGCGACATATTTGTAATTCTTTCCTGAACTCTTTCAAGTTTATCAACATCTTTCCAACAGGAGGAAGGCCAGAATTAAACGCTGTATTCTGAAAGCGTCCTCATTAATGTCCTGTACAGTCGCAAAATGAAATCCCAACTCTTTTTCGCAATGCACTGACAAATGAAGGAAAGCATGCCAAACACCTTCTTCACCATCCTGTCTACCTGCGACTCCACTTTCAAGGAACTATGCATCTGCACCCCTAGGTGTCCTTGTTTGGCAACACTCACCAGAGTCCTACCATTAACTGTATGAGTCCTGCAATGATTTGCCTTACCAAAATGCAACATCTCATATTTTATCTAAATTAAACTCTATCTGCTGCTCCCTGGCCCATTGGTCCATCTGAACAAGGTCCCAGCTCTGAGATAACTCCTTTCACTGTCCACTATATCACCAATTTTGGTGTCTTCTGTAAACTAACTAACCATACCTCCTATGCTCAAATCCAAATCATTTATATAAATGATGAAAAGTAATGGACCCAATACCAATCCTTGTGGCACACCACTAGTTACAGGCCTCCAGTCCAAAAAGCAAACCCCTATCACTACCCTCAGTTTCCTACCTACAAGTCGATTTTGTATCCAATTGGCTAACTCCCCCAGGATTCCATGTGATCTACTCATGCTATACAGTCTACCATGCAGAACGTTGGTGAACTTCTTGCTGAATTCCATTTGACAACATCTACCACTCTGCCTGCATCAATCTTCTTCATCACCTCTTGAAAGAACTCAATCAAATTAGTGATTATTTGAAGAAGGATGAAAATGCATTGGAAGCAATCAGAAGGTTTACCAGGTAAATACCCTGAAAGGGTGAATTGTCTTATGATGAAAGGTTGGATAGGTTAGGATTGTATCTGCTGGAGCTCAGAAGAGTAAGAGAACTTGAAATATGTAAAATCCTGAGTGGTCCTGCCAGGTTGAATGTGGAAATGATTACCTTCTTATAGGAGAATTAATACCTATGGGTCACTATTTAAAATAAATGGTCATGCATTTAAACAGAGAATCATAGAACCCATATAGTGGGTAAAGAGGCCAGTTGGCCCATCTAATCTGCACTGACACTCCGAAGATCATTCCACTTAACCCTGCATTTTACAATAGCTAATCCAGCTAACCTGCACATCCCTGGACACTACAGGACAACTTTTAACATGAACAATCCACCTAATCTGCTCGTATTTGGACTGTGGGAGGAAACTGCAGCACCTGGCAGAAATCCATGCAGATACAGGGATAACGTGCAAATTCCACGCAGATAGTCACCCGAGCTGAAATCAAACTTGTGTCCCTGGCACTGTGCTAACCACTGAGCCATTGTGCCACCCTTTTGCCAAAGGGTAAGTGAATGTTCTGAACTTTCTTCTTGGAAAGTTGTTGTAGACAATACTTTAAAAGCAGAGGTTGATATGATCATATTAAGAAAGGTTTGAAACATTGTCAGGAGTAGGTGGGAATATAGATTTGAGGTTACAATCAGATCAGCCATGATCTTTTGAATAGCTGAGCAGGTTCAAAGTGCTGAGTCGAAAGCTCATTCTTTTTCACACGTTTGTAAACTTTGAGTCACCAGTGGTTCATTGACTTTCAGTGTTAGTTTGACAAAGTGATAGCATGTAGAGTTTCTTATGGTAGCTACAATTGGTGAAAAATCGTTGACTGTTTTCACTTACCTAATATTTTGTTGTAAATTGAAGGATTTGAATGAGACCATTGCTGTGGCTATTTTCTACTCTTACTGAAGTCAATCCATCAATGGTCCAAACTATGGCAGTAATCGCACATAACACCATAAAATAACTGTATTGATATTGAGTCAATCTGACAGTTTGACATCATATTTTACTCAACACCTGGATGATTCATGTGAATTTCCACTGATAAGGACATTTTAAAAAAAAACTAAGCATTTCCAGAAGTCTGTCTTTGCACAGGATCTAAATGCAGACTTAAAATCAATAAGGCTGATGAAATGTTGAATTGGAAATTGCTGGCACTTTTCTACAACTTGTCATGGATAAAATACCTTGTCAACACACAGTCTTCCCTCTCAGATATCTATATGATACTCTCTGGGATCTGAATTAATGGCATTACGAGTAATGAATAAAGCTTTGTAAATGAGGGGTAGAAATAGTTATTTATTTTAGTTAGTTATTTTTAATTATGTAATTAACTCACATTACATTGTTAATCCTTCTGAAGTGAGTGTATAATCTGTCCGATTTTGAAGATAGCTTAATATAAGAAATCTGTGTACTCACTTCACATCTAATAAATAGATTGCTTTAATAAAACAAAGAATTGCTGAAAATCTGAACAAAAACAGAAATTGCTGGAGAAACTCTGCAGGTATAGCAGCTTCTGCGGAGAGAAAGCAGAAAGCAACTCTGCCTTTTTTCCACAGAGTTTCCCCAGCAATTTCTGTTTTTGATTGAAATAGATTGCTTTCTTTGCTTGATATGCTGTAAATTTGTTTACCTTTACTCTGGTTCTGTCTGTGCTCACAGTCCCTTAGTCTTGTGTCTATCGTGTCTTTATTGAAGTGCTTGTAAGATGGCTGCCTTCTATCTGTACCTCAGGGAAAAGGTCACATGAATATGGCAAACCAATAAGGATAGTTGTATGCAGTTGCATTTCAAACCAAACATCCACAATACAAACAACAAATGTTTATGCATTCTTTGTAACTGAGTTACCTAAGTTGTGCACACTGCAAACAGTGGTTCTCATGCACTAACAACTGGTTGATATTAGAGTTGAATCCTCTTTTGCTTGCTTTTTTATTAGCAAGGCACACGTGATCTTTTATGTTTGGCTCTTGAGATTGTACACATGCAAGTTGTTGACTTTTTCTTCAAAATCTGCTGGTCTGGTTGGACTGAAGTGCCCTCAGGTTTCATTTTGAAATTGTTTTGTCTGACTGCTGATTTACAGTGTTGTTTGGATGCATCTTTCCTTTAGTTTCTGTCTCACTCTAGTTATCTGCTCATCAGTCAACGTGGCCTGAGAAATACTATAAATCTCTTCTGGCAGACATTAGGGCTACTCGCCCAAGCTTTCAATATGCGTCTTCTAAGATGAATGGTGTTAGCTTCATGTCTGGTCTAGAATGCCACATTTTCAGTCTTGCCAAAAATTGGGTTTCCAAGCTAACTTGTCCAATTATGGTGAGTCTTGTTTCAGCAGAGTCTCAACTTTATTTTTTTGAATTATTCGCTCTTTGGCTGACTGCTGTAACTTTACACAGTACTGAAAAGCTCATAATGTTTCACAAAGTACCACTGTCACTTCATATTCACCGGATGCACTTGTTCTGCCATCTTCATTGCAATAAATACAAACCATTTTTTTCCTTCATTGAAGGTTGACAACATCAAGTCTAAGGCATAGATTGAATCGTCTGAATCTTCAATTACCTTTCATGGTTAATTTGTCCATATCATCATCTGACATCTCTGGAGCAATCATCTCTGTAGCCTTTATAGGTTTGTTTGTCTGCTTCTTAGCTAACATTTGTGTACAAAGTGGGTTAGGTTTCTGCTGTTGATAACATAGTTTTCCCCTCAATGGATATGCTTTCTTTTATTTTGTGATAACCTCTGCTTTGTTTACAACTTGTCATTTGGCCTTTATTTTTCTGTGGATACTTGTTGCTTCTATTCACATTGTTGTGGTTGAAAGGTCTAGACTGCTTATCGACATATCTGATTAAGTTCCTTGTCAAAATGGTGCACAAGTCTGGGTGCTTCATTTCCCTTGTATATGATGTATCTGTTAATTTAATAGCTTCAGAGATTTTGTACATTTTTATACCTTGTTTGAGAGTCAGTTTCTCTTCTCTTAGCAGTGATTTGGTCATAGTAGGATGTCTTTTGCCTAAGATGATTCGTCTTTTATATGATCATTTTTCATGGACTCAAATTCATATGTTTTGTGAGTTGTATTAATGCAATTATATATCTAACAATAGGTTATTATTTTAACTTGAGCTTGAATTCTGAATACATATCATTCATAAGTTACAAAGATTTGGGGTTTGAAATATGTCTTTATGGCTTTCAAAATTTCTGCAATTTTTTTTCTATTCTTCAGAGAGATTTAGGGTGGAGTACACTTTGACAGTGATAAGTGCGTAGCTACTGCTGGTTTAGTGGATCAGACACAAATTCATAGTTTTCCCACATACAGTGGAAAAATTATCAGTTCTGATTCATATCACCTTCCATTCTGACCAGCACTGAGAGGAAAATTTACAGCCATTGTCTTACACAGTGCTTCAGCTGTGACTTGCTTCTTTGAATTTTTTTGTCATTGGTAGATTTCACAGTTCTGATCATTCCTGTGTGAATCTGTCAATAGCCATGTTTCTATACCAGTCTGCAACACTCAAGGTCAGCATCACTCAGGCAGCATTTTATGTGCTCAACATTTAAAAGGCTTGTGTCTGAAGTGTCTTTATTGATGTGTTTGAAAAATGACAGACTACTATCTCTGCATGCACCAAAGCAGAGATCACATGACTACAATCTTTAAAAAAATCACAGTTGAAGTGTTCAATCATTTCTGTTTCAATACTATTTGTCAATATCCTGTTGTTTTCTGCCAATATTCTTTGCATAGTTCTCCTTCAAATGAATTGTATAAGGACATCAAGACCCTGGAACAAACTTATAATGTCATGGAGTTGCACATCACTGTGTATAAATACTACAGTTTATTGCATTTGGAACACTCTGAAAGGACACTAGGCCGGACTACACTAACTGCTACAACTCTGGTCTCTGGAAGAATCTCAAACCACATAAATTCAAACATAGGTATTAAAGAAGATAGATAAATCCCTGCCTAAGGTAGCTGTAATTCAGAGCATAATAAATCTGTGATTACCATGTATTACAGCGCTTAGGATTAATGGATAATAAATAGTGCTACTTGGAGGACAGTAGTCCTCACATCCTTAGCATTGATTTTCTTCAACCATTTTGTAAAATACCCAAAAACATAGTGTGCCATCAAACCACATGATAAAAAAATTCTGTATTTTTGTTCTTGGATGTTGAAACATATTCTTCAAAATATTCCATTGAATATTCATTGTCCATGCTCCACTTCTACCTTTGCAAGTTGTTTTGCAACCAACTTTTCATCTTTTCCTCTTTAGCAATTTATTTGCCTCCATGATCCTTTTTATAGTCAAGATTTCATTGCATCATCTGTTCAGCTGTTTTCAATCATTGACTTGGTTTTCTATCTCTGTCTGCCAAATTTTACACTTACACAAATTCAGCAATATTAAAAAGAAAAAGGGAAGTTTTGAAAATGAACATCTTCATGAGTTATGTTAAAGCCTCTTAACTAGATGTTACGATTTGAGATGATTGACAAAAGAACAAAATCAGCATGAGGAGAAACCACCTTATACAATGAGTCATTGAGGTTTGGAATGAATGTATGTTAAGTGATGGACAGAGACTCAATGATAGCTTTCAAATGGGAATTGGCTACATAGTGAAAGGAGATCACTTTCAGAGATATTATGAAAGCATAAGGTGGTGGGACTATTTAGATTGTTTATTGTGAAAGAGCAGAAGTGTGGGACTAAGTGGATTGCTTTTGGAAAGAACTGACATAGCTTAATGGGCTAGGAGCCTCATCCTGGGTTGTATTATTCTATCAATCATTCTATTCTGCACAATATAATTATCAAGAGGAACTTGGTAAAAGCAGTATAAAAGTTGAAAAGTTTCAAAGAAGAGTCATATTGGACTTGAAATGTTAACTTTGCTTTCTCTCTCTACAGATGTTGCCAGTCCTGCTGATTTTCTCCAGCACCTTATGTTTTTATTTGGACATCCAGCATCTGCAGAATTTAGCTTTTAACTAAATGTTTGAAACCTTGCTTCTAAATCACAAATATCTGTTCAAATGGCTTTGAGTGCAAATTTACTCTGTCCTCAGATTTAAGGTTGAAGTGTGACATCAGGAGCTTGGGCTGGAGTAGATGCAAAATTTCAAGAAGCCTGTCTTCCAACAAATCCTTTACTGAAAACATTCCAACGTGCTACTTTCCCCGAATCTTATTTTGAGAGTGTATTTGAATGGATGTTTTGTAGGTAACGTTGCAGTCTGTTTACATTTGCATGATATGGAATGAGGTTTTGTTAAAATATGAAAATCTTAAAGGTGCTCACAATCACATAGCTGCATTACAATGCATTATATGAATTGTTCATGAGTGGTATAGTGGGCATGCAGTAGATTTGAAGATTGCTGCTGAATTGACAGCTATGTAATGATGTCAGAATCCTGAACTTGTAATCTCACTGATGGATGGTACATTGGCTTTTACCTGGCAAAACTCCTCCATTTTGTTAGAATTCAAGATCAATTTCATTGCCGTAGGTGGAGGAACCTCAGCTTGAAATTTCATTGAATATTTGTAGAATAACTCTATATGAAGTCACACCTTGTAAAGTTTGTGTTGTTGAGTTAAATAAATGATTGCTATTATAATAAATGCTCATCTTAATTCAGTGATTGCTCTCTTGTAATAAAAACAAAAAGAAAACTGATTAGTGTATTTTCCACTTTGCATCAGAGACAGAGATAGTAACTTTTTAAAAAGTATCTCATTGGCTATAAAGTGCTTTAACATAGCCTGAAGCCATGAAAGATGCTATATGAATGCAGATTTTTATTTATTAATGTGTTGTTATGAAAAATTAATGAAGAACTTATTACATTGCATTCTTTGTTCTAACATGCTCTTTGTCTGGTGTGCAAAGATCATATTAGAATACATTTTGTGGATTGTAGCACTTAAATTAGCGTTGAGTTAGTGTTAAATTTAAACAGCATGCAGCAACATAAACAGTTGTTGCAATGTAGGAACGTGTCGGTCATTGTATTAGATATAGATGAAAGGCAAATGATAAGGCCCTTTCAAAATGGTAACCGAAAAATTCAGTAAATGAAATGAGTTTGGACAGCTTCTTTGGCTTTCAGATGCAATAATGATCTGCAAAGCACAGGCATTATTCAACACAATTGGTACTCGGTTGACCTTTTTAAAAAGGCAACCAGGAATACTGTGACTGGAATCAAAAATGTGTTGTACCCTTGGTGAATGTTTTCAGACATGCCACATGGTGCACTTAAATCATTGTTCTAAATTCACATATGCTGCATAAATTGTTGCTCCTTAAATGTATTTCACTTTTTGGTATATATTTCTACAGTGTTTACATTTCAACTGTAATAGGAGAAATGTTTTACTTACTTAAGGCTGGGGCAGGCCAACCAGAAAAAGCCTTGAGGGTTTAATTGGTTGAAGTTATTTTTCAGAAGCTCAACTTACAGCACTGTTGAGTAGACATTTGTTGGTCCTGATTCTGTATACAGAGTCCTTCTACAAAACGAATGTTTCTAATTTCAAAAGCATCTAATATGTATTTTGCATGTATTATTTATGGAAAGTAACTTTATAATTTTTGAATCATGGCCTGTTTTTCATCTGACTCCTAAAATCTGTTTCTAATTTTTTGGCATTCGTTGTCAAAAGTTCAGAGCACTACACATTTATTAAGCAATTGTCTAGGCAATAACTGTTTTGTTTTAAAATTATTTTACTCATTTTTTCGTTTTTTATCAATGAAGGTGACTTACTCATAAGATTGGCCAGTACAATGTAATGCAACCCAAATGTACATGCAGATTGTGTCCTGTAGTTTGGCTAATCACTTTCAAAAAAATAAGTGTTATTGTATCACCCAAGTGAGTTACTTATTAGTCTTTAGTTATGGCTAGCCATTGTATGTGATCCATGTATGTAAAATAAATTAGGATGTGAAAAGAAGCTGTATCATTTATGAAGGGATCAGTTGGAATATTCTTGAATAATAAGAATAACTGATTTATATGATTTTATTAATTGTCAACACTCAAGCCTTCCCTCATTATTTTTTCTGTTTCCCATCTTCTCTCTTTTGCCGTCTCTGGTACTTCCAAAACTAGGTCCATTAGTCAACTCATACCGCTTCCTTACATGTTTAAATTCACCCCCATTCCACTATTTACTCTCTCAGCAAGGCGATTAGTTCTTTTTCTGCTCAAGTGAAACCCATTTCTTTTGAACAATTTTCTCCTTTCCTAAAAGTGATTGCAATATCCCAAAAACCTCAACCCCTCCCTTCTACGCCATGCCGCATGCCACACATTTACTTACCTGATCTGTCTGAATGAGGAGAGGATGCTGATTCTGACCACCCCAATTGGCTGACTAACAATTTCCAGGTCCATGGACTGGTATCAGAGATTGCCCCTGACTTACTGTGCTGAGTCCTCCTGAGCAAAAGGCTATCACCCTTAACCTGACTGAGGACTGCTAACAACAATGACAAGCTTCCTGCCTTTGAATCTCTGCGAAATCACAAAGGAACACAGCGGTAATTTGGGCTTTTTATCTCTGGGTGATGGGCAAGCACAAGAAAGCAATGCAAGGCAGGAATGTTGTGAGCACCAAGGTAGGTTCAAAATGAGTGAGCACTAAGAGCTAGTGATCAGCCCAGAGATGCAGCCTGGTGCAGTCCATGAGCTGAGTGCATGTCTCTGAGCACGAAGTGTCCTTGTTGTAGCATTCAACAATAGTACATTTCTGCATTTTAATATTGCAACTTGGGATGCATGTGGATTGGAGGTGTACCATCAGGATTATCAGAGACTGGCACATGTCAGATGCCAATGACTATGGAATGGTGTGCATGTGGCCAGTGCTCATTGAGTATGTCCCAAGATGTTTGTGTCTCATGTCCAGTGCTCCTTTGGAGAGCAAGCAGAGAGCTGAAGTTGCCAGTTACCCATCTTGACTTTAACATCAAGAATTGTGACAGGTGATAGGATAGAAATTTGTATATTACTGAAGCAGGATGTGCAGTTAAATGAGAACATTATCAAGCAATAATCCCACTTTATTGGCAACTCACTGCTGCCTAGCGAGAATCTTGTTACGATGCCTGGCCTTTGTTGAAAACATGCAGTCAGTTGTTCCTGACACCAGAATAGGCCTCAAAAGGCTTCTCACATATTTCTGCCATATTTCTCATCACAGCCCACGCTGTTCAGTCCCCTAGAAAGTTCCACCCACTGTATGCAATGTTTCCATTCATTAGGGGTTATTCAATAATAAGGATGGCATTACTGTGAAGGGGCTGTGAAGGAGGCCATAACCATATAATTCATTGTGGTGAGCTCTCCCAAATCAGCATCTTTTAGTTTGCCAGTTACTGATGTCCTGCCAAGGAAAGGGAGTACATTCACTTCCCTCTTTCCAGAGTAGCAGGCCACATGTACATTTTGCTTCCCTCAAAGGCTTGCACACGTCGTAGGGTGCCTTTGGAATACTGCATGAATCTGTTACTTGGAGCATAATACTAGGGTATGGGTTCAACAGAGTTACGTAAGAGAAATGATTCCTGATAAATTTAATATTTTTTGAGATTGGAACTGATTTGGTGAAGAATAGGTGACTAGTGTATTTGGAACTTCAAGAAACATTTCAGCCACTGCACAAAGGCCATTACACAACATTTGGATTGTGGAATCAAGCGAATGTATCAGTGTGGATTGAGAATTGGTCAACGGACAGAAAGAGGGCAGCAATAAATATAGAACTTTCAATTTTGCAGGCTGTAACTAGTGGGTTACCACAAGGATCAAAGCTTACACCTCAGTATTTTTCAATCTATATCAATGACTCAATTGACGGGATTGAGTGCACTGCAAGTTTTCTGAGTATTTACAAAAGGATAGGCAAAAAATATGATGATATAATGTAGTGATATGTGGCTTCAATAACTTTGTAAGAAAATGCTGGAAAAGAGAATATTTTTCAACTGTGGAAAATGTTGCTATTCAAAGAGATCTAAGTGGCTTTGTACATAATCACAGAGTTAACATCCAAATACAGCAATCAATTAACAAAGCAAATGTTACATTAACTTGTATTACAAAGGGATTAAAGTTTAAGAAATCTCACTGCATTTATGTAGGGCATTGTTCAGTCTAAACTTGAAGTATTGTGTACATTTTTGCTTTCCATACCAAAGGGAGAATACACCTGCTTTAGACAGAGTACAGTTTAACTTGGGAACAAAAACAGAAGTTGTTGGAAAAGCTCAGCAGGTCTGACATCATCTGTGAAGAGAAATCAGAGTTAACGTTTCGGGTCTGGTAACTCTTCCTCAGAACACAAATGAGTTTTATACAGTTTAACTTTACCAAATTGATTCTTGAATTAAGAGATTTGTTCTAAGAAGAGAGATTAATTAGATTATATACTCCTTAGAGTTTAATGGAATGCTTGGTGATCTCATTGAAACCTATAAGTTTATTAAGGACCTTGATGGTGTGGAAGCTGAGAGATTGCTTCCCTTGGGAATCTAGTAAACAATGTCACAGCCTCAGAATAAGGAATTGACCATTTGGGACTGAGATAAGGCGAAACTTCTTCACTGAAAGTGTTATGAACCTGAGGAATTCTCTACTTGAGACCTAATAGATACTTTGTCAATCAATATGTTCATGCCTGAGATTAATATTTTTGCATTCTCATGAATCAAGGGGTACAAGCATTGTGTGCTTAGATGTAACTGACTTAGAAGCTCCTTGATACATTGCATGGCAAATCAGTTTCAAAGGGCCAAATACTCTATCCTGCACCACATTTCAAACGTCCACCTTTTAGTTATCTACTTATGATGGCCCCTTGTGTTCAAATTACTTCATGGTTTCATCCTTCCCTAGCTGTAAAAACTATTACTCTTACAATGCTCTGAGAAAAATTCCTTCAATCTTGTTCTTTTATGCATCCCCGTTCCTTTCTCACCACCATGGTGACTGTACCATCAGTAAAATTATTTTTTATAAAATTATATTGTAAAAAAATTAAGTGAGTTTCATCTCATTTCTCATTTTCTGCTTTTGACACCTCATCTATATTTCTTTTCTGCAAGCAGTACCACTCTCTTTCGAAATAAAAACCAAAAGAACTGT
>NC_063344.1:34624977-34641823 GCF_021869965.1 Rhincodon typus
TTCCACTTTTTTCTAAAATTCATCACTTTTGCACCTCTCTTCAGTTCCAAAGAAGTGGAATTGGACTTAAAATGTTAACTCCTTTTTTCTCGCCACATAGGCTACTGAGTTACTCTTTCTGGTTTTGTGATTCTCATATTAGATTTACTCAGTATAACTTCCCCAAGGAGAAAACACTATCTTTCCAATTGCCACTGCAATGTGATTAGCTTGTTCAGATTTTCATAATGTTGCTTTTCTGAAGCAACTGTTATAACCATTCAATGTTGCTTAAATGAAAATTATTAGTATTCAGTGGACCCAGGATAGCAATTCACTTTTAATGTTCCTTCTTTGATGGGTACATCCATCAATGTAACTAGACAGTAGAGGCGGATTGCCAGTCAATGAAACAAACAAGTTGAAAAATAATGGTTGCCATGATGTGTAGTGTTTTGTTAGTAAGATAGGTTCCCTGAATGTGTGTCTAGAGAGTCAGGAATCTACCAGCAAATACTAGCATTATCTTTCTCATTAGTTATCGACTGCTACTAACTAGCTCATTTCCAGCAACATTAGTTGTCAATGGCCCTTGAGAAATTTTGCCTCTGTCTGTTATTGGTTGTATGTCATTATGGCTTATTTGTCAGTCTCTAATTGTACTGAATCAATTTTTGTTCTGTCTAAATCTTCTCTCTCTTCATTATTGTATCACTGCAACTGCTAGCTGTTCCATGATCAGACACTGCTACAGTCTGCATTGCCAAATTAGTTGTTCTCAAACTGATAAAAACTCCAAGGTACAATTAATTGCATATCAACTGATTGAAGTTCTGCCTCAAGGTGTTTTTTTGCCAAAGTCACAAATTTGAATACTTTTGTATGTTAATTTAGGAGTGAGATGAACCAAATTGACCATTTTTATTATTCTTGTTTAAATCTCTAGTTTTTTTTTAACTTTTTGAGAGCGAGCGCTAGCTTGGTGAATAAAATGTGTTCCATTTGGTAGATATTATTGGCAGCCTGCTTTGCTTTCATTAGCAAGAAATAATACCTTTTTATAAGATATTTAACTCTTCATTATTTAGCATACGACAGGTGAGAAACAAGAGAGACTATTTTTGTTCAAAATAGTTGGCTTTTTTGACATTAAGACACAGATGAAGATGTTTACAACCATAGCTAGTAGCAAATCTTGAAACTCAAAATGATCAACCCTTCTGTTTCAGGAGATGGGGTAATTAATTCTTCATTAACATTATTGAATTTCTTCTTGTTTGTCTCATGTAAATCATTTTAAAAGGCTCGTTTGTGCGCTCATGTTTTTGTCCGCAAAACAGTTTGATGCTTACATCAATTTCACATATTTCCCAAGGTCCAACCAACAGCTGAATCACAATTTGCATTATCTCTCCATGAAAACACCAAGTCCTGCAAAAGCAACTGGCTCTCTTTTTAACAGTCTGATGTGGACTTTAATACACTATGTCCTTAAATTTGATCACTGCATGCTTTCTGATATCAATCAAGCTTATGAAATTCAGGGATTCCACTCCATTCTCTTAAATTTTCTTAACAGCAGGATTGACATATCCATATTGACCATAAGACCATAAGAAATAGAAACAGGATTAGGCCGTTCGGTCCTTGAGCCTGCTCTGCCATTCAATAGGAACATGGCCAATCTAATACTCCTCACGTCCACTTTCTTGCATTTTCCCCATAACCCTTCATCCCCTGACTGATCAAGAATCTATCTACCTCAGCATTAAATATACACATGGATTCTGCCCCCACAGCTCTGAGTGGTAAGGAGTTTCAAAGATTCGCAGAGAGAGAAATTCCTCCTCATTCTTTGCCTTAAATTGTCACCCCTTTATTCTGAGTCTATATCCTCTGGTGCTGGACTTTCCCATGAGGGGAAATATTCTCTCAGTATTTTCCCCATTTATCTGTCTAATACCACTTCTCTCGTGATGGTGATGGTACTTAATTCCTCCATTGTATTCTTAAGTACTATTGGAATGTTTGGAGTAACTTCCACATAAAGACTGTTGAAAATTATCTGTTTAACTCCTCTGCCATGTCCTTGTTCCTCATAACTATCTCCCCGGATTAAATTCCTAAGGGGCTTATGTTCACTTTGACCTCTCTCTTCCTTCTTTACGTATTTAAAGAAGTCCATTGAAAAGTCAATGTTAAAAAGTCAAAAATTCTCTACCTGACAGATTTGGTGCTTTCACTAATGATTTATGTGTGGAAATATTAACTTCAGTCATTCTATTCTATACCAGAGATAATTAGTAAAGTTATTCACCAGGCACAGAAATAATAAAAATCACAGGCTTGAAATAAATGCATGCCTGAAGCAAGAATCCAATCCATCCTCAAACTTCATCTGCATACACAATCTCAACTGTCAGCAATGTTTAGTGGCAATTTGTCTCACTGGAGATGCCAATTTAGTAGCTTTGCATCATTGCTAACGGCTCTGTACAATGTGTAGTTTGTTGACCTGGGGAAGGGATATATAGTATGATTGGCGAGCCCCTCTGAGAAGGAGCTGACCCATTCACAATTCATAAGTACTTTCAAAAGTGCAATGAAATACAAGACAACCAGAAAGATAGATTTAGTATGACAAGGTGTGAATGCTGACTTTTCATCCACAATGGTAGAGCAGAGTAGTGCAGGTAAACCAAGGTTGGAAGACAGAGACTGGGAACTGTGCTCCTGGCTGGAAAACTTGCAGAGTGTAGCAAAGTCTCATTGAGATTTTTAAGTGGGAATCAAGATTTTGTTGATGGGATGCCAATAAAGTGCATTATCAATAATTATGAAGCTAAATAGCAAAATGTTATAAATTTCAATGTTTGTGGTGTTTTCTGCTTAATTTTAATTTAAGACTATAAGAAATAAGAGCAGGAGTAGACCATACTGTCCTTTGAACCTGCCCTGCTATTTACTCTGACCATGGTTGATCTTCAGCTTCAACTCTACTTTCTCACCTGCTCTCCATAGCTTTCATTATTCTGAGTTACCAAAAATCTGTTTATCTCAACCTTCAACATGTTCAAAGGTGAAGCATCCACAACTCTCCTGGGATACAAAATTCCTAAAATTGACAATCTTTTTGCAAAGAAATGTATCCTCTTCTCAGTCCTAAATGATCATCTGTTATCTTGACACGGTCCATGTGTCCTAGATTCCCCAGCCATGGAAAACAGCCTCTCATTATCAAACCTGCCAAGCCCTTTTATATTTGTGTTTAAATGGAGATCACTTCTTGTTAAACTCCAGGGAATAAAGGATCAATTTTCTCAGCCTTCATCATAACCCTCTCATCAATAATCTAGTGAATATTCTTTGTCTCTAACGCGAGTACATCCTTCCTTATTAAAGACAACGGAACTGTGCATAGCATTGCACATACACCTCACCAAACTCTGTACAACTGATGCAAGGTTCTTTATTATTGTACTTCAATCACCTTGCAATAAAGATTAACTTGCCATATGTCTTCCTAATTGCTTGCTAGAGTGTGTACTGGCACACTCCTGTTTGGTGTTTATTTTAGAAGTACATGCAAGTTATTTTGAAGACCAATATTTACAAATTTCATACCTTTTAAAAATTTATTCTTATTATTCTTAATGCCAAAATGAATTATTTCATATTTGAACGCATTATTCTCCATCCACCACTTCTTGCCGACTCAACTTGTATATATCTCTTTATAGTTTTGTTGTGACACCCTCACACTTTGCATTCCCACTTAGCTTTGTGTCATCAACAAATGCATATAAAATTGTCTCTTCAACATAATCAAGATGGTAAGTACTGGAAGCGTTAGCTCTGATCCTTGCAGTATTTTACTTGCTACAATCTGCCAATTTGAAAATACCATGGCTACCTTTACTACTTATTTCCTGTACGTTAACCAATCCTTTAACCATTTTAGTAGCCCCAACTCCATGAGACCTTATCTTGCATATTGACCTTTTGAGTGGCACCCTCTTGAATGCCTTTTTGTCTGCTGTACTTTAGAAAACACCACATGATGTGCAGTTATGTTATTCTCTAAATGTCACAAGTCAGCCTGTTTTTAATTTTAATGTCATTGTTCTTGAAAGTAGTGCACATCAATGACTTTTCTATAAAGGGAAAAAAGGATTGCTGGCACATGTATCCAGACACTCAGGGATTTTTGTGTGACAGCGTAAAATAGTTGATGGTGAATCTGTAGCCTGTTTTATATATCTCTCTCAAATTTTATTTCCATTGAAGTCAACAATAATAAATTTCAAAAGGATGAGAAATGTGCTGTCAGTTGGCAGTCATTTTAGACAATTAGACAATGGCATAATCTGAACACTAAGTTTCTGAATATGGTTTTTCTTGTCACTTCAAAAGTTTACTTCCATCATGCCTGATATCAGTGGTGTAGAATACATTTAAAGGAAGTTGTGATTCAACTTCCAGTAGTAATTTCATGGAAAATGTTAACATTTTGTCATTTGAGGATTATGGCTTTGCTTAGAATTATTATTCACCTTGATAAATGAGAGCTATGTATTGACATATCCTGCGAGTTTAGTGCTAACCAGTGCTAGAAGGGATGGAAATCCTGATGATACGGCAAGCCTACTACCATCCTATCATCAGGTACCATTGCAAAGGTGCTTCTTATACATTACAAACTTTGCAGCTTTTGAACATTTCCATTAATAAACAAAGAATTAAACTTTTGCGTGGTTGACTGAAACATATTTTATGCTGAAACAATTTTTCTTTTGAATTGCCTATTCTTTTACCAAAAATAGACCAGAGGGATTTCTTCTTTTAATGGAGCAATCCGAGCATCACAAATCGCTGTAGACATTTTAATGTAGGGTGTGAATCATTTATTGTTACATTTCATATTACATGAAGGAGCACTGGTGTTTATTTAAAAGGTGAAAATAGGACATGTCAACAGCTGTAACTTTTACAAAACGTAGTTACTACTTTATTAGAATATTGTGTTTACCTCAAAGATCTAAGGTAAAAGCAATAAGTCTTGCTGAATAAAATGTTCTATTTGAAGATTTTATTTTAATACAATTTGACTTGATATGCAATACGATTGTTTATTAGCTGTAGCTATTACGTTTTCTTCATTCATGGAATTCTGCAGGGCTAAGAGAATAAACCTGTGCTTCTTCCATCTGAGAAGTGATCAGTTCAAAATTTTATGCTTTTTAAGAGTCATGAAAATGGCTGGAAAGTGTATATTTTGAAGTACATAGCAACGCCTTAATGAGAGAATGCATTAATACTCCTTTGTTCACCTCAGGTAGCACTTTTAACTTTTCATCAAGTATATTTCCTGTAAATTAGTAACATTTTTTCCCTAAAGACTATGGATGCAAAAACAACTGGAATTTGCAAGACCGAGATAAATTTTAGCTAAAGAAGGGGATCAAGTACTAAAGATTAAAGACAGGAAAATTGAGTGGCTGATCATCCATGGTATAATTAAATGACAAATCAGGCCCAAGGGACTGTGTAGCCATCTCATGTTCCCAATATTCCCATGGATGGTGACTAATTGTTTGAAATAGTAAGATTTGTCATTTCCTGTAATTAATCCTATTTAGCTACATAGTATTTTCATTGAATACCCTTATTTGGGCCAGTATAATTGATTGATCCAATGTTCAAAATTAACTTAGTGACTAAGAAGATTAGGTGTAGACAATTAATAACTTATTCAAATATCATTACATTCAAAACACTGAAATAAACACAGACATTTGAATGGATGCTTTGTAAACCATGAACCGCTACGTTCTGTGAACGTAAAACTAGTTCTGTTCCCAGTTCTCCCAGGATTGCTAACTCTTTCACAAAGAAGTTCTGATGCATGGAAGAGTTGAACTCTGCTTCAGAAACCTGGGCAATGTTGAGGTTGTGTCATGATGTGGGTAATGGTAGCCAATTTGTACACTAAGGTCTACTGACAGTAATGAAGTGAATGAACATATTTTAATGCTGTTCTGTGTAATAATATTTGGTGAAGACATTGGGAAAACTCTTATGTCCTACTTTGGACAAGGAATCTTTATGTGAACCTGTTTTTACTGTAGCACAGACAGGGTATTTGCTAAGTGTTGCCAGCTATTTTTCCTTTGTTTATTTCTTTTCTCAAGTAATTTTGTTAGTCCTCATTTAGCGAATTCTCCATTTAATTTCTCATGTAAAAGACATGATTTCTGACAGTCCAATTCTCAATAATATGTCAGCCTGCATTATGTGCTCAAGATTAGAGCTTGAAACCAGAACTTGGTGACTCAGATTAGAATAATGCTAAAGAGCCGAAACTGACACCAACTCAGTTATAAATATTAATAAGGGAGTCTTTCAGGAAAGTTATTAATTGAAATATCTTGTTATTTACATGGCATACAACAACACAAATGTTGGCCTCTTCGCATAACACTCCTTCAGTTATTACTTCCTAAGGTAACAGCATTCAAATTCCAAATGCCCTTTTTATTTGCACTGTAACCTTGACATTTTTTTAAACAAATTATGCAATTTAATCTTATCTAGCGACATTGCATTTTCATGGAATGTCCTTATTGGTCTCAGTGTAATTGACTGAACCAATGTTCAAATTTAACTTAGTGACTAAGGATATTAGGCATAGACCATTAGTAAAATATTCAAATGCCAGTATATTCAAAATACTGAATAAAAAAACAATCATTTGAATGACTGATCTGATTTGAAAACCGTGAACTGCTACATCCTGTGAAGGTAAAATTAGTTCTGCTCCCAGTTCTCCCAAGGATTGCTTGCTCTTTCAAAGGATAAGTACTCCCGGAAAATACTGACGCATGGAAAAGCTGCATTCTTCTTCAGGAAACCTGGGGAATTTAATTCCCAAACTACCAGTCTTATTACTTTCCATATTTAATTTCTTTGCATAACAGAAATAGGATTTGTAATGTAATGAGTTTATCACTTTGGACAACAAAGAAAACAGAAATTGGTCATTTAACTTTGTGCACTAGCCTACAAGTTAAATATTTCACATATTTTGATAGTGTAAATTTCCCAATCAATTGCAAAGCATAGGAAATTGTAATCATACTTATTATAAATGAAAATATTAGGATACAAAGATTGCTTTGTATGAGAGCAGAAGAGAACATTTTTACTTTATTTGCTTCCCATTTTCTTGGAATTATATTTTACTCAATTAGCTTTTGCATTTGACCAGAAGAATAATGAAAACTTATTTTAAATATTTTACAGAGGAGCAGTGCATTCCATGAACAGGACCTCTCCTATTATAAACACTTGTTATATTTGAAATTCTTTTATGAATATGGTTAGTTATTAGAGCATGTAGCTTACCAAAAATCCTACCAATTACAACCCAGCATCTGGAGGATAGGTTCATGGACAACATCAATATGGGGTCATATAGAAATTTGTGATCGACTGATCTGCTTTCCAAGCTGAAAGAGGTTGCATCAAAGGGAACACCTTTGAAGTGAATATATTGTTTGCGAGGCAATGGGTGGGAAAGAGACGTAAAGTCAGTTCTCAGCATTACTTCATTTTGGTGAAAAGATAAAAGTGAATTGAATTTACTTCTAAAGGGTTCCTTGGAGTTCTGCCACTATTTTAATTCTGCAGTCTGCAACTCTGAACTGACAGTCAGCATATCTGGAAAAAGACATTAGCCAGCAAACTGTAGCATGTTATGTAAGATAAGTTGCTAGAATACTGTTACATTTTGCAGCAATTTCACTGTGTTAATGGCATTACATAAATGCAAGTGGTTTTTGGCTGAACTCTGATTTAATGTAATTGTACATGTAATGTTAGTGAAATAAACATGTGACCAACAAAACAATATTCCTTGTTAACTTTACAGTGTTGTAATAATAGATAACTTAAAGCAGAGGAGATCTTCATGACCTTGAAAAAGAATGGCTAGGAGTACAATACTTATAAAAACAGAAATTGCTGGCGAAACTCAGCTGGCAGCATCTCTGGAGATAAAGCAGCATAATTACAAAGACAAAGTTGAATCTGACAGCACAGAAAGCAATCATTTCAGAGGGACATAGGTTGGAGGAGTGAGAGAAGCAGAGAAATTAAGGCTACTGCTGTCATGTTGACAGTTCTCATTGAACAAGTTGAGTGCAGGTAAAAGGCCAGAGGGAGGATTTCAGCTGGAGGGAGACAGTTAGAGTTGGGTGAAGGTGTCTGTGGAACAGGGAGAGGACTCTTGTTCAAAGAAATGGACATAGAGGCGAAGGCAGCGGAAGAAAATTTCAACATCATGTCATGCCTGAAATTCATTGAGGTAGAAGTGAAAAGGGCAAAACTAATCCTTTCAGCATCAGAAAGGGGAAGGTCAGAAGGGATAGTAAATACCCAATAAAAAGTGGAGTTAGGAGGGGGAGATGGACTCAAAGGGAAGAGGAGGGGAGAAAGGTTCCAGAGGCACATGGGTATTTCTGAGTTGTTGTAGCTTGTGTTCCTAATGCCTGAAAGGAAAAGGTTTCTTGTTAAAACATTGAATGAGCCAAAGAATAAAGTGGAACTGGTGGGCCATTGCGTTCAATTCTGGCCTCCTCTGCTATAGGAAAGATGTTGTGAAACTTGAAAGTGTTCAGAAAAGATTTACAAGAGTTTTGCCAAAGTTGGAGGATTTGAGCTAAAGGGAGAGGCTGAATAGGCTGGGGCTATTTTCCTTGGAGAATCAAAGGATGAGGGTTGACATGAAAGAAGTTTAAAAAAATCATGAGAGCTTGGCAAATGCTAACTGCCATTGATTGTGAATGAGAGGAGTGTGTGGCTGGTGTCTGTAGATTGTGCTCAGATCTGCAGAATGAGGTTATTCAGAGCAAACAGCAAGCTGAAGTCACCTGGTACCTGCTCTGGTTTCTATGTCAGACTTTCTTGATGTCTACCTTTTTTGGCGTTTTTGGTCTGAGCAATATTAATGGGCCAAGTTGTGGTGTCAACAAGGGAGTTAACAAGTAATCGTCACCCTGAATTGGCAACTCGCTATTCCTTAGTGAGAAATCCACCACACCACTCATGAAAAGCATGAAAGATGGCAAGAGTTGCTTCTGATGTTGAGATGGGCCTCGCTGAACTTCTTGTCCAATTCTGCCACACATCTCACCGTAGTCCACATTGCTCTGATGGCTACGCATTTTTGCACTTTATGTAAATATATAGAATTTAGGAGATCATTTGGCGAGATCATCGGCAACCAGGATCACAAATTATATAGGACGACAATATATAGTTATGTATAGTTATAACTATATATAGTTCTAGCCACCCTGTTATAGGAAAGACATTATTAAGTTGGGGAGGGTTCAGAAGAGATCTACCAAGATGTTGACAGGAAAGGAGGTTTTGAGTTATGAGGAGAGGCTGCATAGGCTTGGACTTTTTTCCACTGGAGCATAGGAGGTTGAGAGATGACTTTATAGAGGTCTATAAAATAATGAGGGTATAGATAAGGTGAATGGCAGATGTCATTTCCCTAGGGTAGGGGATTTCAAGACTGGGGGCATATTTTTCAGATGAGAGGAGAAAGATGTTTAAAAAGACATGAGAGGCATTTTTTTTAGAGTGGGTCATGTATGGGATAAACCTCCAGACGAAGCAGTGGATGTAGCTACAGCTACAACATTTAAAAGGCATTTAGATAAGTACATGAATAGGAAATATTTGGATGGATATGGGCCAGGTGCAGGGAGGTGGAACAAATTTATTTTGGGGTTGTGGTCGGCATGAACTGGCTGGACTGAAGCGTCTGTTTCTCTGCTGTATGACTCTGACTCTGTAACTTCTCAAACTACTAAAGGATGTTTGGTTGAATATCTTTAAGGAAGTTAAAGGCTTTCTGGTTTTGAGAGATCTTTCTCCAACTTATCAGTGGTAACCAGAACATTATTTTTAGTATCAGTGGCAGAGCTGGAGTACGTGCACTGAAGCTGCATCCCATCAAAACGGTTGCACTCAGAAGCACTCAGTCAGCATCCTGCAAACATCTTCACTCCTGCAGGCCCAGGATGCCAAGCAGTCCCATGATAAAGAATTAATCTGTTCACGGTGTCTGGCACATTGGATCCCTGAAAAAGACTATCACTTCTACCATCAAGGTTTCATAATATTTTGCAGCAGCACAGGTTCTCATACTGGATACAGAGGAAATGTTAGAATAGACAGCAGAAAAATGAGAGCTGTGGGAGTAGTAGCTATCTCAATGGTTATCCTGATTCCTTGATTCTGTCTTTGTAGTCTAGCTAAGATACTGGATTGTTAAAGTGTAAAACCTTCTTCAATTTCTCTCTCTACAAAAGCTTTCTTAGTTGCTGACTGTTTTACATTTTGATTTTCAGCATCTGCAGCATTTTCTTTTTTAATACAACTTTGTGAATATTGCCATCACCTCATTATTTCACCTGAACAAAGCTGTACCTGACATCAAAATGTCCATCACATTTCAGGAATGGAAATTTTTGAACTTTGTATGCATACAGAAGGTGAGAACTCCACTGGGGGTACATAACAATTCACATATTCAGTCAGTAGTTCTAACATCCCGGGGAACCTGCTGATTCTAAATAATTCCATTAAGTGTTTGGATCCAGTGTTACATTTTACTTGATGGAAGGGACAGTAGCCATTTGTCTTGCAAGGTCTCTGTCCAGAGAGCTGTTGTAAGTGGGTAAAATAGGTATCTGTTTTCACTATCTCCAAATAAATTTGTTATTATGGGAAATTGGGTCTTAGTCTTGTATTTTTGTGGTATTTGGGGGACATCCAATTGTTTCAGCTCCATTCAAGTTTGCTCTTTCAATTCTTTGTTCAACACATTGGTGATTATGTTAGTGCTGGTTCCTGCACTCATGCCATACTGGAATTTTCATCAACTTTGAACATGGTTTCTCCCATTTTTCACTGTCACATAGTTCATTTCTAACTCATTCCTTCACATCCTCAACTTCTGCACCAGCAGATATAGGAATAGTTTGTCCCCCAGAGTCCATAATAAACTCACAGACTCAGACAGCTACCTTGACTAACCTTGCTCCTACCCTGCTTCCTGTAACAATTTCTGGAGCCAATGTACTTTTAATAATCTATTCCTTTTACTTCCATCAAGGATATCCTCCAGCATGTTTGACCATGTCTGGTTGATTTACTATTCTGCTGTCCTCATTACTGTATTCAGAGAACATGGTAAGTTTTTTTCCTTGTCTTCACTGTCTACTCTACCACTTCTATATTCAACTGATCATTCTCTACTAATACCCTGACCTCCAGCTACTACCAAAGAGATTTATCCTTACAGCTATAGCAAGGGACATTTCATTCCACTAACCAGTTTTTAATCACTTCCAAAACTCATTCAATAAACTAAGTCACTTTCCTCGTGCAAGTGCTGGATATGTAACTTATGCCATTTTACCTCCTCCTTTCCCACTATCCAAGGAGCAAAGTATTTATTCCAAGCAAAATACTGATTTCCTTGTAGGTATTCCAATTTAGTATACTCTACTCACTGCACACATTGTGGTCTACTGTATATTGTTTAGCCAAAAAGCATATAAGACTAACACATTGCAGAACATATTATTGAATTTATAAGCAAGACCTTGATCTTCAATTATTCTTCAATTTAGTTGTGTTCCTCTGCTTCCTTGACCCTACTAAATTTAGCCTCTTATATTGTGCTAATGAAGCTCTACAGAAGTTTAAGTACTAACACTTCAACTTTGATTAGGTATGTTATAGCTTTGTAGATGCAATACTGAATTCAATAATTTCATAATCACTGTATAAGAAAATAAAAACAATGGTTGTTGGTTCTGATTCTGATGTTGCCATTTAGACCTTATTTAGACCCATGTTTGTTTCTTGTTTTTTTTTTGCCTTGCACCATCATGTGTCCTGCTTTCCACCTATCACAGAAGTTCCCTTTTGTTCTTTTCCTCTCGTCCTTCCTTCGCCAACCTCTGAACACACTTAAAAGCTCTAAATTCTTCCCGTAATATCAATAGTGATTAACCTGAATGTTAGCTTTGTTTCTTTTCTTGCGGATGACACCTGACATTGCTAGATATTCTCAGTATGTTCAGTTTTTGTATCAGATGGAGGGTTAGAAGTTTGACGGCCTTCTCAGTTCCTGCTGCAGTTGCTACTAAAGCTTACAAAGAACCAATCTTCTGCCCCTTTAAATCTCAGTTCCAGCTGTGCAGCAATGATGTCCCTATTGTAATATCACAAAAAATATGTGGCCATAATGGACTGGTCACTCATGGTGTTCAGGATCCCATTGGGAGCCTGCTAAGAATAAAAGATTAATCCTGAATGACTGGGACTTTGTTTTAACTCACTCTAAACCCAGTCACCTAAAGTTAAAATCAGGACCAATATATCAGAAGATAGAGGAGTGGGCAGCAGTCTCTGTTGGAATGTCATATTGTGAAAATAAACCTGCTCCTGTTTCAATATCCATAAAATATGATTTTAGTACCAAAACTTGGAAATAAAGGTGAGAATTTTACCCATCCCAACCCATCAGATAAACTGTAAAGGCAGACAATTAAAGTAGCCATTCAAAGGTTTATTCTTCTGTTTCTGCTCAATTTCCACTGCTGTCTTCTTAACTGAACTCTTTCTTAACTGGCAGCTGAAGAACCCATTTGATTCATGTGGGAACATCATTGATTTGGGCTCTTGAGTCATTTTAAATTCTGTTTGAGCAGGCAGAAAGGGGAGTCACACGATGATAAGTCAAAAGATTTCCTCAATAGGGACCAGAGAAATAAGAGCCCATATAAGGATAGAAGCAAAATTAGAAACTGCTGGAGAAACTCAGCAGGTCTATCAGCATCTGCAGAGAGAAAAACAGAATTAATGTTTTGAGTCCAGTGACCTTGCATCAGAACCCCATGAGCATAGTCTGAGTCTCTTTTGCCCAAGATACCCCTCCTCCTCCTCCCCATACTATTGTTTCCAATGTGACTTATCTTGGTGCTGGTGGGCTATCTCTGGGCCTTCAATTTCACCTTTGCCCCATGTAAGTCAGTTATTTTTTTCTATTGATTTAGACAGGACACCGACCAATTGGGTGCAAATTGGATTTATGAATTAAAACATTTTGGGGCTTAAACTGATGATGCTAGATGGCTTTGATGCCCATTAAATGTTCAGTTAAAATTTCCAACCTTCCTGAGAAAATGTAATAATTATACTAAGGAAAATCAAGGACTTGGCAAATTTGCTATTTAGGTAATTCAATTCACAACCAATAGCAGACCAACATAGCAAACTGCTTAGAAACTGGCACAGCCATTGCAGGTTATTTATATTTATTAAATTTGAGAAGCATTCATGAAGAAAAAAACTGTAAACTCTGCATAATCTTTCGAGGATACTACTGATCTATTATCATAATGATTTCTAGTGACTCCCCCAGTAGTTTTTCTGTCCATTTTCGCTGTTTTACTGATATGCCCTTTCCTAAACCAACCCTCTGAGACAAGAACATATAATAACCATGCGAGTCGCCATTGGAACACTGGTTGTCTTGCTTATCACTGGTCATTAATTAGCAATTCACTGAACTCTTACAGAAATCTTCCTGTTAATTCCATATTTCCATTGTGAACTTTGAGTTTTCTAACAAAAGGATCCACTTCCTCATTCCCTACCTCTTTTTATGCATCCAACCAGGTGGTAATGTCGTGGTGTTTCGGCAAGATTTTCAAAATGATTCATGTGAAACATATTTTCACACATGCTCATGCACTAGTAATGCCAGCTGTAGTTGTTCAATGTAATAATATCCCATTTGACTGTGAGAAGAAGACAATCAGAATCAATAAATCATTTTTCTTCAATGACATTTCTGAAAAAAAACCTCGATAATTGTTACAGGTGCTGTTAAATGTCCCCTGAAAAGGTACTGCTATCCCAGTGGATTGCTAGTGAGGCAAGTGACAAGAATAACAAAATAAACAAACATAACTGGAGTATGGGAAGATGCAGCCCGCGTTTTCTCACCAGAATTTTGAAGCCCTTCCGCTGTTGTCAGTACTGATACTGACAATCAGTTTCATGGCATACTGTGGTCTGCCGTGAAACAATAGCCTCTTAGTGTAGAAACTTTATTCTGTAGATCTTACTTTTCAGAATGTTACTATGGTGGATTTGTTTATGGTTTGTTTACTCCTTTGTTAAGGAGCGATTAAACCTCTGGTAAACATATCGCTTAAAATTGCAATCAACCATCATTTTAAATATGGGTTAAAATCGAGTTTTCCAGTTTGTTTTCAAGTTAGTAATCTATCAGACTGGAAACTACATCCAGACATATGTATTTTGTATATCAGAGTGCAGTCAAAGTCATGTAGTAATAATATAATTGCAGGCAGAATTTTGTTTTGTGCAGTCATTTCCTGCAGTAGAGATTCTTTTATATGTTGATTTGGCTGTAGCCTACCACATGAAATTCGTATCAATATTAGTATCATTCAAGCACCAGAAGAAGATAATAGATTAACTTGTTTTCAAAGAAGTACCACGTAGGAAACTGCTTATCTCCATCTCATTATATAGTTGGAGATAAATCTAAATTTCCCACGACACTGACAGTTAACTCCCAAGGAATGGGATTACATTGTTAGTTCTGTTTGACAATTTTATTACTAATTCATGACATGGATTAGCAAGATAATGATAACACAGCAAACCGACTTTTGAAGTTAGCATATGATAGTTCTATATAAAACATTTAATAGTAATCCATAATAATATTACAATCTCATATTATTGCCCTTCAGGGAAAAGTGTAACTTATTGTAGTTAAGGCATTGCCCAAATGTCTATTCTGTTGATCAATTGACAATTGATTCTCTTCATTATGTGCCAATAGTCGATTATCACATGATAAAACATTAGTGGGGAAGAATTAGATTTTAACATTATCTTAACATAAAGAAGCCTGGTAGGATGGAATAACGTACAGGCTCTCTCTCAAATTTCTCAAGTCTAGTATAATTTCCAGACATAAACGTAAACCACAGAACATAAATAACATGAAGTTACGATACATATATTATTAATCCTTAATCCTATTGGTTATTCCACCACATTCTCAAGGACAACTAGGGATGGGCAATAAATGCTGGTTCAATCAGTAGTGCTCAGATCCCATGAATGACTTTTAATGGTAGAGAAAAAATATCGTTTAAATGTGCTAAAAATCTGAAGGAAAGAAAATGGCTGCAAAAATCAACTGATCTGAAAGCTTGACAAGTGCTACATGGAATTACAAAATTAATGCCTTACTAGTATTACTGGAATTGATTTGTTTCATGATAGATAAACCTGACAATAAGCCACAGTTATGTTGTCTGCAGGATCAATCAGAGACAGAAGGAAACCTGTCAAAACTCGTTACGCAAAAGGGGTGCTGAGGGTCTTTCTGTTTTGATTGCATCTTGATAGCTTTGACAATAGGAAATGGAAGCTTCCTCATTAATTTGGATTGTCTTCATTAGTGTGCCAATAGTCAGTTATCACATGATCGAAACATTGTTGGGGAGGAATGAAGATTTAGACATTATCATAACATAAAGAAGCCTGGTAGGGTGGAACAATGTACAGTAGCTCTTCTGTCTCTCAAAAGATTTTCAATCTCAGACCTTATCCCTGTTAGAAGTTGGAATGTATCATAAAGATAGAGAATTTAGAAATAAACGGAACTTCATATGCAATAGCACAACCCCCCCTAAAATTACTGGTTGCAGTATAAAAGAGACTATCATCAGTAGAATAATTGGCTTACAATGGCTGCAGTACCCACTAGCAATTCAAGCATCACATCAGAATACAGCAGGCTGGATTTTACCAGAAATTTGCTGCGTCATTTTTATTCAGTTTCATAGAGAGTTTCTCAGTGCAAGAAAAATCACTAGGTCTTCCATAATCATTCCAAGCTGTCATGAGAGTACCATGGTAACATGCCCCTATGGCACCCTACTCATTCATGCAAACCCAATTGCAGCAGTACTCACCACTGAACACAGAACATAGAACATAAAACAGCTCAGGAACAAGCCCTACAGCCTACCATGACCATGATGCCATTCTAAACAAATCCCATGCGTCTACATATGGTCCGTATCCCTTTATTGCCTGCTCATTCAGGTTCCTATCCAAATGCCTCTTCAATGTTGCTATATTATCTGCTTATAGCACCTCCCCTGTCATCACCTTCCAGGCACATACCATCCTCTGGAGCTATTAATCTGGTTCAATCAGGGAGCACTGGTTCATAGATGTAATCAGGATTGTCAGACATTGTGTTCACTCTGAGAGTGGGCTAAGAAGGAGCTGGATCAGTGTCAAGGAGTCTCCATGTGTAAATAAAGGGTACCTTCCAAAATTCAGCAAGATGGCAGCAGGCATAAATTTGGAGCTCCACTCTGCTTGCAGTTCCCTTTCCTTTTCCCTTCTGTTTTCTTCACCTTCTCTCTCGTCCCTCCTCTCTGTAGTAATTCTATCCCCCCCCACCGCCCACCCTTTTACCTACCTACTGAAGGAGTTGAGTCGTGACCGGGAACCACGTGATGGGAGCTAAACACACGGGCTGTGTCCTGCAGCGATGGCGGATCAAGTGTGGGTTAGAGTAACTTTGGTGGTGAGAGCAGAACAGTGAGGCAGTAGTGGTGAGAGCAAGCTGGAGAGGCAGCACTGGTTGGCAATGAGAGCGACTGGGAGAAGGAGCGCTGGTCGGCGATGAGAGCGAGTGGGAGAGGGAGCGCTGGTC
>NC_063344.1:34641833-34655402 GCF_021869965.1 Rhincodon typus
GCGAGTGGGAGAGGGAGCGCTGGTCGGCGATGAGAGCGAGTGGGAGAAGGAGCGCTGGTCGGCGTTGAGAGCGAGTGGGAGAGGCAGCAGCAGTTGGCAGCGAGAGCGGGTTGGTGAGGTGGTGACAGCGGCCTACTGATTGGAGCAGCGCCTGCACCATAATGGAGATGGGACTTGGAAGTCTGAGATTGGGACATTTTTTCACTCACCTTTTGTCTCTGTCATATCTTTTAATTCTGGTTTTTGTACCCAAGTGGGCGCCAGTGACTGGCAACTTTGTTCACTTTTCGCTGTACTTGTGTATTCCTATACTTAACACATGTGATAAATAAATAAATCCAACTTGGTGTTATTTCAGTGGCAACGAGAGAAAAGCACACTCCTGAAGAAATTCACTCACAACAGTTGTCTCTGAGTTGGGTTAAGCATTTCTGGCATCATGCCGTTATTTGGGAAGATTGACTCATTTGATCCTCCAGTTGAAGACTGGGTCCACTGTGTGGAAAGAATGCATTTATTCTTTCTGGGCAAATGATGCTGGGGCAGATGAAAAGCAACGAATAATTCTCCTAGCATTTTGTGAATCTACAGCTTTTTCGGTTATTAGGAGACTAACTTTCCCTGAGGCACCAGATGCTAAAACCATTCAACAGTTGATGGATTTAATTAAGGAATACTACAACCCCAAACCTCCTCTAATTCTAAGACACTATCGGTTTTACACGGCAATTCGAGAACCAGGGGAATTACTGTCGGGATTTTTGACTAGGTTAGGATGACTGGCAGATTGACCGACCATGTTTAAGATGCTGAGAAACCATTTGGTATGTGGGATTAATAATGTAATCATGCAAATGTGTCTACCAGTTGAAGCCCAGCTGGACTTCAAACAGGCACTACGTATAGTTTTAACTTGGAAAATGCAGCAAGTGGAGTATATGAGTTGCAGGGTATTCTGATGGGAGTGGACACCCTCGCCAGGCTGTCTGTGCTTGGGGAACACCACTTGTGTGAAGGCAGTTGCATAGCCACGCTCAGGACATATCCGATACAGAGGGACTCTAGGTCAACCCACAGCAAAACCCCAAAACAAAGCAAAATCTCAGCCAAATAGTTGAAATTGTCTTCAGGATCCAGGTTGGCAAGTTATTGTAGTTGTTGCTGATATGCAGAATCAATACAGCAAAAGAGTCTCACTAGACCTAAATTGAGTGAGAGGACTCATAGGCCAGTATCCAAGTGCATGCACACCCTGGAAAGTCCATCTACATCTGGTTTAATTGCTCAGTTAAATTGCTTAGCAATATTCAAGTGGAACTAATCAAAATAAACATCTGGTTAAAAATTACCAGTTCTAATGGAGGTTGATAACGGTATGGCCATTTCAGTGATTGCAGAGCCAATACTTAACAAAATTCACCTGAATGAAGTCCTAATTAAATACCTGGATGCTTTTCAGGAAGGTCTCGGGACTAGACCACTTTGCATATTGACCACCAAGCAATTCCCTGATTCTGCAAGTCCCATACAGTGTAGTTTACCTTACTGGCAAAAATAGAGACAGAAATAAGCTGGAATGCGAAGGAATCATCAAATCAATCTAGTCTGTGGAATGGGTAGCACCGGACGTACTGACTGTGAAGCTGGATGCGTAGGTTCAGCTTTGTGGGGATTTTAAACAAATGGTAAATTTCTTTTCACAGCTGGATAAATACCCAATCCCTTGTGTAGATTGGAGGGCTGTCCTTCATGAAGCTGGACAAGAACATAGAACATAGAACATAGAACATTACACCGCAGTACCGGCCCTTCGGCCCTCAATGTTGCGCCGACCTGTGAAACCAATCTGAAGCCCATCTAACCTAAACTATTCCATTATCATCCATATGTTTATCCAATGAATAATTGCCATGTGTAATTGCCATGTGTAAGAGCCATGTGTAATTGCAGTTAAATGAGGATTCCCAGAAGTATGCTACAATTAATACCTATAAGGGTTTGTACCAATAGACGAGACTGCTGGGGTAATGTCTGCCAGTGGCATTTTTCAGTGGATGATGGAAAACACTTTATCTCACCAATTATCTAAGATGACTTGCTAGTAACCAGGAAGACCAATAAAAAGCACTTAGAGAACATGGGCCAGTCATTAGCCATTTCTCCCAGGTGGGCAGATGCCTTAGAAGGGAAAAATGTGTGTTTCAGGCACCCCAAGTGACCTATGTGGGCTACGGAGTTGAAAAGACCGTGTTACACTTGTTAGAAGATTAAGTGAGAGCGATCAAAAGTGCCTCAGCTCCCACTTCAGTACTGGAGTTTAGGATTTTCCTTGGGCTGAGTGATTATGAAAACAACACTTCATTTTCTGCTTGGGGACCCTACAGTCCTCCGGACTCAACATTGAGTTCAATAATTTTAGGGCCTAAACTCTCCCATGTCCCAGCCCCCCACCCCACACACCAGGCCTTGTTACCACATAGCCTGCCATTACACACCCGCTGTTGTTAGTCACTAACAGTCCCCATTAACAACTATTCACCCTCCCAGCCTGATCGTTGGCAACTCCTTTGTCTGTCCAACTGTCTTTCTCTCTCTTTGGGTCCTATCCTATCGTTTACTCCCTACCCCACCCACCTCCCTATTTTCTGCATATAAACTGACATTTTCCTAGCCACCATCAGTTCTGACGAAGGGTCACCAGACCCAAAACATTAACTTTGTTTTCTCCTTCACAGATGCTTCCAGACCTGCTGAGCTTTTCCAGCAACTTTGTTTTTGTTCCTGATTTACAGCATCCGCAGTTCTTTTGGTTTTTATGAAAAGTTTATACATAGCCTGGCCTCCATCCTGGCACCTTTGCATTGACCCTTATGATAGAGTCAGCCTTAGAAATGGTCACATAGCAAAACCATAAACTTTAGAGAAGTGAAGAAACAGCTGTCATCCTCTCAGGTGTTGGCACACTATGATCCCAAACAAGATCTAGCATTGACATGTGACACCTCCCCGAACGGTGTCGGAGGAGTATTAGTTTATAGGTGCCCCAGTAGGAGAGGAACACCCAATAGCGTATGCATTCAGGACTTCGGCTAATGCAAAGCGTAGACATGCAGATAGAGAAGGAAGATTTGGCGGTCATATTTGAAATCAGGAAGTTCCACCAATACCTTTAAGATGGAAATTTGTAACAGTTACAGACCACAAACTCCTGCTATGTCGACTTAAAGAGGACAAGGCAGTGCCGCCTGTAGCTTCAGGCTGAATACAGCAGTGGACTCTAATATTAAGTGTGCATAATTACAAGTTGGAATGCCTTCCAGAAGGCCAAGTATGTGGTAAACCACCTCCAGCTGGCTGATACAGTGCTGTTGGTACTGCCATTGGAAAAGTCCGTAATGGTTTTAAATTTTCTGGAGAGTAGTGGAGCATGGCAGATTATCATGGGGAGCAAGAGTGATTATCGCAAGCAAAGGTCATTGCCAGATACTATCTGAACTCCACCAGGGTCATCCAGAGGACTCCAAATGAAGATGTTGCCAAGAAGTTATACCTGGGGGCCAGGATTGGATGCAGACACAGCTGCATTGGTGGTGCAGTGTTTAGAGTGCCAACAAGGACAAAAATTACCACAAGCAGCTCCCCCAAATTCATGGGAATGGCAGGTAAACCTGGACTTGGTTACACGTTGACTATGCAGGCCCATTCATGTGCTCAATGTTTTTAGTCACTGTGGACACCCAGTCAGAACACTTGGACATGCATACAGTTCATTAATCAATTACAGGGATGATGGTAGAAAAACTGTGCGCATCTTTTGCAATAAATGTACTCCTGGAAGTGTTGGACACATATAATGGGCCATCGTTTACCAGCAGGGATTTTGAGTATTTCCAAAAGTCAAATGGTATTCATCATACAAGGACAGCTCCATGCCAAGCATCATCCAAATGTCTGGCAGGAAGAGCCATCCAAATTTTGAAGGCATTCTTAAAGAAACAGCCTACAACTTCATTAGATCCCAAACTGTCCTGGTTCCTATTTGATTATCAGACCGCCCCTCAAGCAACTACAGGGATAACTCCAGCAGAGTTGCTCAAGGGGAGAAGAATCTGCACCAGGTTAAATCTGATCTTCCTGGACTTGGTGGAAAGGGTCAAACAGCAGCAGAATGCCAATGCTGGACACAAGACTCTGCTAAGTGAGCGTGGCAGGTTATGTCAGGAATAGTTTTTGGAATCACAGAAAGGTCTTTGTATTGGTAAGTAGCATGGTTGACGCAAGATCAGTGATGCATAAATTTCAGGTAGGTGTCCTGAACATGCATGTGGACCATATGAAAGCTGTAAACTTGAAAATGTTTGGGGAGGAAAATGTGCCTGGCTCCTCGACTGCCTTTCCGTCTGTTCTGAAACTGCGGATTCTCCCTCTCCATCAAGCACTGATGATACCTCGGAATCTGAGATGAATGTGGCGGATGTTACCACCTTGACACCCTTGCCACCTGAAGAGGAGAATGAATTTCTTCCGACATGCTTTATGCACAAGGGGCAAGCTTCTGTGTGTTACATGCTGCCCATTTCAGAGTCAGAGTTGGAGGAACCTGACCCAGTGCTAAAATATCCCAGGAGGAGCTACAAAAGAAAGAACTGGCCGATGTCCTCGGGCTTGGGGGTGTGGGGGTGGTGGGGAAAGGATGCAGTGATTTCAATGAGGTCAGCCAGGTGGACCTCATAGAATATGAGTTCCCTGTTTGGGGCTGTTAATCTGGTCCAATCGAGGAGCCCTGGCTGACAGATAAGAACAGAAGTGTCAGACATCCTGTTCACTCCAACAACTGGTCTGAGGAAGCTGGATCAGTGTCAAGGAATCTCCACATATAAATAACACGTGATTTGATGAAAGGATACCAGCCTCTGTGGAGTTATTTCAATAATTATCCCCAATAAGTCCATTCTCTTCAAAATATGAGTAATTCCTGCCCCTAAGAATCTTCTCCAATAATTTTCCTGCCACTGATGTAATGTTCGTCAGCCTACAATTTCCTGGGCTATCCCCATTGCCCTTCTTAAATAAAGGAACAAGTAGTCTATTCTCCAACTTCTAGGACCTCACCTGTGGCTAAAGAGGAGACAAAATCTTTGTCAAGGCTCCAGCAATCTCCTCCCTTATCTCCCTCAGTTTCCTGGGATAGATCCCATCAGGCCCTGGGGACTTATCTACCTCAATGTTTTTCAAGACACCCAACGCCTCCTCCTCCTTAATGTCAACATGCCCTAGAATATCAACACGACCTTCCCTAATCTTGCCATCATCCATGTCCTTCTCCTTGGTGAATACTGATACAAAGTACTTATTAAGGACCTCACCCACTTCATCTGGCTCTACGCATGAAGTCCCTCCTTTGTACTTCAGTAGACCTACCCTTAAGATGCCTTCAGATTCTCCTTAATCCTACTTGCCAGGGACATTTCATGGCCCCTCTTACTCCTCTTAATTCCTTGTTAAGTTCCTTTCTGCTTCCTTTATATTCCTCAGGGACCTTGTCTGATTTCAGTTTCCTAAACTTCACATATGTTTCCTTTGCTTTTTGACTGCTGGGACATTCTGTGATTCCTACCACGACTACCACAATGTTTAAAAGGCTATTGTGCATCCATTCAAGTGTTGTCCGTCGGGAGCCGCCCTGCACTGATTATAATATTTGTCCTGGACATAGCAGATAAGAGGAAATTGGTACCTCGGTTTGTGGACTAGAGCCTGGAGGTCCTGGTGATATTGAGGAGGCGTGTCCTCTTCTTCTTGGACCAGCGGAAGAGGTCATCCTGGCCCGAAGTTGCCATCCAGGTCTGCGTACTCTCAACCATCTAGACGAAAGCCCAGCAATGTAGAAATAAGGTTAATGATGTTCTCTGCTTTGCCATGGCTATATCACATCCACTCTATCCCTGCTACTTCCACCACTTCCTATTAAGGCTCATGCTTTACCACTCTCACTACTGCATGCAACATCTTCCTTCATCCGCTCTTGTCCATCCATTCCTTCATACCACTAATTGTGCAGATCTTCTGCACCTCCTACTTACTCGCTTGGGATATCTCACCATCTTACCCCCAACTGTGCCAGCACTTACAGCTGTGCCAGCCACTTTCATCTCATTTACTCCATCCTGCTCTCTCACTCCAGAATAACATGGGCAGAAAGAACCAAAACATGAGGTGGTGTCTCTGACATTCAGCTCCTCACCCCCAAAGAGGAATGGATCCTGATCCTGACCCTGACCACCGAGTGACCAACAGACTGTGCCAAGTGCCTGGACTGGTATTGGAGGCAGCCTTTGACTTATTGTACTGTGATCCCTGCCTGGAGGATGCCTTCCCTGATTTGATTGAGGAGTACTCCCCTTAGACTTTGAGACATAACCACTTGGTTCAAGCATATGCAGTGTGATTGCTATGTATGCTGCTGGGAAATAGTGCAGTTGTGAGATTGAGATAGCAACAAGTCCAGCCCCTTGACTGATAACTGCTCACAACTAGGGTGGTACGGTGGTGGGGTCAATGTGTGTATGTTGGTGTGGGAATGTGTGGGGGAGAGGTTAGCTCTCAATAATTCCCACATTCCTGATGCTGAGTCACTTATTAAACAAAGTAACTCCCAATCCCAGTAGCCCTGAAGCAATTAACATTGTGTGGATTTGCTTGTCGTTCTCGTTACATAACAGGTCAATCCAGTGGTGGTGGGGAAAGGCCCTTATGGCGGCATTAATTGTCCACTTTAAACATCTCTACTGGTAGCTGAGCAGGAAGGCAGTCCGTGGGCCTTCCCACTACAGACTGAATCAAGGTGTAGGTGAGAAGGCAGCCTTCCTGCTCCTATGATGCTGCTTGGCCTGTTGTGTTCATCCAGCTCTACACCTTGTTATCTCAGGTTCCCCACCTGCCACCTTCCTGCCTAATTAAATGTCCCTCCTGGTTGTCAAAGCTGTCAAAGGGGATGACAGTTAATTCTGTTTGTTGATTTTGAAATGTTTGTGGGAGGATGAGTAAGATAATTTGGACGTATTTATTATTTACCACTTATGGCCCCTTTGCCTCTCTTCTGATTCATCCCATTTCTAGCCCAAGTGTGGTGTTTGGTCAAAGTAAACAATTAGCTGAATTATTGATCCTTTAGATCTCTTGAATAGCTACAGGATATTTCAAATTAGGGATAAATACTTCCTTTTGTTGCTCTTGGCTTTACTAATTCAAATGTTCATTTAGGACTTAAATAATCCTCTTTATGGAGAGTACTCAAAACCACGAAGCCACTTCAGCACTGCTGGAGTTTTATAGAACATTTGTTAACTGTTTTTAATTGTAGTGATGGATTAAAGTGTGTATGGGAAAGGAAACTTGAGTGTTTAAATTATTGACCTTCTTCCGGCTGATTCAAAAACAGTAACATGGCTTAAAATTCCATTCCACTGTAGGGGTGAACAATAACCTCCGGCACTGTTTGCCAAATATCGGGGATAAGTACATTATGTGTTCTTAATCTTGGGATGTTTACGTGCAAGGCTAAGTCTCAGCAATTCCCTATTCTCCATACACACATTGCATTTTACTTATTAGGCACTCCTACCTTTGAGGCATTTTTTCTCCAAAATTTAAGGCAAAGATAATAAAAATTAAAAATCATAAAACCAAAGTGTTTAATACTCAGCAATTATGCTCCTGTTCTGGCTTTGCAACTTAGTATGTGACACAGGGTAGTACATACATGCACCCTTTTCATCATGGGTATATGGCTGTTAGTAACTTTTTGAGAAATGGAGTTGAATCAGTGAAAATCTTAAATTTAATCATTGTTATTTTTAATAAAATTTATAGGGGAGTTAAGTTGCAGAAGTAAAAATTTGAATCAGTTCAATGACCAGAAAGCAAAGTTGTTTTCTTTGGGGCGGTTGAGTGAGTATTCTATTTGGCTCTAATCAACAGCAGGAAGTCCTACTCCACTGCTATTATGATGTCAGACTGGATCATGCGGTTTTCTGCAGCCTGGTTATTTCTATGTACATTTTAAACAGACTTCTTCCTCATCTCACCATAACTGAGAGGTTGTCAGAATGTCTGCTTCCATCTTAATACACGGGCTTTTTGAGAAGATTACATAAAAAAGCCATTTTTTCCAGCCATGTTGTGAGATTAACTCCTTAAAGCGTACTCTACTGAACCACTTTTAAATATCATAACAAGAATATACATGAGAAGTCATAAATATGGTGTTTTTCAATGTTATTCACATTTTTCAATCATATTTGAAATACATGAAAAATATACGCTAGTGATGCACAAATGTCTCATTACATCAGTAGAAAGGCATTGTAGATGGTAATGTTTTGCATGAACACAGAAGTACTTTGTACTGGATAATAATTTGAATAATCACTTTAATTTTTAAAATGACCAGAAATTGATAGAAATGATAGAAATATTTCAATCATACAAGATTGTTTTCTGACATTCTGCAAGTTACGTTAGCATGAATTTTCATAAACTGCTGACATGTCACTTTTTTTTGTACAGGTATAAGAAGAGCAATATTCGGCATCTTCGATCTTATGGATTGATTTCTCAGCAAGTAAATCATTAACCTGGGTCAAATTAGAGCTCCATGCTCATACATACTCATTTGTGCATTGAATATACAAATAATTATTGTAAACAGAAAGGAAAATACGTCAGAACTATAAATCTGAAAATCTAGAAGCGTTCATCAAGTCAGCCAGCATGAACAAAGAGAACAGGCAAGCTAAAAGGTTTAATTTTAATGCTAATCACTTTGTGGAAACATACTGTGCTACAGTTTAATCAGGGTCAGAGCGGGGAAGCTGTTGCATCTTTCCCATTTGGCCAAAGCAGGTCTGAAGACAGAAGAGTCCCTATTAGGTAAGCCATGTGGAATAGAAGTATTCCTCTTGGGCCCAACAACAAGATCTTGTCCAAGACTGCTCCAGAATTCTGCCTTATCTCTCTTAAAACTCTTCTCCATCCTGTTGTTTATTTCAGAATCTCTGTGGCCTCATCATGCATATTCCAGGCAAGCTGTCAGTGTCATGACTCACTGGGGTAATACAATGGAAACAACTCTCTCTATTCCTGGAGTCATTAGAAATGTGAAAAGATTTAATCAAACTATCCAAATCCCTCAATTTACTTTACTGAAACACAGCATTTATGTACTTAACATTAAAACAGCTATTTATTTTAAACATATTGCTTTTGACCGATTTCTTCTAACTCATAACCTTCTATAACTTCTATACCTTCTTAAAGTATTCCTCAAAATTTTCCAAACAGACATACAGAGAGACAAGTCAAAATAAAAAATATTACTTTTGGAGAAGGAACAACAATTAAAAAAAAGAAGCACAGATCTGGCACCAATCTGGATAACAGGCATCGATGAAATGTTTTCCTTCAGTTTCCTTTCGGTTCCTTTCATCACTTTAATGAGGACACAAGGTTCTGGACATACTGATTCTGAGTCTTTCATTCACCAGTTGAGGATTTTCTCTTTCACTGTCTATGAGGTTGTTTTCTTTCCCCTTCTTCCCTTTCAACATGGGGATTTACAAAGACAGTGAATAGCTAGCTGCTTTGATGTCATTTTATTTCTCCACTCACAGAAGAGACAGAGTGTGAGGGATCTTCTTTCTTTTAGAGGCTGGATATTTCTAATGTACTGTGTAAACACAAAGTTATAGTCACTTGTCCAAGAACTAGTCAAGAAGTTGTCACTATGTTTTATACTCCTGTACACACATAGCTGACTGTGGTTGGAAAACTAATCAAAAATCTGTCACTGGGCAAAACTGCCCTGAATACATAATAATGGAGCCCATATCTAACATCATGCCCAACTGCATTAATAAGGCTACCTTGTCTGAAGAACAAACAATGAGTTCTGGAAACTTGTTTGTAGCTAAAAAAAAACTGCAACATATTTGTCAACAATCCCTTGGTTTAAAGTAGTAACTTATCCCATGTTTTTGTTCACAGCACAGAAAAATATAAATTGGTCTGTACAACAGAATATGAAATTTAGGTCAATCATGATCGATCTGTGAATTGATTTTGGAGTGCTGCAAAATTTCAGGTATGGATTCTACCACAGTTGAAAAGGGACAACACAGTGTGGAGCTGGAGGAACATAGCAGGCCAGGCAGTATCAGAGGAGCAGGAAAGTTGACGTTTCAGGTTGGGACCCTTCTTCAGAAATGGGGAAGTGGAAGGAGGCTCAGAAATAATTAGAGGAGGGGTAGGGCTGGGGAAGGTAGGTGGGATGGTGATAGGTGAGTGCAGGTAGGCAGTGGTGGGGATTGGTCAGTGAGGTGGGAGGAGCGGATAGGTGGGAGAGAAGATGGACAGGTTGTGTCAGGTCAAGGAGGTGGGGATGAGAGGGAAGATTGGTCATGGGATGAGGCTGGGGTTGGGGAGATTTTGAAACTGGTGAATTCCATGTTTAGGCCATAGGGCTGTAGGCTCCTGAGGTGGAAGATGATGTTCTGCTCCTCCATTTTGTGGGTGGTGTCATTGTGACGCTGGAAAAGGCCCAGGATGGACATGTCACCCAGGGAGTGGGAGGGGGAGTTAAGATGGTTGGCGACCAGAAGGTGTTGTCGTTTGTCACATACAGAGTGCAGACGCTGTACAAGATGTTCTCCGAGCCTCCACTTGGTCTCACCGATGTAGAGAAAGCCACATCGGGAGCAGCGGGTATAGTAGACCAAACTGACAGACGTGCAGGTGAACCCCTGTCTAATGTGGAAGGTTTGTTTTGTGCCTTGAATGGAGGTAAGGGCAAGGTGTAGCACTTCATAGAATCATAGAATCCCTACAGTGTGGAAATTGGCCATTTGGCCCAACAAGTCCACACTGCCCCTCCGAACAGCATCCCACCCAGACCCATTCCCCTACCCTTTCCCTGTAACCCGGCATTTCCCGTGTCTAATCCACTTAATTTACACACCCCTGGACACTATGGACAATTTAGCATGGCCAATCCATGCAACCTGCACATCTTTGGACTGTGGGAGAAAATTGAAGCACCCAGGGGAAACCCACGCAGACACAGGGAGAATGTGCAAATTGAACACAGACAGTTGTCGGAGGGTGGAATTGAACCTGGGTCCTTGGTGCTGTGAGGCAGTAGTGCCTCCATGCTCCCACTTCCTGCAGTTGTAGGGAAAGGTGCCGGGAGTGGTGGGGCTAGTGGGAAGTGTGTGGAGCAGACGAGGGAGTCGTGGAGAGAGTGGTCCCTACGAAAGGCAGATAGTGGTGGAGAGGGAAATATATCTTTGGTTGTGGGGTCGGAATGTAGGTGGTGGAAGTGGCAGAGAATGATACTCTGGATGCAGAGGTTGGTGGGGTGATATGTGAGGACAAGAGGGATTCTGTCTTTATTTTTGTTGGGGAAGGGTGTGTGAGGGCAGAGGTGTGGGAAACACAAGAGATACAAGTGTGGGCATTTTCGATCACTGGAGGGAGGAAGTTATATTCCTCGAAATAGAAGGACATCTGGGATATTTGGGATTGGAATGCCCCACCTTGGGGGCAGACGCGGCGAAGGCAGAGGAATTGGGAGTATGGGATCGCATTCCTGCAAGAGGGTGGGTGAGAGGAGGTGTAGTCTCAGTGGGCTTGAAATTGATGTAAGTTTTGAGGCAGTCACCAGAGATGGAGACAAAGAGGTCCAGGAAGGAAAGGGAGGTATTGGAGGTGATCCAGGTAAATTTGAGGTTGTGGTGAAAGGTGTTGGTAAAGTTGATGAACTGTTCAAGCTCCTCGTGGGAGCATGAGGCAGCGCCAATACAGTCATCGATGTAGTGGAGGAAGAGATGGGGGATAGTGCAAACGTAACAGTGGAAGAGGGACTGTTCCACGTATCCTACGAAGAGGCAGGCATAGCTTGGGCTCATGCATGTGCCCATGGCCACCCCCTTAGTCTTTAAGAAGGGTTAGTTAACAGTAAAGTTGTTTAATTTGAATGGAGCTGGAGGATTTTGAAATTGGTAAAATCCTAAATGTGGTTACCAGTTTCAAAACCTCCCCTCCCCGGCCTTATCCCATGAGCAACCCTCCCTCTCATCCCTGCTTCCTTGACCTGACACAACCTGTCCAATTTGTCTCCCATCTATCAGCACCCCCCCACCTCACTGACCAATCCCAATCACTGCCTACCTGCACTCACCAATCACCATCCCACCTACCTTCCCCAGCCTCACCTCTTCTCTCCCTATTTATTTCTGAACTCCCTTCCCCCTCCCCCATTTCTGAAGAAGGGTCCCAACCCGAAACATCGACATTCCTGCACCTCTGATGTTGCCTGGCCTGCTGTGTTCATCCAGCTCCACACTGTGTTCTCTCTGGGCTGCTATTCGAAAAAAAAACTAGAGATTCCATAGAATATCTTGTTGGGGGAGAAATTGTAAGGGAATCATTAAAGCATAACTAGGAAATGTTAGCAGCAAAATACCAGAATTCTTTAAAAGCGCTTTAGAAAAACTGAGATGTAGATAGGCTTAAAAAAGGATGAGGAACAAACAGTAGAATCATGATAAAAGAAATGAATGTAAAGACACAGATGTTAATTGAAACGGTTTAGGCTATCAAGGCAGTTCTGTTTGTAGGCAAGATAGCAGTGTGTTATTTGAAAACTACACAGCTGAAGAGAACTATCAAGAAGATGATGTTTGTAAATCATCAGTGAAATGATGACCAGGCTGTCGTGAGATTATTGCTCCAATAGCAGAGAGGGTAAATTGTCCAAGAGTAAAGCTTAGTAAACAATTTGCCACAATTCAACAATTGGTCCCATGGTCATTTGATTTGATGATATCTTCAGGACTGCTTCTGAAAGAAATAATTATTACCTGATATTGATTGAGTGTATTGTTAATGGATTGCAATTAAAGCAAGATTAAACAGTTGTCTACCCATGGATTATAGGCATATCAAACCTTTTAATTCTCACATTGTCTTTTAAAGAAGATTGCGAGAGCCAAAAAATGACTGCCGATGTAACTTCAGTGGCTGTTGGCAGGAAGGAACTCTGGAATGTTGCATCTGATGGGGTCTCAAGGAAGCTTCAAAGTGATGGATTTAAAAGGGACAAATGTACTATAAACTAAATTATAATTTCTGGCATGTTATCTCAAATTAAACATGATGGGAGAGCAGACAGTCTAAATGAGAGACATTTTTAAATTTTCCTCTTGCATGAATAGACAAGAACAAGGTCTAAAAGTCAGTTCAACGCTGCTTTGAGTGATCTAGTGGAAGAAGCTGTTATATTGAGCTGAGATATTTGTTTACAATAATCTAGTGTCAAGCGCTAGTGTGCTGTGAAGGTCACAGTTGAAGAACTACCCACTAGTAACCCCTGTATTGCAGTACTAGCAGCCAAATAGCTCACAAGCCAGTCAAAAGGAAACAGGACTCAAGTGAGACAACAAGGTGCAGGGCTGGATGAACACAGCAGGCCGAGCAGCATCATAGGAGCAGAGAGGCTGATGTTTCGGGCCT
>NC_063344.1:34655802-34718463 GCF_021869965.1 Rhincodon typus
GTTCTAGGCCCGAAACGTCAGCCTCTCTGCTCCTCTGATGCTGCTTGGCCTGCTGTGTTCATCCAGCCCTGCACCTTGTTGTCTCGGATTCTCCAGCATCTGCAGTTCCTACTATCTCGGACTCAAGTGGACTCCCTTGCTCTGAGTTCAACCAACAAATCACCTTTAAAAAGAAAAAGGACAAAATGCTTTTAAATAATCTGCCAAACCTATAATGCCAAAAATGACTGTTTGACTACCAATGTACCACCTTCTATTCTTCACAGATGACTCAGAAGCTATTCTGCTAATTTTTTAACTTTTATCCTTTAATGGGCTGGCTTTTGAATTCTAAATTGTGTGTACATGTATTGCATTATTATTTTATCTTGCATTTGGTAATTAATAAACTCATTCTTTTGCTAACTCAAGTAAGCCTGGATAAATTGCGCCTCTTAAAATTTAAATTTATTTGGTCTGGGAGAAAGGGAATCCTTTGTAAGTTGATCTTATTGTGACCAACCAAGAGGGCAGATGCACAAAGGAAATGAGCCAGTTCTTTCATCTATCCTTACCTGGGATCTTGACAATTTAGGGTATCCCAAATAGAACTGTAAAAACTTTAAGAACCTTTCCCAGGATCCAGTCATGACACATTTAGAACTAACATGTAAAATGCAAAACAATGTTACATAGTGTTGTATGTAAATATAGAGCACAAAAAACAATAGTAGCAGGAGCATAGAAGAAGAAAATTCAGTCTAACAGCATTTCATGCCAGGCTCTGAATGGGAAGCGGGCAATGACAAGATTGTTGAGAAAGTACAACAGCAGTGGAAAAATGCAATTCTCAAATTTGGGGAAAACAGTCTAATTTTCACATAACATTTTAATAGTGAGTTGAGAATCTTGTTAGTCAGTGGAGAGGAACCTACTTGCATGCATTAATTTCTCATTATTACCTGATCCTTTGCTTCATTTATTGCAGAATGCAGCTTTTGCAGACAGTGGAGAGAAACAAGATTGTGACCATTCCTGATATGAAAGTCCAAGTAGGACCTGGCGCTGCAACTCACCAGTACCTTCTCTGCGTATCCACCTTGACCAGCATTTCGCATCATGTCATGGTATGATCCACTGGCAATAAACCACCTGCGTCCTTTGTTCACAGAAGCAGGTATTGGATGAGCATCAGCTTTACCAAATTGTCATGGCACATTTTTAACTCATTTATAACACAGTTCACCACATTAATATTGCTCCTTGGAGCACATCAACACTTTTTTGTTTATTGTACTGTTGCTGCCAGGCCAGTTTACGCACTGAGATAGGCATCATTCTCATACATCAGAACAGGGTATATTTCAGGACTCTGAGCTTGTCTGTTAGTGCTCACTCACTTTATACCTACTTAGATGCTAACAATATCTTTGTCTTACTTTGCCTTGACTTCTTGCACATTGCTGTCTCTTTCAGAACTTAAAGGTTTACATTTCTTCTATCTTGCCTTGCCTTTTAGCACAGACACACACAGCCAGGCAGTTTGTTATGTTTGCCAGCAATGATCAGTCAGGGGATGAACGCGTTGCTGAACAATGTTGTTCTTGGTTAATGTTAAGCCTGCAGCTTGTACAAGCAGTTTAAGAACTGCACACAATACTCTAGCCATGGTCTAACCAACTATTTATATAGTTCCAGCATAACGTCCTTGCTCTTAAACTCTCTGCCTCAGCTATGAAAGACAAGTATCCCATATGCCTTCTTAACCAATTTATCTGCATTGTACTACCTTAAGGGACCGGTGGGCATGCATGCCAAGGTCCCTCTGATCCCCAGTGCTTCCTAGGATCCCACCATTCATTATGTATTCCCTTGCCTTGTTTGTCCTGTCCAAGTGCATCACCTGACATTTATTCAGATTAAATTCCATTTGCCACTGATCAGCCCATCTGACCGGTTTGTCTATATCCTATTATAATCTAAGGCTATCTACCTAACTATTTACTACACCAACAATCTTCATACCATAAGCAAATTTACTGATCAACACTCCTGCAACCAACTCCAAATCATTTATATATATATTACAAAACAGCAAAGGCCACAAGACTGATCCTTGTAGAATACCACTAGACACAGGCTTCCAGTCACAAACACATCTTTCGACCTTCTCCCTCTGCTTCCTGCCATTCTGTTAATTCTGGATCCAATTAACCAAATTTCCATAGATCCCATGGGTTCTTACCTTGGTTCTTACCACCAGACTCCGATGTGGGCCTTCAGAAAAAGCTGACCAGAAGCCCAGGTAGACACAAAGATGTCAGTATCTGATCTAATGGAGGGTGCAGGAGACAGCTTTCAGTAGCACTGATGAGCCTGTGTTCTCTACTTCAGATGTGGGGGGTGGAGATGTTGGCCGGAGGTGTTGTTCCCTTCAGGACATAGACTTTAGGAATGCCGTTGGTGCCTGCAGCAGACGAGAGTAGGAGTGAGTTGTGAAATGGTATAAAAGTTTGTAATGTTAAGAATACATTCACAGTGGTTATAATGGAGGAGCAGTACAAAACTTGACAATGAATCTGATTTTGCTGCTGAGGCATGGAGCTCTCAGCATCACCACATAAGTAGTCTCTATTGTCTCTCTCTAAAGTAAGGATTCTTTTCTTGTAAGTGTTGAGCAGGAGCACCTCACCACCCATTTTGGCCTTCTTTGCCCAATTTGGGCTGTTTTCTCCTGCACTGAGACAAGGACAAGAATTGAGTGTTATAAGAATAGCTGGCAGAGTGGCTAGTTTTGGTGCTGCTGAGGGAAAGGAGGTGACATATCTGTTTTGAGTGAATAGGAAGCACAGAGGGCAGGAAGGGTTAATAGTTTGGGGTTGGGGTGCATGAGAGTGAAGGAAGTTTCTACATGCAACAGTGTGAGTGATAGAGCCTTGTTGGGAGGTGGCTGTAATAGCAGAGTTATCCTTTAAGACAGCAGAAGGTCATTAAACTCTTTTGCTGCATTGTTGGGTGTTCCTCCAGACTATGGGCATCACATCAGACCAGCCTGGCAGATCCTGGTGCTGTGGTCTTCTATGGTAGTCCTGAAGGAAGGGGATCATCTTCCTGTTCACCATACCACCCACTATGATCTCCAGGTTCATGTATTGAAATCAGGGTTTCCAGTTGCATCTGTTTGCCATCTTGGGAGCAATTCCTCTCACACGAAAAAGGCAAATTTCTAACTTTCAGCGTCTGAAATGGTGTAGAGCTGAGCTAATGAGGTGAGAAGTGTAAAATTGTGCAATAAAGCTCAAGGATCCCATGAAGAGGAATCCTCCATGAAAATCCCTAAAATTGACAAATGAATTTTGGGAAAATTCAGCCCTACGTTTCTGCTCCATATCTGACTTTCCTACTTTAATTCATTTGCCATGTCAACATATACTCTATTCCTTTCTCTCTAAATACTTATCTAGCACCCCCGTCAATAAATCTATGCTAGTCATTTCAACCATTTAATGTGGTACTCTGTTGCATATGTTCACCATTCTTTGAGTAAAATTAATGATTGCAGTACAATATAACAGAAAATATAGGCTATTAGTATCTCAGGTTATGTAATGTTTTCCTATTTTCATATTTTTCTTTGGGAGGTTTCCTACCTACTACCAATTTTGTGACTTTTGCTGGTCTATTCTAGGGCTAATATTTTTCCTACCTGCCCAGCAGAAACTGAAAAGATAATTTATGTTGTCCATGGGACAAAACTCTTTAGTTTTGTTCTTTAACCATAATTTTCACCTGTGCTTTTCACTATAGCAGGAAAGGACACACTATGGAATCAACAACATCCTTCTTAAATTATAAGCAATGATTGCAAACAGCATGATTAATTTGGATTAAAATATAAGAGACATGATATAAAAATGTGATAACACAGTGTGGAGCTGGAGGAACGCAGCAGGCCAGGCAGCATCAGAGGAGCAGGAAAGCTGACGTTTCGGGTTGGGACCCTTCTTCAGAAAACACTGTGTTATCTCAGATTCCAGCATTGGCAGTTCTTACTATCTCTGATATAAAAATATGATGGACTCATTCAGACTATATACATAAGATGAATCATTACTCCTCTATTCACAGGATTGAACTGGATTTTGTAGCCGTGACTTCAAAATATAGTCTCAGTCACTTCTTTATTACTTCAACCAGCATGTTACTATAGTACGACTTGGATTTTATACGTGCTTTATCTTCTGTACACAGTTTAACTTGTTCTGTTGGAAGCTAAGGTATGTTCAAAGTTCTGGTCTCGACCACTTACAGCCTCCCTCATTGATCAATGTGACATGATAAACGCCACGTCACTTCCACCACTTCACCTAACTTTGATGGATGTGAAACTGGGTGATCTTAAATAATTTTCTTTTAGTACCTCCAGATGGATAGGGTTACAATTCATTCTCATGCTTTTAAAACGCATACTTAAAAAGGCATCAATTTTATAACCAAGAGGTAGTCGTTTTAATGACAAGCTCAATATGTTAGAAAAAATGTCTTTTAACCTTTTGAGAAATGGTAACATTTTGTGTTTTACAAAATGTAGATTTATAATTGGTCCAGAGCATAACTAGAGACATCTTGCCAAGCTTCATTGAGGACTTGTAAAGGGAATGCAAACTGATGTACTCAACAATTCTCTCTGCAGTTAACGTCTCATTTGAATACAGAAAGCCTGTATTGCCTGAAGGGCAACTTCATGGTTTTGATTAAGAATGGTTAAGCTTGATTGAGTCTGCTCTCATAATGTTAGTGCATATGTGAACTCAATCAGAGTTAGTAAAATGAAAGATTTTACACGGCTTAGCTTTTGGTAAATGGAAAACAAAATACGGAGCTGAGTAAAAATCTATACTGAGTAAAAATCTATATGATGTGCTTGAATTGCAGTCCTCGACTACAAAAATGCATTTTGGCTCATTTCATTTAAACCTGTTTGAATAGCACATTGTATTAAATTTCCTACCATGAATATGCTCAGATAAATTGATACATCGTAAAACTTTGAAAATGTCCTTGATGACTGATTCCTAACTTAGTTATAATAAGTGTAATGAGCTGGTTGAACGTATGTCACTAGATAAAGTATTTTGCATTTGTCATTTTTTTTGGGATAGCATGGATAAAGAAAAAAATGCATAAAACTTGTGCGAAACCTTTCCTCATGTTGGGCATTAAGCCATTTAAATTTATTTTTAATGTATAATCATATATAAATTGAGTTTTAAATGGATTGACTTTTGAAAAATATTAAGATTAATTTTTTAAATGGATTTCACATTGCAAATTTTAATTTTAACAGTTTAAGGATAAAGTAGTCTAGTGGCACATTTAACACACTGGTATAATGTGTGTACATGTGTAAAATGTTCAATTATAGGAATACCTTTTCCGAATTTCTAGATCTTCACTTTTTAATTAATGTCAGTGATGCTTGTTCCCAAATAATGGCTACAATAGGGCTTGTGTTTAAATGCCTCAGCATTAAATGCTTCAGTGCAACACCAAAGGCAATTTAGACTTCTTTTAATGTTATTCTTGGGATCTGAACATCATGGATGATATTGTCAGCATGAGAAGTACATCTACAATTTCTCTTGACATGTTGGTGTTAAGCACCTTCTTGAATAGCTGCAATGCATGTTGTGTAGGTAAACTGACTTCTGACAATGGAGTGGTGGCTTACCAGGCCATTTCAGAAGGCAATTACAAATCAGCCAGATTTCTGTGGGTCTGGAGTGACATTCAGACCAGTTAACAATCGCAGATTAGAAAACCAGATGGATTTTTATCGCATGACTTTTATTAGTTTGATTATTATTATTATTGAGATGTGCATTTTATTCCAGATTTATTAGTTGAATTCAAATTAATGAAACAAGAACAAAATTGCTGGAAAAGCTCAGCAGGTCTGGCAGCAACTATGAAGAGAAATCAGAGCTAATGTTTTGGGTCTGGTGGACCTGAACTGGATCTGAAACGTTAACTCTGATTTCTCTTCACAGATGCTGCCAGACCTGCTGAATTTTTACCAGCAACTTCTGTTTTTGTTTCTGATTTACAGCATCCACAGTTCTTTTGGTTTTTAAATTAATGAAGCTATTTTGGTAGGAATTGAAAGTACATTACCACAACAATAGTCTAGGTGTCTAGATTACTGACCCAAAATACACCCACTACAATCGACCCCCAACCTATTCCAGTACTCTTCCCCTCTCTTTTCCCCAGCGCATGCGTGCAAGCATGCGCGCGCGCGCACACACACACACACACACAGCTACTGTTTATAGTAAAAGACAAGGCTCCTAATGAGTTTGACAACAAAACGCTAAGGCAACTTAATACAATTTTTTAAAAAAATGCATAACACAGATGTTTATTTTTTGGCCATCAAAACACCACAATTGTCAATGTAACTGATAACTATTTTTGCAGTGAGAAAGGAAAAAAGTGTTAGAGACAGACTCAAACAGGTAATATTGACCAGGGTGTGCTTCATTATCTATCATAAATCCTCTGCTAATAAACTAAGACAGTGACACATGGTACTGCTGATGATGCTTAGCTACAGTCAGATGCACATGAATGGAATGGAATTATTCAATGTCATATTATCCTTTTGGTTGTTTGGAGAATTGATCACCCTGGTGTATCCCCTATCCTCTCCCATTACTGAGATTGATAACGGTTATTTTAAATATTTGCTATTAGGATGCAGTCAGGACTAGCAGGGCTATATCACTGCTCATGCTCATATCATGAACGTCATTCAGAGTCAATTACTTGGTGTTGCATTTGATCACATAGTGATCATAGATCCATTTCCCTGAATCACATTAGTGCATCAGCTGGGTTTTGTTGTCAATATTGTGTAATGTTTGTCCACTAACTACTAGATTCATTTAATTCAATTTCAAATTGAGATTTGAATTTATGGCCTCTGGATTTCTAGCCCATAATCCTTTTGCATCAGCTTCTCAGCAAGGAACAACTTTCTATATAGAATACTGAACTTGGAAATGAATAATGATATGTATTATACCACAGAAATAATGCCTGACGAGTTAATCTGAAGGCCAAGACTATGCAAGTCACATTTCTTCCATATTGTATAATACAAGCAGATCCTGGAAGGAGATAAAGTTTCAAGAAAAATTGTTACAACCAGAGGTATGGGCAAGGTAATTGTTACAGTTGCAGATGGGATATCCCAAATCAATAGGCTCTCAGGTGAGGAGGGATAAGCTGGGTCCCCTTGCTTATTCAATTGTCCCATTGGTTGGTCGCAACAAGGTTAACATGAAACAGATCCCTTCCTTGGGATACCTTTCTCCCTTACACAAAAAAAACTTATGTTTTAAAAGGAGCCAATTTGAGCCAATTTTGATTTGAGTCAACAGAACAATGAGTTTATTAATTACTAAATGTAAGTAACAGTAACACAAGACACATACAGCAAAGTAGAAATAGGAAGTGAGTCCAGAAAAATATAAGTAAAGCAAAAATATGTGGAGCAGTCTGTGCATTGATCATGAAGAGCAGATTAGAAGACATTTTTGGCCATTATTGGATGGTACCTGTACAACTGACGTTGGCAGCTAAGCAGTTGATTTGAAGATTCCTGTTTTTCTAGGTTGACTGAAGTTCTTTTTCCTTGATTCCTTTGGACTGACTGGCAGAACTTGGACTAATAGAGATTCTTCCCTTTTGCCCTACCTGCAATGCAGGGGTGTTTAAAATGACTTCTGTGACCATCACAGCACTGCTCAACAAATTGCCAATAACACACACCAACCAGTTTTTTCCAGACAGTTTTTAAATCCTTTTTTGTATATTTTGTGTAAAGTATAAATAGTCTATAAGTATTTTAGGGTTTTGATTCATTATCATTACAAATTTTAGGCATTGCAATAAATGCCTTAATCATCTTTTAGATAATATATTTTAAAATGTTACCTACCTTTCGTTAAGATTCTGTTGCGTACACAAAAATGTTATTTATTACTTATGTCCTAACGATACATAGATCTGTAAGCAAATATTTCCCCTTTGATGACAAATTGCATGCTTATTTAATACAAAAGACAATAATATTTCTGTGGGTGTAATTACTAATAATTTACTTTGGGAATTGTAACTTGGTAATCTGTAGATCTAAACTCCTTATTAAAACAGAATCTCTTTGACTTAAATCACTTGGTAAATACTGACTTAGCAAATGCTCACTGTGCAACCTGACAGGGTTAATTTGTAAATAAGCTTATACAACATTTGTCATGGAGGCATGAAGCTCCTGCAGGGTAGGAGGGGTCCCCGTATTGATGCTTCTTTTTAGAAACACAATATTACTGTTGTCCACACAGTCTGAGTTTTATAGTTATGTATTCATGTTATATATATATGCTCTATCTTCAACTTTCTGCATCTATACCTTGCTGCTATACTCATTCAGTTCATCGGGTCATAGAATCATAGATTCCCTACAGTATGGAAGAAGGCCATTTGGCTCATTGAGTTCATACCAACCCTTCGAAGAGCATCCCACCCAGACCCATGCTCCCCACCCCATTCCTATAACCTTGCATTTCCCATGGCTAATCCACCTAACCTATACATCCCTGGACACCATAAGCAATTTAGCATGGCCAATTTACCTAACCCATCTTTGGACTTAGGAAATCAGAGGAAACCCACGCAGACACCAGGAGAATGTGCAAACTCCACACAGACAATCGCCTGAGGGTGGAATCGAACCTGGGTCCCTGGCGCTGTGAGACAGCAGTGCTAACCGATGAGTTCTATTAGCTGTAGCTTAATAGTTATTGACATCCTACCAGAATGTGCAAACAAAGCAATGTGACATCTCAAAGTTCTTCTTAGTGCTTACTAATGTATTCTACTTGTACATTGTTCATTAACATCTTGAAGGCTTCTGATGGGAGAAGGAATAAAGCAGGAATTACATGCCAGAGAGCTATGCAACAGGAATTCCCTGGAGTCAGGAAGAGGAACAGCTGAGCAGAATCGGACCTGTGTGTAACTTGACCAGAGAGGGAGTGTAAAACCACACCAGGGCTTAAGGCCTTCACTTGCCTGCTGTAAGGGGGAGGAACAGTTGAGCAGACTTTCACTCTAGTCAGCAGCTGTGCTGAGTTTGAAAAGAAATCTGAGAGTGATATTATAGGAAAGTCATGAGTTGTTTGGTTGTTAGGCAGCTACTATTTATCTTTAGATTATGTAGTGTTTAAAGCATAAGGAGTACTGCAATGTCCCCTGTAAATACAGGATTTAATATTGTCTTATCTAGAGGAAATAAGCGTGTAGAGTGTAATTTAAGGGTAAGTCATGTGAAGGCTGCTCGGCCGAGTGGAGTGTTCCTGCAGTGCAACTGTGACTTGCAAACTACAGGTCATTCAATTTAATTAGGTGCCTGGAGTGTAATTCCTGTAGTATCCATTCTCCCATCAGAGGGCGTCAAGATTTGAATTTAAAATCAGCAAGTAGAGCACATCAAGGAGAACTGCGAGAAGTCACATTGCATTTTTCAAATTTATCAATGCTATGCAACACTTGCAGCATCTAAGATGACCACACATGTGCAAGAACTATCTCCATCTGAAGCTAGTCAACATCTGCTTTTCAGATGCGGAACAACAGCTGAAGTCACCGTGGAGACTCTGCAAAGCTGAGATCTTTGCAAATAATACATACAATGAGGTGGCCATACTACAGTAATCAGTGAACACGTTGAAAGGGAATGGTGACCAGCAGTTAGTATAAAAACATGAGACAGGTAGTGCAGAAGCTCTGGATAAAGCCCCTTCTCTAACAGGTCTTCTGTTTTGGATACTGCTGGGGAGATAGTTTCTCAGGGGATGCAGTAAGAGCACAGTCCATGGACTAACCCAGCTGCACAGACAGGCAGAAAAAATGAATGACGAAACAATAACGATAGGACATTCTCTCATAACTGGAATAAGTAAATGTCTTTATGGTTGAAGACGTGACACCAGGATGGTCTGTTGCCTCCTTGTTGCCAGGGTCAAACATGTTAATGAACAGCTGTAGGACATTTTGAGGGGAGGGTGAACAGACAGACGCAACAATGTAGGTAGGAGACCTCCAACTGGAATAGAGGGAGCTTGGAAATAAATTACAAAGCAGGACCTCAAAGGTGGAAATGTCATGATTACCCCCCCCCCAGTGCCATGTCCTAATGAGATCAGGACTAAGAGAATAGACCAGATGAATGCATGGTGGAAGAGAGGGTGTAGGAGGGAGAGATTTATATTCCTGAGGCACTGAGGCCTTTACATATTGGACAAGTTACACTTGAGCAGAATTGGGACCAATAACCTCGCAGGGCATTTGCTAGTACTGTGAAGGAGGGTTTAATCTTGAGTGTCAGGGGTGCAGAAATCTGAGCTTGGAGACACAAATGGGGGAAATAAAAATATAAATTAAAGATAGAAAAGTATAAATCAAAAGTGGAAGGCAGAGGAAACAAAGTTAGCAGCAGATATAGCCACAGTACAAAAACCTACAATACAAGTCTAAAGGTAGGGTGGCTGAATGCATTGAGCATTCACAATAAGGTAGATGAATTAACAGCACAAATACTTGTAAATGTGTACTGCATGATTGCAATAATGAAGATGTCACTGCAGAGTGACTAATGCTAGGAACTGATCATATCAAAGGGTACTCAATTTTTAGGAAAGACAGGCAGAAAGAAAAAGGCAGTCAGATGGTATTGTTATTAAAGGATGAAATTAGTGCAATAGTAAGAAAGCATATTATCTCAGAGAATCTAGATGTGCCATCCATCTATGCGGAACAACAAGGGATAGAAAACATTAATGGAAGTTGTCTTTAGACCTCCAAACATTTGTAGGAAATGGCATTAAACAGAAAACATAGGAGCATACGATAAGGGTACCACAGTAATCATAGGTAACCTTAATCTATATGTAGACTGGGCAAATGCATTAGCAATAATATGGTGATGAATTCTTGGAGTGTATACAAGATTTTATCTTATAACAAAGTCCTTTGAGGAATCAAGTAGAAACTTGGCTGCTCTCAATTTAATATTATCTGATGAAAGGAGTTAATTAATAATCTTGTTGGGTGATCATCAAAGAGAGAATTCTTTTTGGAATGGAAAATTAAATAGTCCAATCTAAAACTCAGGTCTAAATCTAAACAAAGAAAACTGTGAAGTTGCGAGGAGTGATTTGGCTATGATAGATTTGGTAACATCATGAAAACGTATATAGGTCAATAGACAAAGACTGATATTTACATCAGGTTCCATTTCAGCACAAGAGACATGGTGGAGATTCAGCATCAGGCCATGAAATCTTAGTTTGTATCCATGCAGGTTCAGACGGCTGACATCAAAGCTGTAAACACCAAGTAAAAGGGGTTTGCAGGTCAATACGCAATCCAATTACCTGTCCTCTAAAACATTACTAGGGTTGCTGCCCTAAGGATGTGATAGTGGGTCCATTGAGCTAAAAATCAGGATTTGTTCTTTCCCTGTCACTCTTTCAATTTATGTGCTGTTACTTCTAAGTCTATCAGCCCAGACTGTTGCCGCCCACGCCAAAGTAGTATAGGGGGGCCTTTTGCATCCTGCTAGGTCATCTTCAGTCTCCCACTCTGAGGATCAGCAATCACACGCAAGATATACTGCAGCTACTGGTCAAGCATTTCATCAGAGCACTAGAAGTAGGCAATTTACCAGTAAGACATACACTGAGGGAATATATGGTATGATTAATTGTCTTCAGTATAGAATATTGGATGAGTTTTTTGTATAAATTTTAGTTCACCATGTTGTTATAACTATGCAAATAAAGTGTTCTATGTTTAATTTTTTTAAAAAAATACATTTACCTTTAAGTAAACATAGTATATGAATAATAATATGCCAGAAGTCACATAGCTAATTCTTGTTAATTTACTGCAACAAGAAAATTCACACAAACTGACGTGTTATTTGAATAGCAATCACATAGTGAGTCATTCAGAATTCAATTCCGTCTTAACAACCCAGTGGATCCTTAAAGGTGTGAGAATTCAAAATCTTCGAAGACAAGCAAGTGACTGGAAGAACATTCACAAGGAATTTCTACAAAAATTGATTTTGCTTTTTGCGACATTGCTTCAACAAAAGTTAACATCGCAACTGTCTGAAGTTGATCTGTGTAATGCGTGAGACATAATTTTAAAACAAAATCCCCATTCAAAACAAAGAGACATTTTCAAAGAAGGGAGCTCCCAGCTCAAAAATTTTCAAAAATCAACAACATGTCTGCCAAGAGTCCAGGCTACCTGTAGATGCCAAAACCATAGATTTGGTGGGGAACAAGGAACATTCTCTCTCTCTGCTCTACCTACTATGTTCACTTGTGCAAGCAATCTCCAATTACAGGAGTCATTGCAGCTTCTGAACTTCAAGTTTTCAACCTCTTCACTTTTGGAAAGAGAAATCTTCATGAAAGTAACAGGCATGCAGCAATAATGTACTGATTCTATTTTCATCTTTAGAAGTATCTTTTATCCATATCATCTTCTAAGCGTTGGACATATATTTAAATAATAGTTGCATCATGTTCTTACTTAATAACTTTCAGCAATAGTTGCCTCATAAACTAACCCCCGATCACGTTTAAAACCAAAGCTCTGCTGCTGGTTATTTTAACATTTCACACGCAGAACAAAACTGAAAAAGGACCTAAATGAACTTGTTACGTTCACTGTTCACTGATTGTGTTGCAGACGTGTTTAGTGGTTGTGATAATTTGACCAAGAGGACATCGTTGTGACCAATGCAACGGGAAGATGTATAAGAATTGTCGAATGAGGATTTCAGCTTTTGTTCAGCAGAACGATAGAGAATGAAAGCAATCATATTCTTGCCAAAATGGGAATGTATTGCTTTTTCCTGTTCCTCTTTCTATTCTTAAGCTACTTAGCACATCCATGTTAGAAATAGCAATGTTCTTGTGAGGGTAAAGTTGTTCAGGACACAGCATAGCCACAGGAGCTTGGGGCTAATGTTTCTGCAAATGCTGCAGGACTCCTCCAGGGTATCTCAGGATGTGAGTATTCTAGTGATCTGCTGTATGATGACTTGTGTGCGATTTCCATTGTATGCATGTTGGCCTCATGTACTGGGTTGTCTAGTAAAGCTAAGTGAACTAAGAATTTAGTGTTGTGGTATGATGTATATATTCCCTTAAGAAACATGTATTTTAATTGCTGTCAATCACAAATGAGCTCAAGATAGATTCTGTTACATTAGTCTCATGAATGTGTGCACAGAGTACGAAGAAACTCATAGAGGTCAGGCATGTCGACATACTCTCCCATGTAACATCACAAAAAAGTGGTTTTTTAATCAATGTTGTGACTCAACTCCAGAAGATAGGTAAGACTTGAATCCAGACATTCTACACAGAGATAGGGACACTACCACTGTGTCACAACAGCCCTCTCCCAGTTAACCATGTATGTATATAGTCTTATCATCAATTAAGTATCCATACATTATTATTCTACCAAGATAACACAGTGTGGAGCTGGAGAGCACAGCACGTCAGGCAGCATTAGAGGAGCAGGAAAGTTGACGTTTTGGGTCAGGACCCTTCTTCAGAATTGGGGGAGGGGTAAGGGAGCTCAGAAATAAATAGAGAGGAGGATGGGCCTGAGGAAGTTAGGTGGGATGGTGATAGGTGAGTGCAGGTAGGGAGTGGTGGGGATTGGTCAGTGAGGTGGGAGGAATGGGATAGGTAGGAGAGATGATGGACAGGTTGCGTCAGGTCAAGGAGGCGGGGATTAGAGGGAGGGTTGATCATAGGATGAAGCCAGGGCTGGAGAGATTTTGAAACTGGTAAAATCCTCATTGAGACTCATTGGGCTGTAGGCTCCCAAAGCAGAATATGAGGTGCTTATCCTCCCGTTTGCGGGTGGTGTCATTGTCACACTGAAGGAGGCCCAGGATGGACATGTAGCCCAGGGAGTGGGAGGGGGAGTTGAAATGGTTCGTGACCAGAAGGTGCTGTCATTTGTCGCGAACAGAGCAAAGGTGGTCTACAAAACGGCCTCCGAACATCCGCTTGGTCTCACCGATGTAGAGGAGGCCACATCAGGAGCAGCGGATGCAGTAGACCACATTGATGGATGTGCTGGTGAACCCCTGTCTAACGTGGAAGGTTTTTTTGGTTCCTTGGATGGAGGTGAGGGGGGAGATGTAGGGGCAGGTGTAGCACTTTCTGCGGTTGTAGGGAAAAGTTCCGGGGGTGGTGGGGTTAGTGGGGAGTGTGGAATGGACGAGGGAGTCGTGGAGAGAGTGGTTCCTATGGAAGGCAGATAGGGGTGGGGAGGGAAATATATCCTTGGTTGTGAGGTCAGATTGTAGGTGGCGGAAGTGGCGGAGAATGATACGTTGAATCCGGAGGTTAGTGAGTTGATATGTGAGGACAAGGGGGATTCTTTGTTTTTGTTGTGGGGAGGGGTTGTGAGGGCAGAGGTGTGGGAAATGCAAGAGGTGCGGTCGAGAGCACTTTCGACCACCAAAGTGGGGAAGTTGCGGTCTTTGAAATAAGATGACATCTGGGATGGTCGGGAGTGGAGCAGGCACAGTCGACGTGGAGGAATTGGGAGTAGGGGATTGCATTTCTGAAGAAGGATCCCGACCCGAAATGTCAACTTTCCTGCTCCTCTGATGCTGCCTGGCCCGCTGTGCTCCTCCAGCTCCACACTGTGTTATCTCTGACTCCAGCATCGACAGTTCTTACTATCTCTTACTATTTTACCAATTCTTGTTGGATGATACATGTGTTTGCAACAAATAGAAGGATGTCACACACTGGCAGTGATAGTGGTTGTGCTTTATGATGATATGACTGAGATGTATACAAGCTTCAAACTTTCAATTATTACAAAAGAGCAGATATGGAGGTGAAACATTTGTCAATACTTGTATTGTGTCAGTGATTCTGCACCACTGTGCAGATCCTACACATAGTACTTTGTTTCTGAGGCATTGTATTCTGCTTCAGCCAGCAGGCATAGATCCTGGTAAGGTTCTTCCAATTCAGGGAAAGATAAGTAGCCTAAGTCTACCTACAGTAAAATTTGTGTAGGAATAGACAGTAAGTAGCTGACTGCAAGTGTCTAGTTGTTAGCAGGATTCTGCAAGCAGGATCCAACGTTACTGCTGAGGCCTCTTCAGGAGATTGGGATGCTGATTAAACATTGGAGACTGGGCCAAGAAAGAGGAATCCATCCAGTAACAGACCCCAACAGTTCCTAACAGCTGGAAGAAGGCTGTAAAATGTCTTTTATGTTCTCTGTTAAAATTTCCCTTTCAAGGCAAGCAGTCCATTCTTTCACAAAAATCGCAAAATTCGATAGAGCCTCCAGCAAGCTTGGGAAGGCACAAACAGCTCAACAGCATGACCATTGCACACAAGCAACAAGCTACGGATAGCTAAACAAGTGGGCACTTAAAGTGCTGCAAATCAGGAAACCAAATAAAATTAGAAAGGCTGTGAGAAGCCTAAATATTTGTTCCTGTTCCAGATAGTCCTAAAAATTCTGCAAAAAAGCCACAGGTTGACCAGAAAAATTCCAAAATACACCTGAAAAGCGACAGACCTCCTATCTCAATCAATTTTGTCCAGGCAACATATCAAGCTATGTTTTCTGGAGCTCAATATCTCTGAACTAGATAAACAAATCATAAATATTAAAATTGCTAAAAGCAAGGAGCACCTCTACAGACTGAACACTTCATGTTTGTCGGGTGATAATCTTAAAAATCCAGATAAAGTATGGTTAACATTTAAAGATCAATTACACGTGAAGCTCAACATCTGAACATACCATTTGGAATTCATCTCTTTCAGAATGCAGTCGATCAAGAGAGTAGACCAATTTATGTGGAAGCAGCAACAAAGGCCATGATTGTGATTTCATGACAGAAGAGATAGCTGACAGAATAATCAAGTTGCTAACAGCATTTACCCCTGAGAAGTGTCCCAAGTTACACCAACTCAAAGTTTACAGCATGGAAGTACTATAACAACACATAATTACTTAATATATTATTCAAAATTAACAAATTTTAAAAAGCCTGTTTGGACATTTTATGACACACACCTGCATTGCACGTGGGGCTTGAACTTGAATTTCAGATCGACAAACTAGCATCGCATGACAAAAGTCCTACTACACCCATTGATATTCAATACAGATAATGTTGGATTGTTGGAATCTGTAGGCTCTGTGTAATTCATTGGCCATTTTTGCAATAGCCAACACAGGAAATGCTTAGTAAGCGATGCAGGTGGTGTGGCCTCATTTATACATTCAGAAATTGTCAGCTTTCCATGATGTATGCAAGCCATCTGACACCACAGGACTCTGGAAGTGCTAATACAAAGATCAAAGGCAGAAACAAGTGATTCAACATCATGAAAAACCATAACCAAAAACCTGACAGGTGCAGAATTTCAATTAACCAAGAGTGCATATCAAGCAGTGTCACAAAATGTTTAGCCATGCTACACAGTCAGATGATGAGGTTGACTAGAATATCAATACACAAAATTAGCTGACAATCTATACTATATATTAAAGAATGTATTAGGACTCTTGCATTGTTATTGAGTCTACCCAAAGACCAAGTTTAATTCTCACTTGCAGTGGAGATTGATATAACATGTCCAAACAGGTTGATTAAAAAATGTTAAATTTGAAGAATGCACTAAGTGGTATCAAAAGAAGCTTTTGCCACAGTAAATATCATTTTTTAAAGACTTTGGAGGTTAGGGTTTGACCTTCTGAGCCAAGAGTTTTACCACTGAGACTCAAGGTGAATGTCTGGCATTTGCCCTTAGATACAACGTTAGCATTACTTTTATACCAAACAGCATTTACAAGCGCAAACATCATACTGCTTTATATACTGAAATGTACATAACACAGGACCTGCAAGTGATGGCTAAGCAACTGTTGTCAAGCTAAGCCATTCAAACTCACCTGTCAAATGCACACTGCTGCCATTAATGGTAATGGAGGAAGTGAATGTTTAAGCTAATGGATACATGCTTATTAAGCAGGTTGTTTTGTTCTGGATGGTGCTGAGTTTCTCGAGTGTTGTTGGATGTTGCAGTCATCCAGGCTCCTGACTTGTTTGTCCCTTGTAGAGAGTTTGGGAGTTGTTAGTGAATTAATCATCGCAGAATTCTTGAACTTTGACCAGCCCCTGTTGTCATTGTACTCATATACAGTCATAGAGTTGTACAGCACGGAAACAGATCCCTAGGTCCAACTCATCCGCACTGAGCAGATACCCCATTTGCCAACATTTAGCCCATATGCCTGTAAACTCTTCCTATTCCTGTACGCATCCAGATGTCTTTTAAATGTTGTAATTGTACCAGCCTCTGTCACCTTCTCTTGCAGCTCATTCCATACATGCACCACACTCTGCGTGAAAAATTTGCCCCGTATGTCCCTTTTAAATCTTTCCCCTCTCACCATAAACCTATGCTCTCTAATTTTGGACTCCCCAATCCTGGGGAAAAAAGAAACACTATCCATGTCCCTCATGATTTTACAAACCTCTATATGGTCACCCCTCACCCTCTGATGCTCCAGGGAAAATAGCCCCAGCTTATTCAGCCTGGTACTTGTGGTGCACGAATATCACCTACCACTCATCAGCACAAGTCTGAATGTTGCCCTCACCTCTGGAATTCAATGTTCTGTCCATGTTCAAGTTAAAACTGTTTTGAGTTCTGGATCCAGATTCTCTGGGTGTAACCCAAACTGAGCACCAGTGAGCAGGTTTTAGTTGTGTAAATGCTATTTGATAGCACTCTCAATAATACAATCCATTACATTGTTGATGATTGAGAATGCATTAATGGAGCTGTAAATGATTGAATTGGATTGGATTGTCCTGCTTTTTATTTACAATTTTCCATATTATTTGGAAAATGCTTGTGTTGTAACTGTACTGGAACAGCTTGACTAAAGACATGGCTGGTTATAGACCACAAATCTTCAGTACTACAGCTGGGATACTGTCAGACTTTCTTGGTCTGATTTTCTTGGATCCAGTTCCTTCAGCCATCTTTGATATCATGAGAAATAAATCAAATTGGCTGAATACTGGCACCTATGATGCTAGGGATCACAGGAACAGGCTGAGATAGATGACCTCACTTCTGATTGAGGATGTTTTCAAACACTTCAGTCTTGTCCTTTGCACTGATTTGCTGGTGTCCTGCATTATAAAAGATGGGAATGTCAATAGAATCTCTTCTGGTTAGTTAGTTAGTTATCCACCCCTATTCATTAATGGATGGGGCAGCACTTCCATCTCATCCATTTATTGTGTGATTGCTTGGCACTGTCTAATGCATGTTACATTTATATTCCATATTAGCAGACAGAAGATCTACACCTGGACTTTGCCAACACTTCAACTCTTTTGTCATGTGCTTTATGCACAAATTCATGAGTTAAATTTGAACAGATTGGGAGAAAGCAAAGCCAAAAACTGTTTTCAGCCTTGGGCTTCTTTATAGCCCAGTTTGTTAAGATTAAATACTGCAACATGTAGCAATCTGAGATATACCAGGCTATAATCTTATTGCTGCATTATTGAAAGACTATTCCATAAACTATATCACCTAATGCTAGTCTTCTGCATCACATGCTTCACTGCATGTGTTTCCCTGTCGCTCTCTTGCTCTGTATCTCTCTAACTCCATCCATGCGGTGCTATGTATGCTGAATAAGGAATAGCTCTGTAACATAGTCTCAAGGTTGCTCCAGGTTCCTCAAACTGAACACCATCCACCCAAAAATAAGGGCTGAATCTTAATTTTCTTTTGGCTAAATCTCAGCTGCATTGAGTTTTTTGGAAGGCTTTGCATTTGATACTTCATTGTTTCTTTCCAGACTTGCCTCATTAACAAGCTAACCTCTCCCTACGGCAGCTTTCTCACCCAATTGTAGCCATATCTCACCACACGTAGTTTACAGAATACTTCACCATTCATTAGATATCTGCTGAAAGACTTGCATCCGACCCATCTTTGAAAGGCTGCTGTGCCTAAGGACGAGCACTGGCAATTCAGCATTGTCTCTCATCGATGGGACACTTTTCACCTGTTTTTAAAGCATTGCTGCTATATTTTGCATCATTGAGATGGTAATGTTAAATTTACTAGCACAAAAGCATGCTGTAAATATGCTTTTGATTAGCATTTGAAGGCTATATATGTTCACTCTGCACATGTTGCAAATGGGTGAAGAAAGTATTACATCTGAAATATAGTTAGAGTTTGGAAATGCATGCTTCATTAATTTGCCCCTACAATATCCTGGCATCTAGCTATCATGGATCCTGTATTATTGCCCTTCAAATCAACACGAACTTTGTCCACCCTGGGTATTGTCCTGGACATTTTCCAGTTGTAAGTAGCATCTAGAGAATGGCAAGTGATATCATCCCTGGCTGTACCCTACAAGCTGACGTGTTCTCTATACATCGCATGGACGGCATGCTGTGCTTGTTTAAGGCAGGGGGCGGTGGGGTATGCTTTTTGATCAACACCTCCTGGTGCTCAGTTGTAGCGACTCTGGCAAGCTATTGCTGCCCGGACCTAGAATACCTTACAGTAAAATGCCGTCCCTACTATCTACTGTGAGAGTTCATCTCTGCCATCCTGACAGCAGTCTACATACCACACAATGCAGATGTGAAGAATGCCCTAGATGTGATTTATACCACCACAAACACACTGGAGACAAAATTCCCTGAGGCCGTATTCATTGTGGCTGGTGAATTCAACCAAGCAAATCTCAAGAGGGTATTGCCAAAGTACCACCAACATGTCTCCTGCCCCACCAGAGGACCAAACTTTCTGGACCACTGCTACACAACAATCAAAGATGCCTACTGCTCCACCCCCACCCACATTTCGACAAAATCAGATCACAGCGCTGTGTTCCTCCTCCTGGTTTACAAGCAGAAGCTGAAACGGAAGGATCCTTCACAAAAAAAGGGCAATGCTGGTCAAGGTAGCAGAAGATCATCTCTGGGACTGCTTGGAATCGGTGGACTGGTCCGTGTTCAAGTACTCAGTGGCAAACCTAGAAGAATACACCACCACTGTCACGTGCTTAAAAAATGTGTGGAGGACTGTGTACCAAAGAAGTCAATTTGAGTGTTCTCCAACCATAACCTTGGATGAACCGGAAAATCCACTCCCTACTGAAGACCAGACGTACAGCATTCAAGTCAGGTGACCCAGACCAATAAAAGAAATCCTGATATGAGCTCAGCAAAGCCATCAGGGATGCCAAGAGGCAGTACCAGATGAAGCTAGAGGCCCAAAACTACTAAACAGACTCCTGCCACCTATGGCAAGGCCTAAACAACAGTACAGGATACAAAATGAAGCAGAACAAGATAGTGGACAAAGAGACATCCCTCCCTACACGCTCAAACTTTCTATGCTCAATTTGAGCAGAATGCCAGTGGCACAGTGACGCCTGCCCTGACAGCCCCAGATACACCTGTTCCCTCTGTCACCGCTGCAGATATCAGATCAGTTTTCCTGGGAGTCAACCCATGGAAAGCAACGGGCCCGGGCACTGTCCCCAGCCAAGCACTCAGATCCTGTGCGGAGCAACTGGTGGAAGTATTCACTAATACCTTCAACCTCTTCCTTCTACAAGCCAAAGTCCCCACCTGTTTCAAGAAGACCACCATTATCTCCGTACCCAAGTAAGCACATACAAATTGCTTTAATGACTACCGCCCAGTGGCTCTGACCTTAATTATCATGAAGTGCTTCAAGACGCTGGTCATGGTCCACATAAACTCCAGTCTACCAGTCTGCCTCAATCCCCTACAGTTTGCCTATCGACATAAGAGGTCTACAGAGGATGCCAAATCCCTAGCCCTGCACCCATCCCTGGAATATCTGAATGACAAAGGCACCTACTTCAGACTCCTGCTCATTGACTACAGCTCCACCTTCAACACCATTATCCCCTCCAGACTGATCTCAAAACTCCATGACCTTGGTCTCGGCTCTGCCCTCTGCAACTAGATCCTCAATTTTCTGACCCTAGATCACAATCAGCGAGGATAGGTAACTGCACCTCCTCCATAATAAGACTCAACACCGGAGTCCCCTCCCCAAGGATGTGTCTTCAGCCCTGACTGTACTCCTGTACACCCATGACTGTGTTTCCAAATTCCAAATGAACACCATCTGCAAGATCACTGATGACAGCACTGTAGTGGGACAGGTACTTAGCAGCAATGAGTCAAAATATTGAGTGAGATAGAAGGTTTGGTGACATGGTGCAATGAAAACAACCTCTCTCTCAACATCTGAAAAACTAAAGAACTGATCATTGACTTCAGAAAGAAAGGAGGAGAACACACCCTCATCTACATCAATGGAACTGAGGTTGAGAGGGTACAGAGTGCCAAGTTCCTCGGAATGATGATAACCAACAACCTGTTCTGGACTGCCCACATAAATGCAACAGTCAAGAAGGCACAACAATGCCTCTTCTTCCTCAGGCAGCTCAGGAAATTCGGCATGTCCTCACCAAGGATCCTCACCAAGTTCAATAGATGCACCATTTAAAACATACTGTCCGGGTGTGTAATGGCCTGGTATGGCAACTGCTCTGCCCAGGACCGTAAGAAACTACAAAAGATGGTGTGCACAGCCCAGATCATAATGGAAGCCAACTTTCTATCCATGGACTCCATTTACATGGCTCGGTGCTGTGGAAAAGCTGCCAACATCATCAATGACCCATCATGCCCCAGAAATGATCTCCTACAACCTCTTCCATCGGGCAGAAGACACAGAAGCCTGAACACGTGCGCCATCAGATTCAGGAACAGCTTCTTCCCGGCTGTTATTAGACTGATGAATAGACTCTCTAGCCTCAAATAATAATTGATCTTTCTAACATTGATCTCACCTAATGCACGCCCTGTGCAATGTAACCTGTACCTCTGTCTAAGTCATTTTGATCTGTACATCCTTTCTTACTATGATCTGTCTATACTGCTCCTGAATGTGATTGGACCAACGGACTGTTCTGACAGCAGCCCCCCACTTGGCACGACTGAGGACTAGCCCCCACCCACTTTCCATGGCTATTGGGTTGAATAAACATGCAGTGTGTATGCCACGCATGGGGCTAGCACATGCTGTCAGTATTAGATTGACATCTTAGTGTGCTGTACAGTAAGACATACAACCTCCGACAGTCCCTACTGACAGGCTGGACAGGGCAGCATGTCTTGTGTGACTGCAGAAAAGAGCACCTCAATATAGCAATACCTACAACCTGTGGCTTCGATTGAACAGAGTAGGCATGACATGGTAAGGTAAAGCAAGACATGGATGCTGTGTGCATGCAGGTAGGCACAAATGAGCAAGTAGTAAGTGAGCAAGACAGCAGCCCTGAGATGTGGGCTAGTACAGTCTGAGAGCTAGGTACCTCTCCCTGTGTTTAAAGTGTCCCTGCAGCAGCCTTTCCACTCTAGCTCCCAGTGCACCCTGCAATTCAAGTCTGTGCTTCCTAAGCATCTTGCAAGTGGATTGGAGAGATGCCAAAAGGGATTGGAAAATTTCTGTGGATGGTGGGTGTTTGAAGCTGGTGCCTATAGGATTGTGTTTCATGCTGAGCAACATGGAAGCTCTTCACAGCCAGTGGTGAGCTGAAGTCACCAGGTACTTGCTCTGAATTCTCAATGTCTGACTTGTTCAGCACGCTTGGTCAAACAGAATGCTGAATATTGATGAGGCAAGTTGTGCGGTCATTAAGGTGTTTAATAATCTATAATCCCTCTTAATTGCTGAGTAATTGTTGCCTCGTGAGAAACTCACCTCACTGTCTGGTAGATGCATAAAGGATGGAGTGAGTTCCTCATGACATCGAGCTAGGCCTCGCTAGGCTTCTCATCCAAGTCTGCCATAAATCTTACCATTACTCACATCGTTCAAGCCCCATAAGATTCTGTTCAGGTTTCTGTGTCATCGTGAAATTCTCCAGCAAGCCTATCAAACTATGATTTGAATATAAAATGTGTCATTTGGTTTCAGGGTTTAAAGTACTAATCTGCCGATGTTTATAAAGACTTTTTAAAAATTTATTTGAAAATCTAACTTTCAGAACTTCACTACCATGAAAGGTATTTCACAACATTGAGCCAATGATCTTAAAACTGAATGGCAGCATTCAACTAGAAAAGCTAAAGACTGAGCCATCTTGTTTTGACTTGCATTAATTTTGGAGGCCTGTTTTGCATCTATCTGATACGCTTCGACAAGAAGCCATTGCCAAGAAACTTTTAAGCTTACTGGTATATCCTATAAAATATATCAGTTGCCGTTCTTTGACTTCACTGCTAGACTTATGACATTATAATTACACCTTAATCTGTTCTCAATGCACAAGTATTCACTTGTCTCTCACAACCCCCATAGAAGAGCTGGGCTTTAAAAAGATGCCACATGCTTCTACAGACCAGTGTCTATAACAGACGAATTTTTGCCAAGTCTATAAACATTAAAATTCTTTCGGGACTGAAGTTACGTGATCCTGATTGACAGATAGTCTCCATGACTTGAGACTTGTTAGTAATGATTTCACTGTAGACTTTAACGCATTTAATCAGCTTCAATCATTGCAATGTACAAACATTCAGACAGTTACCTAGCCCAGTCTAAGCAGTGATGAACCAACAGTTAAATAGTAGCCAATAATTCAACAGAACTACTCAAAAAGAAAAAAGATAGTTTCAAAGGTCACCAGAGAATGAGGGACCTTGTGAAATTGTAACAGTTCTGTGTATTCAAGGGGGAAAACAGCTAATGTAAAGATCGCAACATTTTATTCGATCCAATTTATTACAGACTTCTTTCCATAAACCTAATTCCACCCAATTGTCATGCACCAGGCAGAATTAACCTTGTGTTAAATTACTTTATGAAAAGATTCAGCAGCGTCAAAGCTATATCTCTCACTGAAAAAAAAACAAAAAGGGAATGTGTAAAAATTGTCATGTAATGGTTAGTTCATCCTATTATCAATTTGCATTGATATTTCAGAGTGTGCCTTGTGAGGCAAATTATTGCATTAATACTCTTATTTCAGTTGTGCTTTCAAATATCTCTAACCATGTCAAGGTTTTCAGTTAATTTAAAAAAATTAGTATGGTCTTGACAGTAAGAAATATAGAAGTGGCTGTGCAAATTGTGTTTCTGAAACTGCATAGCAAATAAATTTTATTCAGGAGGTATCTAAAATGGCCAACCACATTTTAGCGCTGGCTGTGGATGTTCACAAATACAAGCAAAGATGCAAAACTAAGATTCAAATATTCTCCTACTGTGCACAAAATTTGCAACACTCCATGGACAAAACAATGCCATCATAAATAAACAAAATTCCTACATACACAAATACAGATTCAATACAAATATGTTTCCAGACTTGCCTGAACAAAACACAAAACCAAGACCTTTCCATTTTGTGATAGTTCTCTTCTTAATTATTTTCTTTCCATCACCAAAATAAGAAAGACTCAGCATTAGCTTTTGATGTTTCTGTTCAATCACCAATGCCATGTCAAATATACCATTGCATGACTCCATTATGAGTTCATGATATCTGGGTGGTTTGTGCTTTTTTGGGAATTTTGCCATTAAATAGTCTTGTGCTTTACCACAATTAAAAATAAATTGTCACGTGACTTGAATAAAAGGGATCAGAAAGAAATACAAGTACTATTCCAGAAGTATACTTCTGATGTTTAACATAGGTAGCAATCTTTGTTTTAACAAAATAGCTCTTGGCAGAAGCTGAGGTAAGCTGTACTGTTTCAATATCGCTGTTGTATAAGGCATGCCAGTTTACTGTGCTGTAGGACCTGCTGCTCATGGTGAAGGCTACTGCTTCCTTTCTCCTTAAGTGTAGAAAACCTTGGGGCCTTCTTGGTCTACTGTAGTTGAGGTAAGTCACTTATTAATCAAAACTGAAAGAACTGCGGATGCTGTAAATCAGGAACAAAAACAAAGTTGCTGGAAAAGTTCAGCAGGTCTCGCAGCATCTGTGAAGAAAAAAATCAGAGTTAATGTTTTGGGTCAAGTGACTGTTTCGGACCTGAAACATTAGCTCTGTTTTTTTTTCTTCACAGATGCTGCCAGACCTGCTGAGCTTTTCCAGCAACTTCTGTTTTTGTCATTTGTTAATCAATAGGTATACGGGGGCATAGTGGTAATGTCACCAGACTAGTAATCCAGAGTCTCAGACTAATGTTCTGTGGATGTGGATTCAAAATCCAACAGAGCAAATTGAGGAGTTAAAATTAAATCAAAAAATTAATAAAATCTGGAATTGAAAGGTAGTCTCAGATATGGTGACCATGAAATTAATTAAAGATTGTTGTAAAAAAACCATCTGGTTCATTGGCATCCTGCAGTGAAGGGAATCTACATGTGATTCCAGACTTACAGCAATATGTTTGAATCTTAACCACCCTCTGAAATGATCTCGCAAGTCACTCTCTTCACGCCTATTTCAGGATAGGCAACAAATGCCAGCCTTTTCAGTGATGCCTACATCCCATCAAAGAATAAATAACTAGAAGAGCTCTGTAGTGAACACAATATAATTTATTGGATGTTAGCAACTAACTGCAGATTTAATGAATACAATATACATTATTACAAAAACTCTGCCAAGGACCAAATATTAGATGTTATTGTTTTGACATCCTAAACTGTTCTGCCCACAAGTCGATATGACATTATCATAGTAGGTGGTGCACTCTATTGTGTTAACACTTTCAGTTGGATCTCAAATATTAAATTACTTACGAAAAGCTTTAATACATTTCAGGTCATCGTATGCTTAATTTCCATCATTATCACCTCACTTGTGCATAGCAGTAATTACAAATATTGTCAGTGATTGGCTGAGGGTGCTAACGACAGTGAAAAAGGTAAAGGAAAACTATAGGACCAACCAATTTTTAGGACACCTTTGGATTTTTATTTTTGCATTTCTGTCCCTGCCAACTGTGTCATCATCTGACTTTCTGCATTTAGTCGGAGGCGTCCTCCCTTCCCTTCTTTCCCTCACTCACGTAAGACAAATTATCAGTCTCTGATTGAGGTTTCTTTCACCTTTTTTGATCATTTCCTTTTGGGAAGTGTGGTAGGAGGCCAGGTTGGTAAAAGTACAATAGCGGCATTTGCCACTTGGATGAAAATGGCTCCACATTTGAGGTTACAGGTGATGTGTGTTTTTGTTCCAGCAACATCTTTGTACCTGATGCAGCAATGCTTACCTTCTATAAGAACTAGGTATGGGTAACATGGTATTCAAAGATCAAAGCTGCTTATTTCAGCTTCCTAATATAGCCTCCTGGCTGCTAAAACACAGATAGAGTGCTAACTTGGCCAAAAAGCAAGGGATGCTGGGTACCTTGGCCAAGTGAAACTCTGAAATCACAAAACCCACACACCAGGCACAGTGCAAACACAACACCCATGTGCTATTGACATTAACGCAATGTAAAAGACAACAGTTAGCCTGGATAGACATACCCCCAACAACCTTTCCGTTAAACAAAGGAGAGTCCAGACAGAAAGGCACCAGGTCCTGCTACACAAATAAACCAACAGTTGCATGCCTTCCAAATGATTGACACTGCTTCAACCTATTAAGTGTATCTAGAGACAAAGAAAACTGCAGATCAGGAATCCAAGGTAGACAAACAGGAGGCTTGAAGAACACAACAGGAAAGGAGGAGTCAATGTTTTGGGTATTACCCTTCTTCAGGAGTGGATGTGGGGCTAGGGAGAGCTGCAGATAAAGGTAGGTGGTGGGTAATGGAATGGTGGTGATAGGTGGGCACTAGTAGTAGTGTGACCTTGTCGATCGATGGAGGAATGAATCTGGTTGGTGACTGGAAAGGAGGGTCAGAAGGTGGAATGGAAGGGAGGAGGTGGGGCTGGAAGAGGAGTTGGGCCGTGGGTGGGAAGGTTATTTGAAATTGGAAAACTCAATGTTGAGTCCTCCTGGCTGTAGGGTGCCCAGATGGAAGATAAGATGTTGTTCATCAAATTTACATTCTGAGTCGCTGCGACACTGGAGGAGCCCGAGGATGGGCATGTCGGAGGGGGAGTGGGGCAGGGATTTGAAATGGGCAGTGACCGGGAAGTTAGGTCAGCTGTTATGGTCCAAGTGAGGATGCTCGGCAAAACGGTCACCTAATCAATGTTTGGTCTCACCGATGTAGAGAAGACCGCATCAGGAGCACCGGATGCAATAGACTAGGTTGGAGGAGATGGAGGTGAAGCTCTGTCTCACCTGGAAGGACTGTTTAGGGCCCTGAATGGAGGTGAGGGAGGTGGTGTGCGGGCAGGTGTTGTATCTTTTATGGTCACGGGGGAAGGAATTCATTCATAACATTCTGGTTGGAGTTGTCTAAATCATGTTAAGGAGAGACTAGACAACATTATAGTGTTTTTGGTATTAGGACAGAATTGCCATTGAAAATGACTTGCTGCGATATGCCAAGTTCATCTCTATATGACCAAAGTGAACAAACATTCCTAAGTACTTCTTTAGTGAGGAGATGGTCTTGTAGTAATAATGTCACCGGACTAGTCACCCAGACCCCTATGCTAATGTTCTAGGGGTATGGGTTTGAATCCGGCCATATAATTGTGACCATATAACCATTGTTGATCATAGTTAAAAACATATTGTTCGCTTATGTCCTTCAGGAAAGCAAATCTGCTATCCTGACCTAGTCTGGTCTTCCTGCTGACTCCAGATCCACAGTGATTGACTGTTCATTGTCCTGTTGGGAAATTAGGGATGGGCAATAAATGCTGGCCTAGTTAGTGACGTCAACATCCCATGAACAAATAAAAAAAGAAATACTGTCATACCATTGGATCTTTTGCAACACTTGTAGATGCTCATCTTCAGCAGGTTGCTAATGGCAACTGTTCTCACTATCCCTGGCCAAAGTGTAACAAATTTATATTGAAAATGTTTTCAGCTTCAGCTGGTTTGATTGCATCATGTATGGTCTGTTCCACCAGAGTATGTGTGGCTTGAATTTTTTGAATTATGATCATATTGAGGTCTGTGTATGCTGAGAGTCCTGACCCTGCTGGATTGTTGCTATCAATTAGATAATGGTTTTGGGATGCCAAAATGAACTTGTTTTGGGGTTGTTGTGTGTATGACATGATTTGGAGTCTGTTTATCCTGAAGTTCATTCTTAACTGGAACTGGTCTTTTAAGAACTTTATACATCTTTTCTGGATATTTCTGATCATCCACAGAAAGACAGGATATGATACTTCTGTGACACCCTACCTGGCAGACGATTAGTCATGATATGTAGGGGGATCTGACTGTCCTAGAATATGAATAATAGAAGTTTAGTATGAGGGTTCAAGAAGTAATAACGAAGTCTAATAGAATATCATCACTTATTGCAGGGGGAATTGAATTTTAAAAAGTGAGTTAATGCTTCCATCTATACAGGGCTTCAGTGAGGTCACATCTGGAGTCTTATGTACAATAAGGGTCTCCTTATTTCAGGAATGATATAAATGCACTGGAAATTGTTCAAAGAAGTTTTGCTGGAAGAATACCAGAATTGGGCATTGGAATACCAGAATGAGGAAAGTTTGGACAGATTGGGCTTGTATCCAATCAAGTTTAGAAGGCTAAGAGGTGACTTGATCGAAACATATACGATCCTCAGGGAATTTGACAGGGAGCATGTGGAAAGGATGCTTCCTGTTGCGGGAGATTCTAGTACTGGGGAGTTGCAGTTTCCAAATAAGTAAGTACCCATTTTAGACAGCAATGAGGAGTTTCTTTTTCTCTCAGAGGGTTATGGCTCTCTAGAATTGTCTTCCTGAAAAGACAGTGCAAGCAATGTCTGAATATGTTTAAGGCAGAGTTAGATAGTTTCTTAATAAGGAAGTCAGTATAAGCTTATTATATTAGGTGGAAATGTGGAGTAATTGAATCATTCATAATATTACTGAATGGCACCTCAGGCTTTCGGTGCTGAATGGCTTACTCCTGCTCCCAAAGGTTGTTAGCACGGAAAAAAAAGCATGATACGAATGGGTCTTTGCCATTTTCCAGTAGATTCTTGTAGATTTCTGATAGACAGCTTCTGCAGAATGCTTGGAAATGTTCAAGATCCTTATGTATGACTTTGAGTTTATTACTTTGTCAGTAATATTTTGGAGGCTTCTGGGTTATAGGAAAATCTTTAAGTCGCTATTACTCAATACATGACAATAATATATAGCAACTTTCATGCGAATAAATTGGTGGCATGTTTGGGTTCACCTCCTCCACTACGTCACATATTTTCTACAAAATATACAGTATACTATGCACACAGTTGGCAATGCTATTCTAAGTACGATCAAACTCAATTTTACATCAAACTGCTAAGTGCAGGAAAAGGAACAAATTTTCTTTGTAGCTTGGAGCTAAAGTGGTCTGTTTTCTATCAAGTGCCCTACATTAACATTTGAAAATATACACTGTCGCTCCATCAGAGATACCATTAAGAAAGGAAAGGCATACATAATGCATTTCTTTACAAAGTGAAAAAATGAAGAATATGTTTCTTTGTACACAAAAATAAAATCAGCCTATCTTGAGATAAATAAAACAAAATATCAGCCTTTTGAAAAAAAACACTTACACAGTGAGAATCTTAAGATGCTAATGTACAGTCAGGACTTATATTTATGAATATAAAAGGTCAGAACTTCCAAAATTTTGTAGAAAGCTTTGAACAAAGTGCTTTTCATCAACAGAGCCATTTACACATTTGACATATTATGCTGCTTTCAACACTGCAATAGTTTTAAAAATAACCCCTTAAGCTATAAACTGCATTATTGATTTCAAATTATACTTAATAATTAACATGCATCATCCATTTTGAAAGTTGTTAATGATTTCAAGAGGAATGTTTTGCAGAACAAAGCAAACATCCATTTTCACTTTTTTTTCTTTGTTGGCCCATTCATGGTATTGATGCATCAGAGATACAGTTTACCAATGGGGCATTGCACAAATGACTGAAACAAAGCAAGTTTAGAAAATGTGTTCTACCAATAGACCAAACCTGTCATAGCTGATGCAAATATTTGTTGTACTAATCCTCTCTTAGCTAGATTCAGCAGAACTTTAAAAAACACAATAGGGCCTTTTAAAATTCCTACTTCATTAAATAATTTTACAACAACTATGTTTCATGAATGCAAAGTAGTATATTTTTGGAATAAGTACAATATTATGATTTTGTTATACATTTTAGATATTACTTTTTTTGTTGCTCATGACGCATTGTAGATAAAATATAAAGGAGTAGGATATGACAATAAGAATGACATGGTTACTAGTTAACAAGAAAACATTGATGCGATATTAAAGTGAGATCATTGATCATTGACAATTTTTGTGCCAGTTTCTCTTCAGCCATTTTGCTTGATGTTTTTCATGATCTCATTGTTCTATTTTTGCAGTTTGAATAGTTTCAGTTCTGAGACTTTGGCACATTTCTACTCATTTTCAAAATGTTGTTATAATGTTGCATGACAAATACATGAGAGATGAAATATAACATGGATAAACATGAGGTTATCCTCTTTGGTAGCAAGAACAGGAAAACAGACCATTGTCTGAATGGCAATAGATTGGAAAAAGGCTGGTGCAATGAGATTTGGGTGTCCTTGTCTCAGTCTCTGAAATTAAGCATGCATGTGTGGCAGGTGGTGAAGAAGGCAAATGGTATGTTTGTCTTCATAGTGAAAGGATTTGGGTATTGGAGCTGGGTTGTCTTGCTGAAATTTTGTATGATGTTGGTAAGATGACTCCTGGAGTATTGTGTTCAGTTTTGATCTTCCTTTCTGAGTAAGGATGTTCTGGCTATGCAGAGAGTGCAACAAAGGTTTACCAGATTAATTCCTGGGGTGGCATGACTCATGTATGTTACAAGACTATATTCACTGGATATTAAAATAATGAGGGGGCTGTCATAGAAACCTCTAAAATTTTAATAAATTTAGTTGGAGTAAACACAGGAAGGATGTTCTGGAAGACCGGGAAGCCCAGAACCTAGTCTAAGAATATACGTGGGTCATTTAGGATTAAGATCAGGACAAATTTCTACTCCCAGAGAATTGCAAGCCTATGGTATTCTCTGCCACAGGTTGAGGCAAAACGTTGAATGTATTCAAGAACGGGTGAGGTATAGTTCTTACTGAATGGTGGAGCAAGTTTAAGTGGCTGAATGACCTACATCTGTTTCTATTTTCTATTTGCCTATGTTTCCTGGGACCAAACAGAAAAGTTTGCACATACAAGCATAATACACAAACTAGAAAATCTAGATTGACTGGATTCATTCATTTGAGCTAATGGTGGATTGCTCCAAAACATTATGCAATTTTGAGTGAAAATGAATTATCAATATTAAGTTTCATCATTTGATTTTAATATCTGAGTCTTTGACTAAATACAGCTTTTGAAAGGACATTGTTGATCTCAAATGCCTCCTGTGTGCATCTGACAAGGAAGATACAAAACCAGGTGCATTATAAAGTCCATTTCAATTAAGAGGCACTAAAACTCAGTTTCAAGAAATTTGCATGTCATCTTTTAGTCATCCATGATAGATCCTCATGTTGGATGGATGAAAGGTTGCCTACAACAATCCAACTTTCAATAAAAAAGAAATGACAAAGACAGCAGAATCCACAAAGAAATTATATGTCATGAGCAGTCTTTGAGCAACAAATGGATAAAAAAGCAACATGGACGGACAAGTGGAAGGATACTGAAATTTCTTTACACTCTCTTTCTCTCTCTCTCTCCTTCTTTATCTTAGAAGCCAATCGTGCTAACAAAAAAAACTTGGAAAAATCACTGCTTATTGGGGAATCAAGGCTCTCTGCAAGCTTTACCACACCTGAGAAAGCAGGACAACAATTAAACAGGCAGGACTCGGCTTTCACTCTTCCAGCCCTATGGACTCTTAAAAAGTTTGTATTGTAACTGCTTTCACGTTCATGTGAGAATAGACAATCTTCACCACCTGCCCCTTATTTTTAATTTGAACACCCTAGTTTGTCTCTGTGTGTGTGTGTGTGTGTGTGTGTGTGTGTTTGTGTGTGTTTGATGTCACATTTGCATTACTTTGTATAGTAGGTAATAAAACTCCTCTTCCTTTCATTCAAGAAAATCTTGGAATTATGTCCTCCATTTCAACTTAGTTAAATTATGTTTAATTGAAGTATGAGACCTACGTACCAAATTATTTTGTCACAACTGACGAAGCAGGGTTAAAAAGAAAGGACTTGATTTCCCTCTGTTCTCATGGTCATAACAAAACTGAGAATGTAAAATGCAGTTAGGACTCTGAAGCAATGGTGGTAGTCTTTAGCATGATACCTAACCAAGAATAAAAATGTGGGGAAAGGCCACTATAATCACTGAAAGCAAATCTGGCAAAAATAAAAATGTTTTTAATTTAGCACTTTATTAGTTTCAAGATGATCTGCCTGCTTTCTGTTAATAATTTTCTGTTGTGTTACCTTTGCAAGTTTCTTGCCACCCAATAAAGTCACCTGCCTAACAATGTTTGAAAAATTTGGGCAGCTCATTGATTGACTTCAAAAAAAGACCTGACCTTCAAAATGCTTGAAGCATCTTGCTGATCTTGCTTGAAAATCACCCAAGGAATGTCAGAATTGTAACCATAACCAAAAACAGGGCCCCTGTGCCTTGTTTTTAATTTTTTTTGAACATGCCGCTTCTGACAAACCACGGACACTTAAAAAGTCATATAACAGTAGCATGTAAACAAGCCCACAGTATGTGAATGCAAGATTTTTTTCTTTATTCTTTCTTCTTTCATGGGATGTGGGCATCACTGACTGGGCTAGCATTTATTGCACATCCATACTGCATGCAATCCAAGCATCTATTATCATGATAGTACACAGTTCACTTGACACTTGATTCCAAAACATTGTTTAAAGCATCCTAAATATTTCCATCATCCATTCTGAAATCAAGGTACTGATTATTTCTAAAATGTATGTTGATATTGTAATGGAAGTTAAATGTTTATCATGCCTAGAAATAATATATTTTTAAGTTCCTAACCAATAAAGCTCAATACGTCAAATATGGACCCACTCGTTGCTTTGCTAAGTGATCAAACCAAATTCACAAAGTAATCCATTACAAGGATGTAATTTTTCTAATGCGTTGTGAATTGGTCTGTTGCAACTTTCATCTAAGGAAACAATGAAACATCATATGGATACAGAGACTCCCTCCACTGCTAGGATTGATATGCTTGACATACCTCAGATGCAGTCAGAGGCCATTGAATATTCTACACAGATTAATGTGCTATCTGTCTGGTACGTTCAATACCCATGTGTCATGGTATAACATGGACATGATGCGTTAATGTTATTCTTTTGGTATTAGAACTTACTTGTCCTTAGAAATGATTTGTAATATATCAAGTTTATCTCTATAGGACTAAAATCGAATCTTCTTCGGTACTTCTTTTATAAAATTGGGCCATCACTGGATATTGATCTCTTGCAATTCTGTAGCTGCTCATCTTGGCAGTTCCAAATTGCAACTGCTGTTTCTGGCCAAAATGCAACAGATCACCCTTGATAAAATCTTCAACTTCGTAGACTTCACGTTAATGTGTAGATTAAAAGGAATGGCTGCCTTTGTGTGGGTTGGGTAATCTGTTCAGTGTGTCAAATGCAATCATTCTCGTACGTCACTTATATCTCACTTCAGTGTTCCTTTTGTTGCTGATAATTAACTAATTTGATTGGACCAATTGTGATGTGTTCTACTGTAATGGGTGTGATTGGAATTCATGAATTGTAACTTTTCCAAAATCTATGCACACTGGCAGTTCTGCCACTGTTGAAACATTGGTATCTACCAGGTAGAAGCCAGGATGTCAAGATAAGCCTGTATACTTCAATTTCTCCTAATACATGGAATTGGCGATCCATTATATGCTGTGAGGCAGTCTCTCATAGGCTGCACCATGGAGCACCAAATACTCGTCTTCCAGGATGCATAGTGGTAATATATTGCACAGATCCTCAAATAATGTAACAATAATACGACTCATTTTTTTGCACAAATGATCCTTCCTGAACACCTAATTGGGTACAGATGATGATTAACTCAACCAACCTTTCTGACAGCTCTTCAAAAAAAATCATGCTGGTGCCCTTTCGTGCAACATCTTCCAGCAAATTATAAATAACTCCTAAGGTTGCTGTGTGTAAGGTATGTGTTGGAGTCTGTTCATCCTGAGAATAAGACCAAAAGACCATAAGACATAGGAAAAGAAATTAGGCCATTCAACCCATCGAGTCTGCTCCACCATTCAATCATAGCTGATAAGGTCCTCAACCCCATTCTCCCGCTTTCTCCCCATAACCCTTGATCCCCTTGATAATTAAGAACCTATCGATCTCAGTCTTAAATGTACTCAATGACCTGGCCTCCACAGCCTTCTGTGGCAGTGAATTCCATAGATTCACCACTCTCTGGCTGAAAAAGTTTCTCCTTATCTCTATTGTAAAAGGTCTTCCCTTCACTCTAAGGCTGTGCCCTCGGGTCTTAGTCTCTCCTACCAATGGAAGCATCTTCCCAACATCCACTCCGTCCAGGCCATTCAGTATTCTGTAAGTTTCAATTAGATCCCTCCTCGTCCTTCTAAACTCCAATGAGTACAGTCCTAGAGTCCTCAAATGTTCCTCATATATTAAGCTTTCCATTCCTGGGAACATTCTCGTGAACCTCCTCTGAGCCCGCTCCAGGGCCAGTACATTTCCTGAAATATGGGGCCCAAAACTGCACACAATACTCCATATATGGCCTGACCAGAGCCTTATAAAGCCTCAGGAGTACATCCCTGCTTTTATATTCAAGTCCTTTCAAAATAAATGCCAACATTGCATTTGCCTTCCTGACTACTGGCTCAACCTGCAAGTTTACCTTGAGAGAATCCTGGACGAGAACTCTCAAGTCTCTTTGCACTTCAGACTTCTGAATTTTCTCCCCATTTTGAAAATAGTCCATGCTTCTATTCTTCTTACCAAAGTGCATGATCTCACACTTTTCCACGTTGTACTCCATCTGCCACTTCTCTGTCCACTCTCCTAACCTATCCAAATCCTTCTGCAGCCTCCCCACCTCCTCAATACTACCTGTCCCTCCACCTATCGTTGTATCATCTGCAAACTTAGCCAGAATGCCCACAGTTCCTTCATCTAGATCATTAATATATAAAGTGAAAAGTTGTGGTCCCAACACTGACCGTCGTGGAACACCACTTGTCACCAGCTGCCATCCTGAGAAAGACCCTTTTAACCCCACTCTTTGCTTTCTGCCAGACAGCCAATCATCTATCCATGCTAGCACCTTGCCTCTAACACCATGGGCCCTTATCTGACTCAGCAGCCTCCTGTACGGCACCTTATCAAAGGCCTTCTTGAAGTCCAGGTAGATAACATCCATTGGCTCTCCTTGGTCTACCCTGCTCATTACTTCCTCAAAAAATTCTAGCAGATTTGTCTGGCATGACCTCCTTTTGATGAAGCCATGCTGACTTTGCCCTATTTTACCACACATTTCCAAATATTCAGAAATCTCATCCTTTACAATGGACTCCAAAATCTTACCCACGACAGAGGTTAGGCTAATTGGCCTGTAATTTTCTGTCTTTTGCTTTACTCCTTTTTTAAACAAGGGTGTAACGTTAGCAATTTTCCAGTCCCTGGGAGCCTGCCTGACTCGAGCAATTCCTGAAAGATCACCACTAACGTTTCCACTATCTCTTCAGCTATATTCTTTAGCACTCTGGGATGTAGTCCATCTGGTCCAGGTGATTTATGCCAGTTTTACTAGAACCTTTTCTTTGGTGATGGCCACCATACTCAGCTCTGCCCCCTGACTCTCTTGAATTTTTGGGAGATTACTCGTGTCTTCCACTGCGAAGACTGATGCGAAGTAATTATTCAGTTCCTCAGCCATTTCCTTGTTCCCCACTATTATCTCTCCACCATCAGTTTCCAGTGGTCCAATGTCCACTTTTCAGAATCTTTATGATCATCCATGAAATCACCTCATGTGGTCAATTCTGCAAGGTCCGTTCTTGCAGATGGCCAGCAAGATTTTTAGTGCTCTTTTCTTGAATGATCTAGCACTTGATCTATAAAATTAAACAGCATGAACTGTATGGGTAGTTGGAATTCATTAAGGGTGATACTGCATATCCAGTTCATAATAAGGTTTTTGCTATCCTTGATTCAGTCTTAAAAACATAGCCCTGTACTGCCTTAAGGTGTATATCCCTGACTTTGTACCAGTGTAAATTTTATATTGCTCCTTCCTTGAGAACAAAGACTTTATAACTACTGCGTTCAAAATCTCTGTACATATGTGTCAACTGCAGGAATAAAGGGTTCCAGCTTTTAGCACTGCACTGCACAGCATTGGCTTTGTGTTCCAGCCCAAAAATGTACTTCAGACTTTTTCAATATTAAATGAGGCAATCTTAGAAAGTTATTTTAACTTGAAAAAGATTTTATTCTATTCATATATACATTAGTTCTGTTTTTTTTATTGGTTAATGTCCAATCTCACAGATCTATAGAAGTGTTTGTGTTCTCAATAACTGATGCTGCTGAAAGGTAAAGAACTCTTCCATTGTCTGAATTCACTGTTGTCCAAAGCTGTTGCCTGGTTGGTCTTCAATTAGTTTCTCTTCTCCTGAGTGATTGGAGTCTTTTATAGATAAACACTTGAGCAGTTACCTCCAAAAGTCTTACATTCACATGCTGCGGGCTTGTCTACATGTTACTGGATTTAGCAATACTTATGTTATTTCCCAAAGAATAAGAAACACTGTATGTATATTGACATACTGAGTAATCTGACAGATTTATTGCAACCAAGTATAATGTACAAATAATATTTTCCTCAGACACATAAATAACTGGGATAATATTAAACTATTATGCTAGAACAGAAGAGCATGCTTCTGCAAGAGTTTCACGCGAACATAAGCACATATGATCTGCAGTAAGCTATTCAGCCCTTTGGGCCTACTCTTCCATTGAATAAAATCGTGGCTGACCTAATGATAACCTAAAATCTATATTCCAACCTATCCCTGATAATGTTTTGCCCCCTTGCTTAACAGGAATCTATCTACCTCTGCCTTAAAAATATTCAAAGGATCTGATTTCACCATCTTTTTTCACGAGAGTTCCAAAGACTCATGACTCTGAGAGACATTTTTTGCCTATTCTCTGCTTTAAATAGGCAACCCCTGATTATTAAACAAGGCTCCCTAGTTCTAGTTATTCCCATACGAGGAAATATTCTTTCTACATAAGCCTTGCCAAGAGCCCCAGGAACTTAATATAATTTAATCAAATTGCTTCCTTATCTTCTAAATGCCAATAGGTACAAAATAGCTTCTCCACCCGTTCCACATAAGACAACATGCTCATTCTAGATATTAGTCTGGTAAACCTACTCTGAACTGTTTCCCATGTATTTATGGTCTTCCTTAGATAAGGTGAACAGTACTGTGCACAATATTCCAGATTTAGTGTCACAAGTACCCCATGCCCTGCATACTATGCAGATAGATTTCTGACTGCCTTGGAAGTGCTATACTGAGACTGTTTGGGACCGAATGCAGATATTTTAACCTCCCCACTCTAACTTGAGGGAGCCATAGACCATAGAAACAGGTCCTTCTGCCCTCCATGTCTTTGCTGACCAATAAACATCAAACTGTGTTAATCCCATTTACCCACACTTTGTCCATAGGTTCTATGCCCTGGCATTTTAAGTACTCATCCAGATGCTTTTAAATGTTGTGAGAGTACCTGCCTCCAACACCGTCTCAGGCAGCACATTCCATACATCTACCACACTCTGGGTGAAAAAAATCTTTTCTCAAATCTCTTCTAAACCACTTGCTTCTCAACTTAAACGTATGCCCTCTGGTCTTAGATATGTTTGGGCACATTTACTCCTACTCTCAAGCCACTTTAGATAGGGATCACCAGAAAATCACACCATTCAGTGCTCTGGAGACAAAGATGGGTTTGAGATGGCAGGATTTGCATTGTCTCCTGCTTCTTGCCTCCAATGTGAAAATACAATCCCATAGTTTTCATTTTGTGCTGTACAACACTGAAGACAAAGGCTACGTGAACATTTCAATGTAGGCTTTATTTTACAAATGCAAATCTGTATTTTGGCAGGGCAGATGACCATAGTGGGAATATGGAGAAGGAATAGTGTAGATGTTGGTTGCTGGTTTAATAATTTTTGAACTTTAAATATCAGTTTCACTCATACACTGTGCAATGTACACGAGTTTGCAAAGTATCCTACATCTAAAGCAGCTGTGCTCAAAATACATCTTCCTAGGTCAAAAGAGCATTTTAAAGCTATTTCAATTCAAAATTTAGCCACAAAGTGAGTACATTAATTACGCAAGATTAACCTTCTGACCTCATCTTACATTGTTGTGAGTAATCAGTGCATTCAAAATGCAAGTTGTGGATATAATGTGCTTTGATGCATTTAAAACTGAGCAGTTGGTTCAAAGAAAAAATAAGGATCATTTTATATTTTAAAACAAGTGGGCCTTCTTTGTATAGACAGAAAAACTAGAGGAAGAATAAATATAGGAATATTATGACATTCTAACGTTCTTTCATAAAAAGATGAGAGATATTTCGAAATATGCTTTAGCCTACAGACAGAATACTTTGGTATTTGAATGTATATTTATACTGTCAGCAGAGCAAAGGTTAACAATATTAGCACAATAATGTGCTTTGCAATTTTCAAAGATACATTATGCAGAGCCCTGAAATATTGAAATGGAACATTTTTCACGTGTTAAAGTTTAAACATGTGTCCAATTATAAAAGGTGGGATCATCACATTGATTGTTTATACAGAATCTTTTGCCTTTTTGCACTAATCTGTACTTGACTCAGCTGACCTGTTATACTTGCCACTCATTGAGGTTAATCTTCTAAATTATATACATCAGTTCACTGTGGGTGGTCCTGTGATATTTTCATGGCTTCCATCATTTGCCAGAATGTATAACTCTCAAGAGATGACACTGTTCTCTATCTGTCACTAGTATTTCCTTAATTAAAGGCTGTTTAGAACAGGAGTGAATAAGTTCAGTATCAAAGACACAATTGAAGTTTTGAAGAATTTTTAATCAGCAAATGGGTCTTTAATTTTACATTTCATGAGAAGAGTGAATTAACTGAATAATGCAGTAACTGTGAATAATAATATTTCACATGGACAGCTTCACACAGAGTATAATAATAAAATACTGTCAGCTTGAAAATTGGTTTGTTAATGTCAGAACTGGAAGCAAGAAAACAATGGAATTTATAAGTATGACAACCTCTTTGTTGTATACTATGGAGTTTAGATCTTGAAGAATTAAAATTTTGTTAGCATTCATACATACATGAGATTGTTGGAAAGACTGGCTGATTTATTTATCACCAGTACTGTACTTCATAGGAATATTAATTAATAGTGACTGTTACATAATTAAGAATCAGTTGTAGAAATGTCCCTACACCCAATAGCCAATTTGGTAAGGGACTTGTAAAAACATTTAATAATTCATAAATAATGTGAGCATTACTGGCTAGGCCAAATTTTACTCCTGATCCCAAATTACAATTGAGAAAGTGGTGAGCTGCTTTCTTGAATTGGTATAGTCCCTGGGTTTTGGCTATACCAACAGTGTTGTTATGAAGGGAGTTCCAGGATTTTGACCAAATGACAATGACAGAAAAGTGATATATGTTTAAGAACAAGTCCTCACCCCAAGGCTACTAGAGATTTTGAAATGAAAGCGATGTCTTCTTTGTTGTGACTTACCCTACCAATGGTAGACATTAATTTGTCACCCATCATGACCGACTACAAAAAATAATATGTTTGTAGAAAGGTACGTAGTCAAGCAGCCTATTCCACAAATTTGCAGTGAGGTTCAAGTTTGAGTTACTAACAATTCTTAATTAGAATGAATGTGAAGACAAAACTATTCATTCTCTAGTGAATATTATAAAGGTCATTTAATGTAGAGTTTTTACAGATTGACAATAAATAATGACCAAGAATGAGGAAAGAGATTTGAATTTGTATCTTTAATTGATGAAAGAAGGGGGTGTTATGGCAAAGCATCATTACCTCTGAACACACGCACCAGAAGGTTCAGGAACAGCTTCTTTCCAGCTGTTAATAGAGTGATGAATGGACTCTCGAACTTCAATAATGCTGATCTTGCTAATATTGATCTTGCCTAGAACCTGCCTGTGCGACGTAACCTGTAGGCCTCTGTCTAGGTGTTTCTTTCACCCGATGATCTGTATGTCCTTGCTGACTATGATCTGCCTGTACTGCTTGTAAACAAAGCTTTTCACTATACTTAGATACATGTAACAATAAATCAAATCAAATCAAATCAAATCAAATCAAATCAAATCGAACTGGAACCTCTGGGTTCAAGTCCTATTCCAGGACATGATGGTCAAGGAGGATACATTCATAACATAGATAAATAAGTTGACTATCAACTGGGAAATCCATGGTCACTCTCCTAACTTCTTTTCTAAGCAACGTTCTACACTTTCTTTACTCCCTTAGAGCTTCTGCTGTTTTTAGCATAAGTTTCCTTCTTTTTCCTCCCTGATTCATTCCTATACATTCTAAGAATGGGGGTTGGTGAGCTCAGTTGGCTGGATGGCTGATATGTGCCAACAGTATGGGTTCAATTCCTGTACCAGCTGAAGTTACCATGAAGGACTATCCTCTTAGCCTCTTCTCTCAAGGCGTGGTAACCCTCAGATTAAACTATCACCACTTGTCTCTTTCGAAAGAAGGAGCAGCCTATGGACTGGAGGGAACACAGCAGCCTGAAGTTATGTCTGTGGCCACAGACACTCTTGACTCCTACCATTCTTGAACTTCCTCTCTTTATCCTCTCCCCTTGTCTAACTGGGTTCTGGCTTCAGTTTCCAGAGGAACCATTACCTCACCACTTTCTAACACATAAAACTGTTCTTCAGTGAGATGCGTTCTGGGTTTTTCTGACTACTATCCTGCCACCCTTCTTCCAAATGGCTGTCACCCATTCATTCTCTGACTGCACTTCCTTAAGCTGCAGGGTGCCCACATATAGAAACACACTATCCACTTAACTCTCAGCCTCATGACTGCACTACAATGCCTCCAGACGATACTCAAGCTCCAAAATCTGGCACTCAAGCTGTCAAACTTTTGGCAACCACACTGCCAGGACCATCTAAGACTAGCCACACACTCTAGGCCTTCAAGAACTATTTGTCTAATCTGAAGGCCAGCTATTCAGCAGACCCAGCATTGCTATTGATCTTGTCAGCCATTCCTGAGACCAGCTGCAACCTCAATACTGAGGCACCTCAAAGACACGCAAGCATCTTTGAAGAAGATAGAGCAAGGCACTCAGGCCATAGCAATGATGTGGGAGAGGAGTGAGTGCAGATATTACGGTGCATCAGTAACTAAAAATGCATCGGGCATTGCCACTGACTTGGACTATGGTGAATCCTCCTACAGTCATATCTTTGCTTTCTTTTACCCACAAAAAAATTGCAAAGATCGTTTCTGTAATAGGTGCCCAACCACAACACTAATCTCAAGTCTGACAGATAAATTGAAAATCTAACTCTTAGTGTCTGAAAGCATGTCCCTTAGAAAGTTATCAATTGTGCTAATAAATATATCTGATACATATTTTAATCAAAATGGGGCCCGCTATCTTTACTGAAATCTTACCTCCTCCACATTCCCAAATGGAAAATATTTGTGATTGGTAAGGGAAGCAGTGACAGGATTATAATTCCAATCACTTGAGCTGCAAAATGAGAAGACAGCATTTAAGTAGCTTTTGTTAGAGAGGTAATGATTACATTAGATGAGCTACTAATATCCAAGAAGATATTTGTAAAAGTGCTCAGTTTTAATTTTGGCTGTGTGGTGAACTTTACTGGCTATTTGTATGATGTCATCAGCAGTCATCCACAGCAGATGTAGTTCTTAGTTTACCAACTGAAGCTTAGAGCAAGTAACGAAGAAAATGGCCCATGAATTAACCTTTCAACTGCAGAAATTTCTCTCAAGCTTTTTATGAACACAATCAAAAGCATTAATGAAGATATTGCATGTAGAACGGAGCAACCTTTTGAACTGAGTCCTACATTTTTGGATGAAAAATATTGCTTGAATACTGAAATCATATTAATTAAATGTATTATTATTATGTTTTATGTAAGAAATACAACTTCAGTGCACACAGATGATTAATTTATTTAAAATAGAGATTTTGTATTTCCATTTGAAGATGAAGCAAATAGTTGCTATTAATTTGAAGGGAAAGTAGCTTAAGAAATGTTGGGTTTGGAACAGAGGACTTTCACATGTATTGAATCCTATGACAGCAACTTAGTATTAAGACATGAAGATTATTACTTTATGTTAAATCACAGGAACATTTGCTTTCTTATTGACTATATTGGCAAAGTCTCTAAAGCAGATAATGTTTAGAATAGACTATGAGAAGGCACTTGATAGTGTCTACCAGCAGAAGATAATAGAATGCTTAAACAAATTAGAAATTGACAGAAATGATAAACTGATAATTCAGAATCAAACATCTGTGATACAACTTGATAGCAGCTTGTCAGTCAGGCTCCCAATCAAAAAAACAGTAGTGCATCAGGATTGTTAGATATCCCAGAACTGTTCAACTAGTACACTGAGGCTGTCTTCAGAGACATAGAAAATCTAACAGCTCCCAACATTAATGTATTGTAAATCAGCATCTTGAAACAGACAGATGATGTTGCACTGATTGTGGAGCCAGCAGAGACACCAAAGGAAATATAGATAAAATGAAAGAGTGTGGAATATGGATTGAGAATGAATGTGATTAATACCAAGACAATGGTGATAAACAGAGACCTAACCCAATAATTGAAAATTGAAATAAATGGAAGTCCTAGAATAGACCAAAGGGACACATTTCTTGGGTAAATTATTGCAGACAATGGGAGATGTGATTATGACATCTGAAAATGAATTGAGATAGCCAAAGTTTATCAGAATGAAGTATGTGTTAACGTCAAAAAAACTGAACCTGAATCTAAAGAAAAGGTTGCTGAGGTCATAGTCATTGAGGCATAGACATGTACAGCATAGAAATAGACCCTGTTGGTCCAACCTGTCCATGCCGACCAGATATCTTAGATAAATCTAGTCCAATTGCCAGGATTTGGCCCAAATCCCTTTAAAGCCTTCCTGTTCATTTATCCATTCAGATGCCTCTTAAATGTTGTAATTGTACCAGTCTCCACCACTTCCTCTGGCAGCTCATTCTATACACGCACCACCCTCTGTGTCAAAAAGTTGCCCCTTAAGTCCCTTTTAAATCTTTCCTTTCTCACCTTAAACCTATGCCCTTTAGTTTTGGACTCCTCCACCCCAGGGAAAAGACCTTGGCTATTTATCCTATCCATGCCCCTCATTATTTTATAAACCTCTATAAGGTCACCCCATAGCCTCCGACGCTCCAGGGAAAATAGTCCCAGCCTATTCAGCCTCTTCCTATAGCTCAAACCCTCCAACCCTGGCAACATCCTTGTAAGTCTTTTCTGAACCCTTTCAATTCCTGTACGTTTTTATATTGTATACCTCAGGGATGTTGGCAACTAGCAACAAACTATTGAGAAGCTGAATCCTTTTGAGATGTAACCATCTGGAAGGCTGTTCTGAATATCCTGCACAAACAAAAAGTCTAATGAAGAAGTATTAAAAATGACTGTAAAAAAAGGAAAGTATTCCATAATCTCAAAGAGGGAAAGATCCAATATTTTAGTCACATCATTTAACAGATAGTAGCCAGAGACAATCATCAGAGAGATCGACAACAAAAATAGCAGAAGTGTTCCTACTACAAAAAGAACATAGCAGAATACTAATATGGATTAAAACATTTTAATATGCTTTTTAAATCTAAAGTGGGTTTACTGTTACATATGACCATTGTTATTCAATTCAAGAGAGCTATTTTAAAATTTTGTTTAATTATTCAGAAATGTTCATATTAGGGATGCAATTATTGACTTATCTTTCTGATTTTAACACCAAAGACTGATTCATTTGCTAGTTCATTATATGAATTAAATCTGAGGAAAAGACTTCAATTTGTAATATTGGGTGGGTATGAGTGACATGGGCTATGGTGGGACTTGTGGGAGAATTGGGTGAGAAATCTGGCAAGGCTTATTTTGATGCCAGGAGCAACTTGCAGCACTTTTCATGCATTTAGCAAGTGGCACAGGGAACTTCGTTTTAGGCAGAAGTGAATTGCCAATTCAGGAGGATTATTGCTTGTTAAACACTTTATAATGGCCCCACTTGCCTTATTATCATGCAGCTTCCTTTCTTACAGGGAGAATAACTCAGACATCACACAATCTCAATCTGGAAGTCAAAACAGATACCTGGTAATGAGGTGACTCCACTGGTTGAGAAAACCCTATATGTTGATCGGCAGCAAACAGCATCTCTGGGCATGATGTATAGCCACCAGCTGCAAACATACCTCATCCACAGGCATTACCCTCCAATTTTTGACAACCTCTTATTACCATCATTGTATTTCTGTATCCACTTTCATAGCATTGAAGATGTACAGACTTGCACTGCAGGTGACACTGGCAGCTCACATTGAAAGTCTTCAGCAGGGATAGTTTTTGGGTATGGATAGCTCATGAATTAGATCAGACTGCATCTCAGGGCTCTCACTTGTGCTCTTAGCACTTGTCCACTTAGCAGGGTGGCACGGTGGCACAGTGGTTAGCACTGCTGCCTCACAGTGCCAGGGACTTGGGTTTGGTTCCACCCTCGGGCGACTGTCTGTGTGGAGTTTGCACATTCTCCCCGTGTCTGTGTGGGTTTCATCCAGGTGCTCCGGTTTCCTCCTACAGTCCAAAGATATGCAGGTTAGGTGGATTGGCTGTGCTATTGCCCATAGTGTCCAGTAAGTTAGTTGGTTTAGACATGGGAAATGCAGGATTACAGGGGATGGGTCTGGGTGGAATGCTCTTCGGAGGGGCAGTGTGGACTTGTTGGGCCAAATGACCCATTTCCACACTGTAGGGATCCTATGACCTACCTGCCTGCTCACAGCATCCTTGCCATCAGTACTGCTATAGTGTGCCTTTTTGTGAGGACACACAGGCTGCTCATCAGTAGCAATCTGTCTACATGTGGGGGTGTGACATACAAAACATGGAGACTCCTACAGCTTATATCAGCTGCCTGAGTGGCAAAGACACAACGCATTCATTCAAACAAATGCAATATTAGAAATTGGGTGAGGCCTGTCCTTAGTCCGGTCAATGGGAGACACTGTCATTAGGAGGCCCTGTATAGTCAGTCATGGATACAGTCTAGCAGCCTGGCCTGGTCAGTCATCTGCATGGGACACTCATGGTGAGGGTATGCATCTGATTACAGTCAGAGGAGTGGGCAACAGTCAGTCAGTTGTGTAGGGCCAGTGCCAGCAGTCGTGGAAATCACGTACTATCAGTCAGGAAGCTGCAAACACAGCAGTCATCCAACTGGTGAGTCATGTTTAGAGTCTGATGCTGATATCAGTCAGAGGTCCGGGGCGAATACCATCCTGGGGGTCCATCTGTCATTCGTCACAAAGAGTACAGGAGGTCCTGTAGGGTGACAGGGAGATTGCAGCCAAAAGGGGTGTGGGAATGAAGGCTGGGGTGGAATACAGAGATACTTATGTAGGTGGGGACAAAGGCAGTGACGGGAAGGGACGCTAAGTGTATGGGGGAGTATGTGGAACAGAGTCCTAAGGCATGGTAAGCTATGGGAGGGGTTTTATTGGCAGTGATAACCACCAGGGGAAGACTAGAGCAGTAGGGTTGGCATTCTGAAGTTCAATGTGTTGGATCTCTGCATTGGATGGATGGGTAGAAATGAGTTGTCCGGGTGGTGTGAGTTAAAATGGCTCTTGGTGAGATAGCTGATGGCTAGGTGTGGCCTGGTGCTGACAGTATCCATTGTGAGCTGTATTCCCTACCATCAATTGGCATTCTGTAAATGCAAAATGCAATTGGAAAGTGGCAGGCGCAAAGCCCAGGATGGGTAAAATCAGCGTCAATTTGATATATAAAAAGCATGGAATCCATTTCTGCTGGACACTAGGAAATTGCAGCCCTAGAAACATGAAACATGCATTTGCAAACTTCAGCTACATTCATTTGCAATCTTGCCTTTGTCCAATAGCAATGCCTTCAGAATAAGTATGCTTAGGACTCAAATGCTGGGCAAAGGCGAATTGCACTGTACCATTGGTGTTTGCCAATCTAACATTGCCATTCTTAGCACTTAGCAATTTGAGGCTGTATCAGACAAGAGTGAAGAGAGGAGGGAGATAGATAGTAAATGAGATGAGTTTGATGAGTGATGGTGAGAAATTGTGCAAGGCCTCATAGTGAGAATTTCTTCAAAAAAACCTGATGCAACTCGCACTTAGACAAAGAACATAAGATCCATCCCGTTTAAGACTGCTTTTCTCTCAACAGATGCTGCTAGACCTCATGGGTATTTCCAGCATTTTTTATTCTTATTTAAAATTAATTGTATTATGTCTAAAACATTTTCAAACATTTAAGATCTTAAATCAATCTAGCCAATAGCTATCATGAAATTCCAATTTTACTTCAATCTCAAAGATGGAAATGAAAACTTTTGTAATATGTTAATCGGGATTGAAATAATTTATTCCCTTTAGCAGGATAATTCAGTAACTATTGTATTTTATCAATAAAACTCAATCTCATTAATCAAGTAGTTGGCAATAATACTTATGTAAATCTCCTGAGGGGCATCATATGTGACAAAGAGAGAAATTAGAAAGAGTCTTTTTTTCAATATATTCCTGAAATATTCACTGATTTATACTGGCATTATAATTGATAAATTGAACTTCTTTTAATGGCGATTAGCATATTTAGTTACCATTTGACTGTGAGATTATAAACAATGTTTAACTATCCGGATGTGATACCGAGATTTTAACCACAGTTAAAAATTGCCACTGTGATTTGCAGTTGAATTTCCGTAAAGGATTGGCATGTATGTTGTAAGAAATCTTTTTGATAAGATGTTGTATAAAACTTGGTCTGCTTTTTAAGATGGCTATAAAATACTACAATATACTATTTGGAAGAAGATGAAGGAAGTTCAATTTAGTTTTCTGACCAGTATATATCCTCAAGCCGAAAGCAGAAAGTCAGATTGTTTAACAAACATTAACAGAAAACTGCAGGAGAAACTCAGCAGGTCTGGCAGCATCTATGTAGAGAGAAACAGAATTAATGTTTTGAGTCCAGTGACCCTCCTTCAGAACTGGTAGGATCTATGGAAAGGTAATATTAATGCTGATGAAGGGATTAGGGAGGGGGAGGAGAGTGAGCGGATAGGTGGAGAAGGAACTCAGAGAGAGATAGAGAAAAGAAAGATTGTTTGTTCGTTATCAATTTTATTTGTCAGAACAGATTTCAAGCAAAATGACTCATGTTTTCAACTTAAAAGCAGTGACAACACCTCAAAATTCAAGTGAACAAGTTCCACCTGTGGCTGACTCCATGATCGTGTCCTTGCCACCATCCTGTATCGTGCAGAACCCTGGGACTGCTAAAGGTGCCTCATCAAAGTCCTGGAATATGTCCACTAAAGATAATTCAATGGCAGTACAAAATCACAAACGACAAGGTTCTCCAGAAAGTTGCACTTACACGAGCAGGTCATGTCTCCTAGAAGGCTATGGAATCCCAAAGCTGATGTTCTATGGGGAACTGTGTCAGGGGAAACAATATCAATATGTCAGTACAAATGATAGAAGAAAATCCTAAAAAGAGTCTTAAGAATTGCAGACTCTCTTGAAGAAAACTTGAAGTTGACCAATTTATATAGAGTCAAACATAGAAATTTGGTTTAACATGCTTTGAAGACCGTCTTTAGTAAACTCACAAAATTCAATATTCCCAGAGGAAGGACAGAGGTGGTGAAACACTGACAATGATAATGACAACATGAACTGCCGGTTCTGGGATGTCCATGCTGATCTCACATTGGAGTTTACACTCTGTTACAGCACTATGGCTTTAAGAGGTGTATTTTGTCCTTTTTTTTAAATGAAGAAAGGTTGAGACAGTGGTAAAGAGCAGTCTGCTTCCAGCCAATAAAGTAAACAGCTTGTGAGGACTTGTTTGCTTTTTAAAAGTTGGAACAATAGTGGCAGCCTGGGTCAAGCTCCCACAGAACCAGGATTTTAGTTTTAGCTTTCAGTAGCTAATGGAGGTGTGAAAGCTGCTTTACCTCTCTCCTCAGATAACAAGGTGTAGAGCTGGACGAACACAGCAGGCCAAGCAGCATCAGAGGAGCAGGAAGGCTGACGTTTTGGGCCTAGACCCTCTCTCCTTCATTGCTACAGCTAAAAGCTTGGGTCCTCTTCATGATACTAGAATTGCCTGAGAGACAATCTATGTTATTGAATTTGCATTTGCCAAGGGTGTGCTTATGGAATGTTACTATGTTGGAACTGTTAATGAGTCGTTTATTACTTTGTTAAGTATTTCGATAGAGTTACAGTTAACCCAATTCTTTTATTTTTATTTTGTCTGTATTTTAATTATAGTGCATGAATAAAGTGTGTTTTGCTTCAAGTCTGATAGTTTGGCCAATCAAATTGCATCCAGAACACAATGCCTGACACTTGCCTTTAAAATAAGAAAATGTTAGCATCTAAGCTATCTCCTTGATATGTTCTGAAGGGGTTTGGTCTGGTCCATAAAAAATCCCACATAAGTTGATGAAGAAGTTACAATTGGACATATATTCCAGGCATCCACTTGTAACTCAAGAACTGTTGGCATTTTTTCATGGTCTCAAAATCTTCAAAAAGCCAGACATGCATTGGAAATTTCTTCAGATGTCACCAGCAAAGCAAAGTTGATACCTTACAACAAGGTGCAGGGTTGGATGAACACAGCAGGCCAAGCAGCATCATAGGAGCAGAGAGGCTGACGTTTCGGGCCTAGACCCTTCATCAGAAAAGGGGGAGGGGAAGGGGGTTCTGAAATAAATAGGGAGAGAGTGGGAGGCGGATAGAAGATGGATAGAGGAGAGGATAGGTGGAGAGGAAACAAACAGGTCGAAGAGGCGGGGATGGAGCCAGTAAAGGTGGGTGTAGGTGGGGAGTTGGGGAGGGGATAGGTCAGTCCAGGGAGGACGGACAGGTCAAGGGGGCGGGATGAGGTTGGTCGGTAGGAGATGGAGGTGTGGCTTGAGGTGGGAGGAGGGGATAAGTGGGAGGAAGAACAGGTTAGGGAGGCAGGGACGAGCTGGACTGGTTTTGGGATGCGGTAGCGGGAGGGGAGATTTTGAAACTTGTGAAATCCGCTCCACACTCCCCTCCAGCTCCACCACACCCGGCATTTTTCCCTGCAACCGCAGGAAGTGCTATACCTGCCCCCATACCTCCTCCCTCACCCCCATCCCAGGCCCCAAGAAAACTTTCCACATCAAGCAGATGTTCACCTGCACATCTGCCAATGTGGTATACTGCATCCGCTGTACCCGGTGTGGCTTCCTCTACATCGGGGAAACCAAGCGCCCTAACCTGTTCTTCCTCCCACCTATCCCCTCCTCCCACCTCAAGCCGCACCTCCATCTCCTACCGACCAACCTCATCCCGCCCCCTTGACCTGTCCATCCTCCCCGGACTGACCTATCCCCTTCCTAACTCCCCACCTACACTCACCTTTACTGGCTCCATCCCCGCCTCTTCGACCTGTTTGTTTCCTCTCCACCTATCCTCTCCTCTATCCATCTTCTATCTGCCTCCCACTCTCTCCCTATTTATTTCAGAACCCCCTTCCCCTCCCCCTTTTCTGATGAAGGGTCTCGGCCCGAAACGTCAGCCTCTCTGCTCCTATGATGCTGCTTGGCCTGCTGTGTTCATCCAGCCCTGCACCTTGTTGTCTCGGATTCTCCAGCATCTGCAGTTCCTACTATCTCTGATTCAATTGATACCTTACAATTTTTGTTGCTCATAGCGCATCTTGCAGAATGCTCTGTCAATTAAGTTCAACACCTTGTACATTTGAGAAGATATTTTCTTCAGTTTTGTAAGTCTTTGAGGAAGTACTTTATGTACTCAATGACGTTTGGACCGGACAAAATAAAACATGATCATCGGTGCTTGATTAGTTAACTTGCACAACACAATTTGATGCTCCAGAAGAACAAATATACATTCACAGCACTGGGTTGATATAAAGCTACAGAGTGATGGCGACTGGAGTAAAGCCTATACATAACAATATAAAAACCATTCATGCGCTTCCAACCTCATCTAATGGGAAAGAGTTGTTTACCTTCCTCAGAATGAATAGCTTTGATCACGTTCTTTTCTAAGATGAGATTTTTAAAAATTCATTCATGGGACCTGAAGTGTTGCTGGCTGGGCCAGCATTTATTGCCTGTTTCTAGTTGTCTTTGAGAAGGAGGTGGGCTGCCTCTTAAACCACTGAAGTCCATGTCCCAGTGACACTGAAGGAATGCTGATATTTTTCCAGGTCAGGAAAGTGCGTGGCTTGGAGGCGAACTTGTAGGTGGTGGTGTGACCATATATCTGCTGCCTTTGTCTTTCCAGATGGAAGTGATTGTGGGTTTGGAACCTGCTGTCTAAGGATCTTTGGTGAATTCCTGCAGTGCACCTTGTAGATAGTAAACATTACTACCATTGAGCAACGGTGGTCGGAGAAATGGTTGTTTGTGTATGTGGTGCCAATCAAGTGAGCTGCTTTGTCATGAATGGTGATAAGCATTTAGAGTGTTGTTGAAGCTGCAGCTGTTCAGACAAGTGGGGAATATTCCATCACACACCGTGACTTATGCCTTGTAGATGATAGACAGGGTTTGGGGAGTCAGGAGGTGAGTCACTCACTGCAGTATTCCTAGCATCTGACCTGCTCTAGTAGCCACGGTACATATGTGGCTAGTTCAATTCAGTTTCTGATCGTCTTTTAAATCTTTCTCCTCTCCCCTTAATCCTATGCCGTCTAGTTTTGGACTCCCCTACCCTAAGGAAAAGTACTTGGCTATTCATCCTGTCCATGTCCCTCATGATTTTACAAACTTCTATAAGGTCACCCCTCAGTCTCAGATCCTTTAGGGAAAATAGTCCCAGCCTACTCAGCCTCGCCCTGCAGCTCAAACCCTCCAATCCTGGCAACATCCTTGTAAATCCTTTCTGAACCCTTTCAAGCTTCACAAAATCCTTCCCATATCAGGGAGACCAGAATTGCATACAGTATTCCAACAGTGACCGAACCAATGTCCTGTACAGCAGCAACATGTCCTTCCAACTCCTATACTCAATAGATTGACCAATAAAAGCAAGCACACTAAATATCTTCTTCACTATCCTGTCTATCTGTGACTCCATTTTCAAGGAACTATGAACCTGCACTCAAAAAGTCTCTTTGAGTTCAGCAACACTCCCCAGGACCTTATCATTAAGTGTATAAGTCTTGCCCTGATGTGCCTTTTGAAAATGCGGCACCTTACATTTGTCTAAACTAATCTCTAGCTCCTACTTCTCGGCCCATCGGTGCATCCTGTTGTACTCTGAGGTAATATTCTTTGATGTCCACTACACCACCAATTTTGATGTCACCTGCAAACTTATTAACCATACTTTGTATGTTCATATCAAAATCATTGATATGGATGACAAAAAGCAGTGGATCCAGCATCAATCCTTATGGCACCCTGCTGGTCACAGGCCTCCAGTCTGAAAATCAAACCTACACCACCATCATCTGTCTCTTACCTTTGAGCCAGTTCAGTATCCAAATGGCTAGTTCTTCCTGGAGTCTATGTGATTTAAACTTATTAACCAGTCTACTGTGCGGAACCTTGTTGAAAGCCTTACTGAAGTCCATATAGATCGTGTCCACCGCTCTGCCTTCATCAATCCTCTTCATTACTTCTTCAAAAAACTCACCAAGTTAGTGAGTCAAGTTAGTATATGTAGGTTAAGATGAAATAACTATTGCATGAAGTCATCTGATGGTCAGTAATAGATCCCTGAGCAGGAAAATTCATTAGGCTTCTTTAAGGAAGGCAATGGTAATGTCACTGAATTAGTTATCCAGCCTCTCAGGTTAATGTTCTGGGAAAATATGTTCAAATCCTCTACTGCAGCTGATGGAATTTAAAGTTAGTCCATGTAAGGGTGACCACAAAACTTTCAACAACATTGCAAAAACCTATTGGTTCATTAATATCCTTCAAAGAAGGCAGTCCTTATCTGGTCTGAAATCATCTTACAAGGCACTAAGTTCAAGAACAACAAATAACAACAAATGTGACACCCATATTCCATGAAAGAATAGGTTTAAAAATATAACTGCATAATTAATTTACTTAATGAGAAAATTGTTAAACCATGTTTTCCAACTCCACAACTGACCCTATTGACAATAAAACCACCCCATGTAGATTACCATAAAGAAGTCAAGCAGCCTATAGAAATCAATGTTTTTGCTTGATGTTCGTGATCCATTTAGCTAATGGCTAGACATTTCTACAACAAATTCCATAACCACAACTTTGTTCATTGACATGCCAGACAGGTTGTTCACAAAATGAGATTTACCAAAGACTATCACTATAAACAATTGTCTGCAGTTTGGTTCCAGTCAGTTCACAGGGTTCCCAGCCAGCTACAGTATTCACCATCACCACCCATAATTGGGTGGTGGCATCGAGCAATATAACAGGGTGAAGAAGAGTTAGTATGGCAGTCAGTGAAACGTTGAACAATTCATTCACTTCCTGCTTTGCACACACTGATCCATTCCACACACTTTGATCAGAAACACACCAGCCGATCTTAATGACAGTTTGTAACTTTAACTTGCCATTGACCATTCTTAATCAATTGTCATTAAGTGAAAATGCAAAACAGTGAGGCTTAACAAAAGCCGAGTTTGACCAAAAAAAGGCAAGAAACTCACAATTTGATGTTGGAGATTTGGTTCACATCAAATAGCCAGTTATCAAGCCCACATAAGTTGCAACATACTTATTAAGACCAAAGCTGATCAAAGGTCAGTCCTAACATTTAAGTTTCAGAAGGCAACACAAAGTGGAAATCAAGATGCTTCATATTTCAAAGACTGTGATTACAAAGATATATTTGTTTTTCCGATGAGCAATCACAATGTTGATCAGCCACTTCATTAAGCAGATCATGCGCAACCATCATCAACAAACTTCATATCTCAAAGACTATTTCTGTACTTTGAGAACATGGACAAGCTGAAGTCTAATAAATGACTCAATATACATACTCTTGCATAATGTTTAATGTAATATTTTAGTTTTACAAGGTGGAATCAATGTTATGTTCAATTGGTCGGTGTTTGATTGTGAGTATCCATTGACTGTCCTCTGTTTTGTGTGCTAATCAAATCTGACTGTAGTGATTTAAAAACAGACACTAAAATAAAGGTAAGAGGCGGCTGAAAGCATGAAAACACAGTTATTTTAAAAGATTTGCAAATAAACTCCTGTTCAGTCATAAGATCCAGCGTGTTATCTCTGCATTTCTCTGAGGCATAAAACATAACAATAGCATGCAAATGATGTATAACTGAAGCATTAACTTTACCAAGAATCTACTTGATACACCTCTTTTTCCTCTCAAATGCATTTAATATCATAATTACTTGATTCAGTAATAATTCCAGTGCAATCTCACTGTGACTTAAATTATACATATGTCTGCCAGAGCTATGAGGAATAAGAATGATACAACATTGTTTTCTATGTAATATAGACATTTAAGAGGAAATTATAAATCTATAGTCAGATTTGAGAACTTGGGTGGTGTCACAAGATATAAGTGAAGTTCTGACATTTTACAAATGTTAGCTGAACTTTAAAACTGGAATAGAACACAAGAAAAGAAAGTTTAACCTTTCCAGCTTGTCACAATTATATAGATTAATGTACTTGAATTTTATTTCAGACAGACTATTTTATCTCAGTCCTGCCCCAAAGTCTAATACACTTTTTGCACCACCTGCTAAAATCCATTTAAGGTTCTCCAACAAACTTACATCTGCAGAGATTATAGTTATAAATGACTGATCTTTGCTGTCATGATTTTTAACATGGAAGACTTACAACTTACTTGCAGGTAACCATTATTCTCTTCTCTTCTCAAACAACACTACCTAAAGCAGATTTGGAAATGTTCGGATAGAAATTTGGAAATGCAGGAATCATTGCAGTTCCAGTGGTGTCAGTAAGCTGAGTTCAGAGATTCTTAAGAATCTTTCACAGAAGTTGATGCAAAGAGCCTTACACCTATTCGTGCATTTGTGGGATCAAGTGTGAAGCTCCCTGCTACCTCGATCACAAGCATGCACTCCTGCAATAACTCTGAAGGCAAACTGAGTTACTACCACTTGCTCCCAAGCTTACTTTGAAACATAATCTACTTTATTTCCCACTGGGTGAAACAGTCAAAAAAAGGAAATTTCTGAGAGTTACTGGGTATTTCTGTGATATCTCAAAGGAAAGGCCCAATCTGGTATGCCAGCTAACTCAACTCAAAGCATAATCTCGAAACCATGTCCTACTGTTCAAGATGGTGGTTTGATATTCTTCTCCTGCTCAATTGTCCTTGGAGTCTGGGTTCTGATTTCTAAAAGCTTCTCTCCTACAACCTTCATAGTTATGAAAATAATGCCCTTCTGAATTACAGTTATGGCTAACAAATTGTCAAGTGGTTTGTTCTCTAAAAAAACCCATCTCACCTTGGAAAACATTTCTGCTGGTTTACAATTCAACATGAACTTAGTACTGGAAATGAACTCTTTCTATTAAAACAAACTTCTTCAAGCTTAATGGCCAGTCAAAAAATCGGTGAGTGATAATTTTGGATTCTTGCATGAAAGCCAATTAGTGTTGCAGATAGGATAATATTCTATAAAAATCAGGTTTAGAACGTTGCCACTGGAATGTCTCATTTATTGCAATTTTTGCACCAGAATAGTCATATTTTCACCTTTCACCGTATGTGGAGCACAAATAAGTTAGGAACAGGAGTAGGCCATTTGGATCCCTTGACTATGTTCATAACAAACATAACAGCGTAGATCCTCACCTAAAAGGCTTGACAAATTATGAAAGGGTTCCTTACCACTTGAATGTACAGTGTGGATCTCTGGACATCAATATATATTTTGTTTGGATAATAGATTAATTAAAAATATAAGCTGCTGTATTATTTTATGTTTTCATGCTTTTTGCTTTACTTGTGAGAACAAGAAATCATTGAAGACACTTCAAAGTGGCTTACTGGTGTGATAATAGTGCTTTTCTATATAGACAAGGTGACATAGGTTCAAATTCCAGTCTTTAATAGTAGGACTCAAACTTCCACGAGCACAGAACTGCTGATCTTAGTCAGGCAATTAGGAACTTTACGGAGCAGGATTTGAATGTTTAGGCAATGAGGCAGGAGTGAAACTGGCAAAGGCTGTGTTTTATCATTCTTAGAAAAGTAATCCAAAGGCATCTAACATTATCTGCGATTTAAGCTGGCAAGTTATGAGCAGTTAAAATGGGAGGAAATAAAGGAAGAAACTAATTATGTGAGGTTATTCGAATTCGACCTCATTGCTGCTATCAATGAACTGTGTGTGTTTCACTAAAATTACAGAATGGTATAGCGAGTGATTTAAAAAATACCATTCCTTTAATAATGGTGCAGTCTTCCTTAATGTGGTTTTATACATACAAATTGAAAACAATATTTTGCAGAAAGAGAGAGAGAAAAAAAAAATGTGTTGCTTTGTGCGTCACAGTGTATGTATGTTGACTTGGCATGAGGAGCAGTGGTTCAGTTTGAACCAGTCATGCTGTGACCATTGTTCTGAAGGAAATTCATTTGGATAGTTATTAGTCAGGTGGGTACAGTCAAAGCAGAAAAGCTCCATTTTGAGTCAGTGTGATTTATGATAAGGATCATGGGGTGTGGGGGGGGGGGGAAGTAAAGAAAAACTGCCTTTTGGAATGTAAATATTTTCAATTAACTGTGCTTGACTGAATTAAAAAAGCATTTTTCATTCAGGTAGGAAGTCCAATCCCAGAGATAGAATAAATTTGATTTTCTGATGAGTTGATTTGGAGGGGAGAGAGTGCAGAAGAGATTGAACGAAGCCAGCACTTTTGTTCAGCAAACAGTATGGAAGTGTGGACCTGGAAACTGTCCAGTGTCAAGGTAGGCCAGATAAAAAGGCCCACCTAAGTACACCTGGATTTTGTCCCACTCATTCTGTTGGATATTAGGTTCTCTAGCCCACTCCCCTCACACCCTATCATCCCTCATCAATTTTACAGGCACCATTTATGCCAATTTATGCCACTCACACATTCTTCACACCCCTCCATTGCTCCACATCAACCTGTATTGTCATTCACCCCCAGTGGCCCTATGCCAAGCGAGTGCCAACTCATGCAAACCAACGAATCCCAATAATTCTCATAGGCCCTCCAATTTAGTGTCCAATGCATGCCAGCTTTTGCCTTTACAGCCTACTTGCAATGTCACCAAATACCTAACAGTTTCAGACTTCAGGAGCCACGTCAGGGTAAAGTAGTTTTAAATATCTCTGAAATACTATATTGTGCAAAAAAATCTCATTGATAGAAATTTATTCAAAAACTTAAATCGCCTCAAGTACTTAACCCCTGATACAAACAAGATTTGCATCCATAAACCCTAAATAACTTCTTGGAGCTGTCAATCAAACTGTGAGCTGACAGACCTCCATTGTGATAATGACATGTTGTTGAAGCAGTCCCATGCAGTAACAATAACAGCCGTTAGAATTAAATCAACAAATAGCCTATGAAATACAAGCACAGATCTATTTTCAAATCAAAACGAGGCTGTTTCATTTCAGAGGTTTTATATAACCTTAGAGCTTGACGGTTCCACAGATCCACCTTTTATGAGCAATTATGTCTAATATAAAAATATTCAAGCCACTCACTGCAGGATAAGGTACTCACTCCTAGCATAAATTTATCTGTTTGAATTCAGCCCTAAAAGTTCAAATGGCCCAACTGAGACCAGGTTACTCCATGTGCAAGTAACATCCCATTCATAATCCCCTATCTGAACATAGGATCTTTTCGAAGTGACACTGGGTCATCCAAATACTGAGTTCTAGCACTTTATTAGATAGGTTTCAGACGCTTCACAACTCTGCAAAAAGTCTAGAACAACATTTCAGGTCAATTACCTTTCATCAGTACTGGAAAAACTTAGAAGCATACTAAGTTTTGAATAAAGAATAGGTGAGATACGGAACACAGGTATGGTCTGTGAGATGGCGGAAGAAAAGGATGTTTGTGACAGAAGTCTTTGTCATACAAGGCAAAAGGGAATTGGATTGGGGTAAGAAATGAAACAAAGAACAAAATGTGTGCCTGGAACAAATATACCTCTGTGAGAATAGCTAAAAAAAAATCAATATATACAGAGAAATGGATTGGAAGACAAAACTCAAATTATGTGATCACTTTGCAGAACGTCTATATTCTGTCAATGTGCACGATCCTGAGTTTCCAAGCAGTCCTCTCACATGACATCACTGTAGTTTATCTCCAGCTCCACTAAAGTTCAATGTAAGCATGAGGAATAATATTTCATTGTTTGATTAGACACTTTAGTGCCTTCAGAACTCATCATTCTCTACCCATTGCCACTATTCTGTTTCTATGTCTTTGCCTGTCTCAGATTTTTTTTCTTATTTTCACTTTCTAATAGTAGCATGACTGTTCTAGGCAGACCCATTGTTTCTCTCTATCCTTGTATGATCAATTCATGCATCATTCAATCTCCCGTCTTCCATTATATCACAAACCTTCCTAAATGTCCCTTTTCTCACCCATGCCTTGATCAAAATCAATTATATTTATAACTTACCCTAGTTCCAGTAAAAAGTTGTTGACCTGAAATATTAACTCTGTTTTCTTCTCCACGGGCGCTGCTGTTTATGCTGAAAATTTCCTGCATTTTCTGTTTTTATTTCAAATTTCCAGAAGCTACAGTCGTGTGCCCCTTCCAGTAGTTTGAATGGTTGTTAAAACTGGAGAGAAGTTTTTTGCTGCTGCACTTCCCAAGCGTTAGCATAATGATCATTGTATCCTCTAAAACCTGCTAACCTTTTTCTTGCCACCTGGGATTCCGTCGTTCCAGTTTAGTTGCATCCGGGAGTGGGTTAACAGATTGCAGGAGGTTTGAATGTTGATAAACATTACCTTTTATTTAACATGGCAACTACTAACTATGTACAGAAAAACACTGCAAGGCTACAAGATAAAACTATTGCTCAACAATCTAGTAGTTATATTTAGTTACATCTAGTTACAGTCTAGTAGTTACATCGCATCTCCTGATTATGTAGAGTACCATATTTACATATTACCATTAACGTTTAACATATAATTAATGATCAAGAATTGAACATCATTTGAAAATTTGCAAATCATGCATAATTTAAATGTCTGGTAAACATGAAGGCCACAAGATCCATTTGCAGGTGGATGTTGATTGGTAAAATGAGCAGAAACACAACAGATGAAATTGAAACAGAAGTGTGAAACCTATGCTTTGGTTTGAAACATGAAACGTAGCAATATAAATTAGATGATACCATGTTCAAAGAGATTGCAGGAACAAAGAAGCCTGCAGATGAATGCAGTATATCTTTGGAAGTGGCAGGACAAGTTATAAAAGCTGTTAAGAAAGTGTATGGGATCCCTGCCTTTATTAATATAGAAATAAAACATAAAAAGCTAGGCAATAATGCTAAACATCTTAAAAAAAGCTGGCTAAGATTCAACTGTAATATTGTACTCAATTCTGGCTATCATACATTAAAAAGGATTTTAGGGCCTCAGCAAGGGTAACAATGACACTATTGATGAGTGATTTCAGTTGTGAAAACGATTGAAGAAACTGGTTTATTATCTTAGAAAAGATATGTTTAATAATGATATTTGATTGAAGTTTTCAAAATCATGAATCCATTGACAAGAGTAAAGAAAAACAGGGGCAGGAGGGTCAGTAACATATGAATGCTGATTTAAGGTGATTCGCAAAAGAAAAACAAAGGCAAATTGAAGATGTAGTATCTTGGCATGTACAAAATAATGACCTGAAGTGCAGAGTCTGAACGATAGGAAAACAGATTCTATATGAACATTCAAAAGAAAATTGGATAAATATTGTACGAAGATTAAAATATATATAGGGCTATGGAGAAAATAAAACAGGGGAGTGGTATCAATTGGATACTTCCACAAAGAATCAGCACAGGCACAATGAATCAAATGGGTTTTTATTATCCTGTATCATTGTATGGTTCTTTATGTTACAAAGATGTGAAGCTGAATTATACAATAAGCCTTACTGCAAAATTCTTCACAAAATGTGAAGCTTTGAATCATGCTACTATAGTACTATAGCTAATATAGTTTCAAATCTATTTCAGATTTGTTCATCTTTCTAAGCTGTAATGAATTAATTAAACAACTTAATGCAATGAAATTTCTATATGATTGATTTTTAAAGTGAAGCAGTGCAAGATTATATTAGCTGTGTTTGCTTTGAAAGTAATTTACTTAATAATGTACTGTGGACAAACTTGCAAAATAAAATTGGGAATGTTTATAATAAATGTATACGCATCATAATGTCAGTGCATTCCAAGCCCCATGTAAAGATAAAATTGGACATAATGACTGTTGCTCACAATGCTGCATGAGGAATGTCAGATTTGATTTAGTATTTGTGGACTTGTATTTACCTGTTCATCATAGATAATACAATAATGTCATCAAGACTCTAAACTCCTTTCATGGCCTGTCATTCTTCAACTGATAAAAATGAATGATTTGATAGTATTCAGATTTCCGTGAGAATTATCAGGTTGATAAAAACTGCAATAAATCACTACTTTAATTGAACGACTTTTCCTTTATCATTGATTAGGTAACCTTTCCTTTCACTTTAAGAACTAAAGTAGACAAAATATTTATGAGGCAAGGCATCGACCCAAATAATGGCCTTGTGGATAAGAGTCCTGACAGCTGCAGACAATTTCCCCTTTCAGCTCACTGAAAACCAATTTCCATCCAGCTCCAAGGGTATGCTGCTGTGTTAAGGTGATAACAACATGGAATACTTTACGAGGATTAATTGACCTTTCAAAAATCATGTCATTGTCACTTTCAGTAAAGTTTAGTTTGAGTCAAAGGTTGGATAGAACTTATTCTAAAAAGGTTGACATACATAGTCTATTCTGACCAATTTATGCGCACCATTTACTGTTAAAATACATATACAAAGATGAAATGTGAATCTCCTGCATGTATGCGATTGTGGTACAATAAGTCTCAAAGTTGCAATTGCATTCTTTTTCAAGGATGTTTGATGTTGTATTAATTTTGATCTCTGCTGTGTAGTAAGTGGAAAGGTCATACGATTTCCTAAAAATGCTGAAGGCCTCTTTTCTGCATTTCTCAGCAACTGATTGTATCTGCTCTCCATCAAATACTTTCCTGTGATGCAAAAATCATTGCAGTTTATGAAAATACTTTTTCCTTCAAGTTTTAAAATAAATACAACATGTCCATATTCACACACCAGATTTCAACCAAAATGTATTTTTAAATAGATCGGGATAGCCTGAATTTGTTTGTCAGACCTTGTTTGGTATATCTTCAATATATAGATGTAAAGGGAGCATTGGTTTACTGGAAAATAAATCAAGAAATGGCACAATAAGTAATAATTCATAAGTGTCACAGTGTTTTTTTATAGGCTATAGCAATGACTTATGAACTGGTTTGTTCTAGAAGCCGTTCCTCATGCTGTGCCATATTTATACCACATGGTATGGAAACCATCAAATTTTTATGACTGATACAAAACGACTTTGAACTGTTTCACTGAGTTGGCATGTGTTTGGTATAGTGCAAGCTGCTTGAGCCACATCATTATATGCAGTTTGACTCCCACTGTGCGGTTACCTGCAGTGCCTGTGAGCTGTAGAACTTCAGGTTCACAATATGTGTTATGGTGTTTTTATTAGTGTAGATAGGGTTAATCAGTTCCATTGGTTATTCTTGTGCATGTGAAAGATCAAGGCAAAGACACTTGTGTTGTATTTAACAGGTTTTCCCTAGATATTCTATTGGGATGACTGTATAGCTGCGCTGTGAGCAAGCTTGGCATATGATGGAATCTTCCTTTGCTTGAACTGGACTCTGCTTCCACTCACCCATATGGTGTCATTAGTGCAGTATCTCCCCGTGCTGAGATTACATTTCCTAGTTGATGTTAGGACTGGACAAGTCAGATCCCAGAGTAGAACCTGGCTTGATAGAGCATGCATTTTACTTTTCTTTCTGTTTACCATAGATGTTAGTCACTGAACACATTCACTAGAGAATGCTAATGTAGCTTTCACAAAAGCACAGAAAAATTTATTACACAGAAGACAATAGACAAATTGTATTAAATTGCATAAGAACTATTGGAATAATCTCATTTCAAACACCATAAAGAAAGATTCTTCTGTTTAACCCCAGAAATAACCTTACAAACACTCAAACATCAGTGACGAGTCACCTTTATCTTCACGCTAAAGCATTTTGTTCAGCTGGTACAGATGCCATCGGTTTTCCTTTGGAAAATTTCTGTGCATTTATTTGTGTCTGTTCGTTTTATTTAATGTTGCTCACCAAGGAACTTAAAACAAACCGCTGAGTTAGCTTGCTTGTTACTTGAGTTTTCTAAACTCATCTTTGCAACAACATAAGATGTAGGATGTATTCCTCTCTGCCCACTTTCACAGCCTTCTGGAAATTTCTTGGCACTAACTTCTAAGCTTCTCAGTACTTTTCCCCCAGCCTGCCTCTTTGTCAGTGCCAGTAACAGCAGCTTTGCTGTTATGGGTCTCTTCACTTTGAATAAACTAGCTTCCGCACCTCCACCCCACCCTTGCTCATCACTCAGCTAAAAGCACAGGACTGCATGTAAATGTTAGACAACAAGGTGCAGGGCTGGATGAACACAGCAGGCCAAGCAGCATCATAGGAGCATAGAGGCTGACGTTTCGGGCCTAGACCCTTCATCAGAAAAGG
>NC_063344.1:34718863-34771484 GCF_021869965.1 Rhincodon typus
CTGCTGTGTTCATCCAGCCCTGCACCTTGTTGTCTCGGATTCTCCAGCATCTGCAGTTCCTACTATCTCTGCATGTAAATGTTGTCTTGAACTCAATGTTCAAGACGGTTTTTTGACCTGTTGGAAAACTGTCAGATTTCCCATAACTGAAAACTAAAATCTATTTTCCTTCAGTTTAACATCCAAATTCCTAAATAATATATTATGAGCCATCATGACTCTTTTCTCTGTTCACTAGTCAAGCTTGCTGAAGATTGGGATTTATCAGCTGCTGGGACAAAGCAGAACATTCTTGATCTTGAAATGCATATTTTAATCTTGTAGAAATCCAGTGGTAAAGCAGGAACAGGCGCTGTTAATCACACTTTTTCACATCTCAGGTCACTGTTAATTCTTCATTCCCAATTTCTCCAGAATTTGCTCTTTGCAAATTAAGGGATAGATGTCAACTTCTGTCATGTCATTACCATTTTGAGTCAATTGGTCCTGATCGTGTTATGGATCAGCCCCTCCAGCAATGTGAAGGGTCCAGGGAAGGCTAATATTTTCCTTGGTCTCGGCATCTCTTGCACTCTTTGAGATATGTGTTCCCTGATGTTGCTTATATTTTAAGTTTCTTTTGTTCACAATGTACTCAATTGCTTACTGCAAGCTTGATGTCTATCAGAGTGACTGAAATTGCATGTGCTGTTTGATTATTTTGTGAAGCCATATGTATTTGTGTGGAAGTTAATTGAGCTGATGCAGTTAGAGTAATCCTTTCCACTAATTAATTCATTTTATTTCATGACAAAAGATATAACCCTTTCTCACATATCCTCTATTCAGGGGAAGGGACATAATATACTTCCTTTTGTGTAAGGTTTGAACGTGATGACATGGAAGACTTGACATTTGCATGGCTGATTGAATAGTTTGAATATTTTATTGAATCACTTCACCATTGAGTAGAGAATCAATGAACTATTGTATGTTATGGCAACAATGGCAGCATCTTTGATGCAGTTAGTATTTCTAGTACCTGTCATTATGATCATACCAGCTTTTTCTGAAAACCATTTGACATTCCATATTCTCCTCTGGAAGCTTATATAAATGTGGTTGGTTTTGCACATTTCTATTCTCACCAGTATTCATCCTAATAATGTATCCCTGACCAGTGTTAGCAGATGCATTTGACATCTGAATAATAATACAAACGGTGAGCAACTTGGGAAATATGAAAACCAGCCTGATGGCCAGCTAATCACAAACCTTGGATTTCTGCTGAGCAATATATGCTGCATGTGAGTTGGTGATTGAAAAAATATCTCTCCCAGTCCACTTGTCTACTGTTGGTATTGGCTAAGTTGTGACTGTATTACTGTAATATTTACTACAGGTGCCACAGGTGACTGAGAAGCAAAAACAAAAAAGCTAGTCTTCTACGTCAGATGGAATCTCTTTTAAGAGCACACCTGAAGTGAAAATTGATAACAAATGACTGGCCACAATATCTGTGCCTATCAACATTAGAAGCACACTAGAAAGTAAGATCTCTAGAAGGTTAAATGTACTTTTAACTCATCGATCCATTTTCTTATGTCTTGGCATCAGATCTGTGCAACTGTGAGCCATTCCCTAGAGATACCAATCCTGAAAAAGTGCTAGAACTAATTGTCTTTCATGTATTTTACCTCCTGATACCCTGAAAGATCCAAATGGCATAGATCATCAATGTTTGATACCTTGGGCTAGCTTGAGTTTGTGTGTCCTTTAAAGCCAGTGTCAGTCTGTTAAGGTACCAGCACAGGACAGTGAATGGACTTTTGTTTCAATGCAACAAGTTAGAACAAACTTTGGGGACCAGAATTAAGAGAAATCAATGCAGTGAATGGTACAAAATGCATGTTAAAAAGATGTATTGAAGGGAGCATGTTGCATGCTGAAAGTAACATTTGCACCACACAAATGCCAGTCTCCAATACAAGACAATCTAACCATAACCCCTTGTCATTCAATGGTTTTACCATCACTGAACACCAATATCAACATCCTGAGGGTTATCATTGACCAGAAACTCAACTGGACCCTCAATATAAATACAGTGACTACAAGAGCAGGTCAGAGACTAGAAATACTGTCACGAGTAGCTCATTTCCTGACTCCCCAAAGCTTGTCCATCATCTACAAGGCACAAGTCAGGAGTGTGATGGAATACTGCCCACTTGCCTGGATGGGTGCAGCTCCAACAACACTGAAGGAGCTTGACACCATATAGGACAAAACAGCTTGCTTGATTAGCGCCATATCCACAAGCATCCAGTCCCTCTACCACTGACACTCAGTAGCAGCAGTGTGTGCTATCTGTAAAGTGTATTGCAGAAATTCACCAAAAATCTTTAGATACCATTTTCCAGTCTCACATATTCTGTCAACTAGAAGGACAAGGGTAGCAGATACATGGGAACACCACCACCTGCAAATTCCCCTCCAAGCCATTCACCATCCTGACTTGGAAATATATTGCCATTCATTCACTGTCGCTGAATAGAAATTCTGGAATTCTTTCCCTAACAGCATTGTGGGTCAACCCACAGCATGTGGATTGCAGCAGTTCAAGAAGGCAGCTTGCCAGCACCTTCGCAAGGACAGCTAGGGATGGGCAATAAATGCTGGCCCAGCCGTTGATGCCTACATCCTATGAGTGAATTAAAAACAGCTATTGCAAGATGTCTAGCATGAAGTGTAAATAGGGCAAATTGTTGCATCTTATCGAGGTCCAAAGTTCCACCAGATAATTGCCTCATGTATGATTACACGCAGAAGGTACTGGGCCACTTTGCATGCTCTTACATGGTTTTTGTTATTGTCACAGCAGGAACCTCCTCATTTCAGGGTCTGGCTGCTGCATCTGGGTTAACCATATTGTTGCAGCTGGTGCTGTTGCTATATTTATCTGACTTCACACCACAGCATTTGCTTGATTCTGAGTAACCACTTAAGCTTTCTCCCCTTTCATCATTTTGGCCATAAAGTCTCAGTGATGCAAATCATTCATCAGCAGAACTTTAAACAGAATAAATTTAGCTACCAAAGTTGGATTTACTGAGAGGTAACAGCTTTAATACAGTGGTAGTAGACTTAGCACTGCATTAAACGTAGACATAAACATAGAAAATTGTAACGGGAATAGACTATCTAACTCTTTCAGCCTGCTCTGCCAGTATTATCATGGCTAATTATCCAGCTCGGTACCCTGTTCCTGTTTTATCCTCATACCCTGTTCCAATTTTATCCTCATACCCTGTTCCTGTTTTATCCTCATACCCTTTCGCTCCTACTTCTTTAAAACATTCAATACTTAACCTCACTCGATATTTCTGTGCCGGAAAGGCTCATAATTTCTTCTGGGTGAAGAAATTTCTCCTCAGCTAAATTCTAAATGTTTTATCTTATATCTTTAGACTATGACTCCTGGTACTGGCCTTCCCAGTCATCAGGAACACTCTTCCTGCATTTAGCCTGTCTATGACTGTTAGAACTTTCCAGGTTTCTATGAAATCACCCCTCATTCTTCTAAATCCAGTGAATATAGTTCTAACCAATCCAGCCTCCACTCATACATCAGTTCTGCCTTCCCAGGAACCAATTTGATAAACTTTTGTTCCACTCCTTCCACAGCCAGACCAGAACTGCACAAAGTATTCTAGGTATTAACACCATTGAATGTCAAGGGACCATCATTAGATTGTCTTTAATGGAGATGCTTATTGCCTGGCATTTGTGTGGCATGAATGTTACTTGTCAGCCCAAGCCTGGATATTGCATTTGAATACGGACTGCTTCAGTAGCTGAGGGGTCGCGAATGGTACTGAACATTGTGCAATCATCAGCAAATATCTCCACTTTTGACCTTATGATGGAGTGTGATTGATGAAGGAGTTGAAGATGGTTGGGCCAAGAACACTATTTAAGGAACTGTCTTTGAGCTGAGATGAATGATCTCCAACAACCAGAACCATCTCCTGACATGCCAGGGTTGACTCTAACCAGTAGCAAGTCTACCCCTCGATACCATTGATTCCAGTTTACTAAGGGTCCTTGAAGCTACACTCAGTTGAATGTGGCCTTGATGTCAAGGGCTGTCACTATCGCCACACCTCTGGATTCAGCTCTTTTGCCCATGCTTGAACCAAGGCTGTAATGAGGTCAGGAACTCAGTGACCTGATTGGAACCCAAACTGGGCGTCAGTGAGTAGGTTATTGCTGAGTAGTTGCTGCTTGATAGCAAAATTATTGACACCTTCCATCACTTTACTGATGATCGAGAGTGGACTGATGGGTGTAATTGGCTGGGTCGGATTTGTTCAGCTTTTGTGTACAGGACATACCTGTGCAATTTTCCATATTATCAGGTAGATGCAGATGTGGTAACTGTACTGGAAGAGTTTGGCTATGGGGGCAGCAAGTTCTGAAGCACAAGTCTTCAGTACTATTCTGGAATGTTGTCAGGGCTCATAGCCCTTGGAGTATTCAATGCCTCCAACTGTTTCTTGACATCATGTGGAATGGATAAAATTGTTTAAAGACTGGTAACTGCGATGCTGAGGACCACTGGAGGAGGCCAAAATGGATCATCCACTCTGCACTTCCAGCTGAAGATTGTTGCAAATGCTTTAGCCTTATCTCTTGCGCTGATGTGTTGGGCTCTTCCATCATTGAGGATGGGGATATTTGTGGAGCCTCCTCCTCTTCCAGTAAGTTGATGCACAGAGAGATCTGGGTGTTCAGGTCCATTGTACCCTGAAGAAGGCAACGCAGGTCGATAGAGTGGTCAAGAAGGCATACGGCATGCTTTCATTCATCGGAAGGGATATTGAGTACAAAAGTTGGCAGGTCATGTTACAGTTGTATAAGACTTTGGTTCGACCATATTTGGAATACTGCGTACAGTTCTGGTCGCCACATTACCAAAAGGATGTGGATGCTTTGGAAAGGGTGCAGAGGAGGTTCACCAGGATGTTGCCTGGTATGGAGGGCACTAGCTATGAAGAGAGGTTGAGTAGATTAGGATTATTTACGTTAGAAAGACGGAGGTTGAGGGGGGACTTGATTGACGTCTACAAAATCATGAGAGGTATAGACAGGGTGGATAGCAAGAAGCTTTTTCCCAGAGTGGGGGACTCAATTACTAGGGGTCATGATTTCAAGGTGAGAGGGGAAAAGTTTAAGGGAGATAAGCGTGGAAAGTTCTTTATGCAGAGGGTGGTGGGTGCCTGGAATGCGTTGCCAGTGGAGGTGGTAGAAGCGGGCACGATAGCGTCATTTAAGATGTATCTAGACAGATACATGAATGGGCAGGGAGCAGAGGGATAGAGATTCTTGGAAAATAGGTGACAGGTTTAGATAGAGGATCTGGATCAGCACAGGCTTGGAGGGCCGAAGGGCCTGTTCCTGTGCTGTAATTTTCTTTGTTCTTTGTTCTAAGTTGTTTAATTGTCTAACACCATTCATGACTGGATGTGGCAGGACAGCAGAGTTGAGATCTGGTCTGTTGGTTGTGGGATCAGGTTGCAGATTGTACTGGAGTATAATTCTGCTGCTGCTTTTGAAGGCCCACAGTACCTCTTGGATGCCCAGTCTTAGTTGCTAGATCAGTTTGAAGTCTGTCCCATTTAGCATGGTGATAGTGCCACATGACACGATGGTGACTTTGACTCCACAAGTGCTGTGGTCACTTTTATTGTCCTGGACAGATGCACCTGCAGCCGGCAGATTGGTAAGATGAGGTCAAGTATGTTTTCCCTCTTGTACTCAGTGTATATTTTGTGCCATTGTCACCGTCAGTGCTTCCTCCAAATGTCATTTAATATGGAGGGGTATTGAGTCATCAGCCATGGGAGGACAGTATGTGGTAATCAGCAGGAGTTTCCTTGCCCAAGTTTAACCTGAAGCCATGAGATTTCATGGGATTTTGAGTCAATGTTGAGAATGTTCACCACTGTGCTGCCATCTCTGCTGGGTCTCTCTGCCAGACGGACAGGAATATCCAGAGTTGGTGACATTGATGATGGTGTCTCGGATATTTTCTGTGTGGTATGACTCCATGATTATGAGTATAACTATGCCAGGCTGTTGCTTGACTTGTCTGTGAGACAGCTGTCTCAACCTTGGCACTAGTCCCCAGATGTTAGTGAGGAGGACTTTGGAGGCTTGACAAGGTGTTTCTGATGTATTTTCCAGTGCCTTGGTCATGCCAGGTAATCTGCCCACTTTCATTTCTTTGTTCACACTTCATAGTCATTAATACAACTGAATGGTTTGCTAGGCAATTTCAGAGGGCAGTTGAGAGTCAACCACATCACTATAGCTCTGGACTCATGTGTAGGCCAGACCGGATGACAATGGCAGATTTCCTTCCCTGAAGGAAATCAATGAGCCAAATTGAGTTTTCCTAATGACCAAGAATGCTTTCATAGTCATCAGTAGATTCTTAATTCCAGACTTTTTTTTATTGAATTCAAGTTCATCTATCTGCCAAGGTCGGTATGGAATCCAGATCCCTGGAACATTAGCAGATTTTCTGGATTAATGGTCTAGCGATAATACCACTAGCCCATCACTTCCCTGACTGACCTTGTTCACCACCTGCTGCACCTGCTTACTTTCAGCAACTAGTGTACAAGGATATCCAGGTCACATTTCCCTCTCTTCCTTTTTCAGTCTGTCACCATTCAGATAATCATCTGCCTCCCTGTTTTTGCTACCAAAGTCTTACATTTCACCACATTATATTTCATCCGCCATGAGTTTGCCAACTTACTCAATTTATCCAAATCATATGGAACCATCCTGCATCCTCCTCACAGCTCATCCTCCCACCCAGTTTTTCTGTTGTTTGCAAATTTGGAAATATTATATTCTAACTCCAATATAATCCTGTTCTCCTGGCTCAAGGGTTTTACAGTGAGCAGCTGATATACCAGGAAGAACATAAGCAGTAGGACACTTAATAAACAAATCAAGATCTAAAAATGAAATAGAGGGCGTTACAGTATGCTTGTGAAATCACTATGAACAGCAGTAGCAAAGAGAGAGGATAATTGGGTAATATCCATTGTTGTGGGTTTGCCTGTAACAGGGTGTTTTGACCTGATACAGCAATGCTTATACTATCTCCTGTAACAAGAGGAAACTGGATGTGAATATTGTGGTATTGAAGAATCCAGCAGGCAATTATTACAACCAAATATGATCTACAAATATTCCATTTCTCAGACCCAGAAGTGTCTGGGCTAACACTAAGCAATTAGGTTACAAGTGGCAGTTTGGTTCCAGGAGAGAGTGTCAGACTTCAAGTGATCTGAGTTAAGGTAGAATCTTTATATAAATCTTTATACCTTCAGATTACGTATAATGATGCAGTGACAAAATCATAAGCATGCCTCATAAAGGTTGACTGACCTACTAATCATGTGATATTACACAACATGTCTGATGATGGCTGATTTAGTATTGTCAGTTTTGGGTCCAGCCCAAGTTGAATTTCACCTTTGCAGACTCTCTGGTCAGTTTTACCAAAGGCGGCATTCTGCCTTAAGACTGTATTTCATTCAGTATATTTGGGTGGCAGTATTACAGTATATACATACTCTCTTCCTCCAACCTGTCCCTTTACCTCATCGTCTAAATATTTTAATTCATATATTTTCTATTAATATCACAAATGAAGGTGTATCAAATGTTATTGCTAGTCAGCTAAAATGGGATCGCCTCAATTCTCCTTAAAAGCTCCTATTTGTTACAGGAAACTTTGCAATAATTATCACCACAACATCCAGAAATTAATTTACCTTCCTCCTAATCAGACACTTTCTGTCCCTTTAAATATGTTGGCATTTGAAAAAGAGAGTGCTGAAACTGAATGGCCTAGATCCTTTGATTGAGGCGGCATGGTCGCTCAGTGGTTAGCACTGCTGCCTCTACAGCATCAGGGACTCAGATTCGATTCCACACTCAGGTGACTGTGTGGAGTTTGCACATTCTCCCTGTGTCTGCGTGGGTTTCCTCTGGGAGCTCTGGTTTCCTCCCACAGTCCAAAGATGTGCAGATTAGGTGGATTGGCAATGCTAAATTGCCTGTAGCATTCAGGGATGTGCAGACTAGCTAGATTAGCCACGGGCAATGCAGAATTACAGGCGTGGGTCTCGGTGGGATAATGTTCGGAAGGTCAGTTTGGATTAGATGCCCCAAATGGCCTCTTCCACACTGTAGGGATTCTATGATTCTATGAAGATAAATATTGCAGCAATGTTTCCTAAAAGATATACTACAGGATCTCTCAATGTCCCAAAGCACTGGCTATGTTGGGAATTGCCCGGGAAATTTAAGCTTCCAAGGCCAATTAACAGGTATTGGAAATCCTCTGAAAATATCTCCAATTCTGACCAATTAAAACCTGCTCTAATACTTAGCTAAAAATAAACTTGAATCCCCAATACCCCCCAACCCAACCTCACAGGCCCCATGAATGAACATTCCTCCTTGTCCTGACATCTCACCTTAACTTGTTCCTCAAACTGACCTATTTGGTGGATAACTCAAGCATAATTACTGCAACCTAGTGAAATTAGTGTATTGAATGTTGAATCTAGTGTCCAAGTGCACAGCAAATCTTATGGAGATGCAGGATAAAACGGGCAACAAAGTGTATATTTATATGGTTAATCGCAAACTCCAGAAGTTGCTGACCAACTCAGCTTATTATTGCAGTGAAAATCAACAGCTTTATTATTAGTTTTAATTTAAAATCAAGCCACAAAATAAAATATAAATGAAGATGCCTACATAAGGAATCTTAACAGGATGCACTGTAATTATTTTCATCACAAATGCAAAATCAACATTTCCTTTCCACCACCAGCAGGCGTGCACATGAAATATAAAGTTATTATAATAAGTCTATGACCTTTCTTCCTCTATATTGTTTCCTGAAAATTGGCATACACAGGACACAAAGAATTGGTCTTTATATCTATCTGGGATTTTGTGTATTGAAACAAGATTCACTGTCTTCTGTGAATGAACTTTGACTTCTGTGTGCTATAAGAGAAATAAATTAATACCATGTATCATAGACAAAAACAATTTTATCTATTTTTTCCAAGCAGTAATATTATCTACCTTAAACAAATTTAACTTTTTTTCTTTAATGGGATCCAGTGTTCATAAACAGGTGTGGAGACGAAAAGAGCAGTTAAGTTTGTATATCCACCATTGCTTCCCTGACTCCATTGAATGTAATCAAACAAATAAAATTGTAATTAAAATGTTAGCATGTTTGTGCATATTGGGGCAGATTACCACTCTCCCCCAAATTTATCACAAAAGGTGACAGATCCACATTTCTGATAGGAAAGTCCGATCAGGATTCCTTCAGAAATATGGAGCCATACTTCCATTCTGACTGTTTTCTCATAACACAGAACTGTAAGGAGAGGAATATCATCACCTCTTTTCACAGCAGTCAGTTGTCTACTCTGGAAATTAAAAGTCCAGGACCACAGGCAACCACATCAAAAGTTGCTGTCAAAGGGTAGGTACATAACGTAAGAGTGAGATGGGAGCGTAGGGAGGATAGAATACCAGGTAGGTTAGGTAAGTAAGATGCCATGTGATAATGTGCCAAGTGGGATAGGGTGCCAAATGTGGAGGGAGTAGTTGCCAGCTGAGTAGGATATCAAGTGTGTAAGAGTTAGGGGCTGGGGATGTGGATTCAGAAGGGGAAGAGGTGGACTAGTTCTCAGGGGAAGGAATGTGCAGTGGGTCCAAAGCAGAGGAAGGGAATGTCAGGTCCCGAGTGGGAATGAAGTGAGACATAAATCAGGAGTGGAGGAAAGGAGGGCAGTACTGGAGAAGGGGAAGATAGGTGTAGGTTCTGGAGCAGGATGGGGGGGCAGGGCGGTGTGGGGGAGGGAAGTATCATGACCTTCAGGGAGAGAGGGGATGTCATGTTGCAGGGGGGCAGTTATAGGGGTCTAGGGTAGTTGTAGTTGGGCTGTGCAAGATAAGTATGTGGTTAGATGAATACCTACTATATTTGATGAATAGGAAGATAATGTCTTTGATACTCTATCTTTTTCTGAGTAATTATTTGCTTTATTTCAACAGAACCTTCTGAATTCTCTGACTTAAATGGATATTTTCATCAAGTTGGATGTGTCGAAGAACTATCCTTTTTGGGCTGAGATGAAGAGAACTTTCTTCACCTAGAGACTAAGGAGCCTGCAGAACTCACGTCCACAGAAAGAAATTGAGGCCTAAACATTGCATTCTCAAGAGGAACGTAGATCTAGCTGTTGTGGCTAAAAGGATTAAGGGATATGGAGGGAGGGCAAGATGAGGGTATTGAGCTTGATTATCAGTGGAGTAAGTTTGCGGGACTAAATGGCCTGCTCCTGCTCCTGTCTTCTGTGATTCTATGCTTCTGCCTGAGCTGTAACCAGAGCTAGGTAGAGTACTCTGCCCAGGTGGAAGTTAATCCAGGCTAAAGGAGCTAACAACCAGGAAACTTATGACATCCTTGCATCACCTCCTTTGAAGGAGGACACTCACAAGTGGTCAGTGGTCGGCTTGAGACATCCAGTGGTCATGAAAAATATCATATGAATACAAATTTTCAGATGTCATCTCATAGCGGTCTATCTGATGTGGGCAATGGCATGGTGTGTGGTAGATTTGGAAAAGATGTTTGGTGAGTGCATCTTTACATTGGGAGCATTTCCCTCCATCTTTTATGCTTTTCATAAGTGGCATGGTGAGAATCTCACTAGGTAGTGGCAAATTGCCAAATTACAGTAACTAAAGTTTGTTAAAGGCCTTGTTGATGGCCTAACTCACCTCATTACATTCAATTTTTGATATTACCGAACTCGCTTAACAATATCAATGTCAAAAAAGCTTGAAAGAAACCAGGGAACTTCAGCTCATTGCTTGCTTCGAAGGATCTCCATGTTGAACTCCAGGTGGCAGCATCTCTGGCACACTCCATAGACACTGTCAACACAAATCCAAAATCCACAGGCATTGGCATCTGGCATGTGCCAGCCTCCAAGAACCCTTATGGCACATGTCCAATTAATTTCCAAATGCTTCTGCACTTCAATATTGCACCTTGGGCTGCACCAGCAACTGTTATTTTAATGCAAAGACACTGTGCATTGACAGACATGCACTAAGCTCATGGAGTGGACCAGACCATGTCTCTGACCTATTTGTATGTTCCCTTAGAGCACACTCACTTTGAACCAACCTGAATGCTCACAGCATCCCTGCAATGCATCATATTGCCTTGTCATTTGGCACAAACACACAAGAAGGAAGCTTGTTATGGTTATGGGTGCACAATGGCCTTTTAAAGAAGACATGGACACAGGGAAACTGGTGAATTCTTGGCTACCTGCTCAGTGGCACGTTGTGCTGTGAATGGCCTGTGGTTAGCTGGTGCCAGAATCAGACATGAGGCAGGGTAGGCAGTTAATGATATGAATTTGGTCAGAGATGGTATTATGATCCATTGGGATAGTGCACCATAAATTGAGCCCCACTATTCCTGGAGTTGTACTAAATGTTCACAATTTTTAAAAGTACACAAAGTACCCCAATTTTCCTGACTTCCATACCAAGGTTGATATAAAGCATGAACCATGTTTCTGTACTAATCAAAAACTCATATTTATTACAATTAGTTAGACCTTTGCTACAGGTAAACAGATCTAAATGATTTGCATATAACACCACCAACTAAAATCCCATTCACTTATACATACATGCACACACAAACAAACAAACAAATAAATAGGGAAAATAGATTATTGGCAGAGGTAGAAGAAGTACAGTGGTCTTTGCTTCTGAGTTTTGATGTTGAGATGACCCTTCCTTGGCTAGCTAAATCCCTTGCTTTCCACATTTCTTTCTCTCTGGGCGCAATTACTGGTTTGCAACAAATACAGAGTAACTGAATTATAGGTTATTTGCTTTCAAAACTGCAGCACTTTTTAAAATATTGGTTTTAGAAACAGTTCTTTCTCATTTCAGACCACAGTTTTTAAAAACACAAAAAGACATGTAAAAGACACACAAAAAAGAAAACTCATTAGGCCCCATGGCAGCAATCCCTCCAAAAATCCCTCAACACAACCCAAACATAGCCAAAAACAATGAGGAACAGTCCTTTGATTTAGTCCCACACTTCCAGAGCTAAAGCAAGAAAGAGAAGCCAGAGGACAAGGATTTCCCTTTTCACGTTTTCAAGATTGTACTTGAATTGAGCAGATTGCTGGCTAACGTCCACTTTCATCCCTTTGGGAAAAAGGCCTTGGAGAACTGGAACTAGCATAAAGTGAGCAGAGGCTTTTTGGGTGAAATTCAATTTTGACATGGATGCAAACCAGATGGCACAAATCAGATGCTCATTATAAAGCATGGATGATTTTAAGTGGGGTGGATAACAGGTGGTCAATCCATTCTAACTCATTTTGTATTTTCTAAAGTTCAATTTGACTCAGTGGTGTCAAAACTATTCATTATATTTTTCATGACCTTTGTGGCTAGGAAATAGAAGTCCACCAGTTGTTGACCCTCACAAATTCCTTCTTGAATGAGCTCTTAAAATGCTGAGAGGCATAAATGATACAGATACTCACAGAATATACGACTTGGATTGCAGGATGAGAGGACATAGGTCAAAGTTAATGGACCTTAAAGTGGAACTCAAATAAAATTTTTGCAATATAGTACTAGATCATTTAGCACATGCCCCTAGATAAAGCTTTTTGATTAAGTCCTTAAGGCTTAATGGAGCAATTGGTTTTGTCAATTCTATGCTTTCTTACAAGGGAAATATGTACAATGGTTAGAAAAGAAGTTAGCTGATATATGTGCAGCTACAGATTTCTTCGTAAAACTGGAATAAGATACTTCATCCAAGACTGTTTATTGGTCCCCTTTGGTCCATAAAAAAGGCTTACCTACATCCACAAATATTTTACACAATGAACAATTAATTGTACTGGAAACTCAACATGTTAAAGTACTTTCAAAATATCTCATTAAGGTGGTCAGGACTTGTAGGTCACACTGGATTCACTTTCTCATCAAAAGTTGCAATATTGCTTTTGCGGGATGACAGTACTGGGAAAACTAAAAGGTAAACTAAGCGGAGTGTGGAGAATAATGGATACTTAAGAGGGAGTTATGAGGTTATAATTCAGTCAAGGGGTCTTCATTACATTAAGAACCTTAGGGTAAAGCTGAGGTACTTTGTGAATATCAGTTAGAATAAATAGATTGAATTACAATCATTAACTCATTCCCAGTAAGCTATTTCATTATGTTACATGGGTTTAATACTTTTAAAGAGATTTTTAAAAAAAAATTTTGGATATCTAGTGATATAAAAAGCTGTAGAATGCTAAACTTGATTTGTTAATATTGGGCCATGTTTCAATGAGTCTTTATGATTGAAATAGATTAAAATATCATTTTTTTTTAAAAAAAGGTTATTGTTTCCGTTAATGTGACTGGAGATTTTGGCGACTTGTAACACCATTTATTAAATGGTTAGTCATATTTTAATTTGTCAGCTGTTGAATTCATATAAAACAATAGAAAATAATGCCAGCTCATGGGAATCATCATCATTTGTCATGTAACAACTGGAGAACAATCCAATCACATAATGTACAAATCTATTGTACCTGGGAGTGAATTGGCATGAAATCAATTAGTTGGTAGGAGTATTGTAGATAATTCCCTGGACATTAAAAATTTCCTAGTCCTGACAGGCAAATCACATCATAAAATATTATAATATTTAAAACTATGACCTTGAAGTTATTTAGTCAAAACACATGTTTAGTGCATTTATCTGAAACTCCTATTTCCAAAAGTTTATTGAAGGCATTACTCAGTTAAAATATATTTGTCAATTCTGCTGGAATCTTGTTTTCTAACATATGAAGTGAACCAAACTAAATTTCATATTTTGCACTTACTTTTCACTGCAATAGGTTACATGATGTTGTTATCCCATGTGAATGAATGCTATTATGCAATTTATTCCACATCCATGTGTGATGTTTAGCTGAGATTCAGCATTTGACAATATCCTGAGTACAAGATTTTGAATGCATTAAAGAAAAGCACAAATCAGTAATAAAACAAAGGGCTTATTAAAGTTTTAAACATTTAAACACTTGAGATCTGAAAGCGATCTGTTACTTATCAGAATCAAGTAGACTTTATTAAAGAAATAAAATAATATGAAATATTTACTTTTACAATGTAGCTAATTCAGTGTTTCATTCAGTGATAGGTGGGAATGCAGATTTTAGCATAATGGGCTGTGCAGGGTAACAAGCCTATGTTATGATGTGTGCTTTCAAGGTGATAACCTTTGTACCGGAAGCAAAAGGTGGAAATCGCCCACTTTATTGTGGAACGCAATCACAAACTGCTTCACGCCATTTTGTAAAAAAATCAATGAACTTTTTCGCCTGGATTGCTTCATGGAATGATGTTATCTCTTCAAAAGCATAATTTTAATTATGCCCACGAGAAAAGGCAAGCAGGACTTCTTCATAAATATGATTTATGACTAACAACCTTAAATGATCAGAAAGTTTAAAAATGAAGAAGTCATCTTGATTGCTGCACACTTAATTGGAAAAAAAAATATACTTTGCTCCATTACTATGCTTACCTCAGAATGAAATGGCAAAAATTCAGCAAATTTTTGGAATAGATTAAAATCTGAAATCATTACAAATGGGAATAAGTATAAGCTGCCAGTTGGCCATTGTAGATTGCTACATGTTTTAACATTGGAAAGGAGCCTACAGCATGGAATTTGTTGCTATTCAAGGATCACTGAATCACCATACTCAATCAGTGTGAGAGAAAAGATGCAAAGTTCACTTGAGTTACAAGTTGTCTTTGGGGAGGACAGTAGAAAGTGGAGTAGGTAGAGAAGTGATCTACTGGTCTCTGAGGAAATTGAAGCCTATAAATATAACATGAGGTATACAGCTTCCAGTTGAACACAAAAGGGACTATTTACTAGCCATCACTTAGACTCTCAGAAAATAAATCTTTTTAAAAAGAGAAGAAAATGTCTCATACTGTTCAATTAGATAATTTATACAAAATAAATGTGCTGATAAAAGGTTGATGACTTTGTAAATGATATGAGATCAATCATTCCACCAAGTCACCAGGATAGCTACAGTTAAGGCCATGAGCATTGTTAAAATTGTAAATAGACTTCTAGAAAAGATGCACATTCAACATAAACCCTTACCTTACTCTTTACAATTGCTTCAACACATCAAGTGAGATACTGGAACCACGCTGTTCCAGCAGGTGAGTCATATCACTCCTCCTTATAGAAAGAAAACCTCTGAAATAAAGGTTAGTAGATAGCTAAAAGAAATAACATTGAGTCAATTTTCGTCCTTGTGGGAAACTGCTTTGAGGATACAACAATTCGTTGCTGGAACCTGCATTAAAGATCCAGCATTTTATTTTCTTATCAGGTATCATTTTATTGCTGGGAACAGCTTTTGTTTTAAAAAGAAAGCAATAACTGACCAGCTAGTAGGTTGCATTGGTGGGAGACTGGGTGTTATTTTATCCATGAGCATTATGAGACCTTTGCAGTGAGGAGGTGGGAAAACTCCAGGCAGCTCAGGCCTGGATTTTCCTTGCAAGACTTGAAGTGGACACTCTTGCTTTGCATGGTCACAAAGAAAGTTGTTTTTAAATTTATCTCCTGTTAGGGAAGCTCCCACAGGCTTTCAGCCCAGGTTTTTTTTTAAAATATCATTGAGCTTCCAAATAGATCACGGAATCCTTCATTGTGCATTAATAAATAAGGATCCTTCAGGAGATTCAATGACAACAGCATTAAAATGGAAAATCAGGGAGAGCCGAAACAGAAACTGAGCTGTTTTTTTCTTAACTGTTTCCTTCACCACTGCCAAATCCTCTCCTACCAATTAGGGAAAATTAGCAGCCCTCCCTTACTCTTCAGAAAAGCCAAGCTAGACTGGTTCTAGAATAAATGTAACAAATAGCTTCAAAGAAGAGAAAAAATTAGAGAAATCTTTGGAACAGGACTTGACCCACAATCTACTGACTCAAAGACAAGAGTGCTACCAACCAAATCAGACAGATAATCCAGGTAAACTCTCTAAAATAGAAATGGAACTAACTAGTCAGATTGTAGCAAACAATCCACAGCTATAATGAACAACAACTAGAAAGAACTCTTTTAGGAAAGACTCCCATCATCAACGCTGCAATTAACTATTTATCATAACTATGAATAAATTTTATTGTTGATATAAGCTTCATACTACTTGCCAAAGTGTTCTTATTTAAAATATTTTCTGAGAAAGAAAATGTATTGATAGCGATGTAACTTTGTATTCATAGTAAAATGTGAGAAGCTTTTTCCCTTTGACCAGGAGATATTTGAATGATTGACAATTGCAGGTGGGTAAGAAAATGGATGAACATTAAACAGAATTTATTTTTAAGTTCTGACACTCTTTCTGATTTGTTATTAACTGCCTGTAGACAAACAATGTAGATGCCACATATGTAGTCAACGAGGAAAGAGATAGAAAATGTCAACAATGCTGTTTGCTTTAAAGTAGCTATACCTGGATATAATATTTTTCTATCACTGTATAAAATTAAGTAAATTGACATTAACTATAAAGGTTGGCATTATAAATAATGCACTGTGAACATTACGTTGTTATCTACCACCTTCTATGTATTTTCGGGAAGTGATTATTTGAAGAAATTTAAGTTAGTTCTGAGGGAAATGTTGTATAAGGCAGATGAAGAGGTACCTTAATCATTAAAAAAAGTTATTGCAAGGGAAGAATGATGCAGTATATCAGAGCACCAACAGTGTGCTACAGGATGACATGCTGCTGGTTTATATCTATGGGCAGAATCTGGTTACCTTCCTGTGTGGTGACCTTGATGGTAAGTGGAAAGGTAGCAGATGGGGAACATCCAGTGCCTTCTCAACTCTGACATGATTAAATTCATGAGTAGTCCCTCTGCCAATTGAGACTCTTAACTGTGCATTTAATGTGTATTTAAGGGCCTCATCTTACATTGTCTGGAATTAACCCAGAGGTGGGTAGAGGGCTCGCCATGTGGGGAATAAAACAATCAAAAATAATTACCTGGTTCAGGGAAACCCATTACTGGGAAGGGATGAGGTCATGGAGAGCCACCTTCCTCTCCTTGCTGCTGACTCCTTTCTTCTCCCCTGTGAGGCCTGACTTGTGATCCCCTTCCTGCAATCATTCACCTGTGGCATGGGATTCAGGAGTGATCTGAGATCTCAAGTGAGTGAGACCACTCCCTGAGTTGTGCTGTCATTCAGCAAAGGTGTTGGTCTCTGCTGGTGCAGCAATTCTCAACAGATTGGAATTCTATTCCCAGGACCCCTGATCACAGGTGGAGGCTCGCTGCTGGTCTGTCAAGTACCTGAGTGGAAAAAGATGAGGCAAGCTTTCCATAAAAGTGGTGACATGACACTCTCATCCAGCTGGTGACCAAGAGTCCTGTTGTCTATGCAAGATTCTGCCTGTGGTACCCTCAGGTTATATCCTGGTGGGATCACCATGACAGATTGATTATAAACACTTTTGACCGGTACTGGAAAAAGTATTTTAATTTTACATTTCAGAAGATCCATGATAGAAATCTTTGAGGTAAAATAGCTTAACTGGAAAATTGGTGATTTACACTCTAAATCAGAAATGTTTGGGGTCAATTTGTATTAAATCAAAGATCTTTATTGCTTGCCAATTCATCTATACTACTCTAATGATATTCTGTCACACAATTTGATGCAAAGATTGCCTCTTAACATTTCAACTCTCTTTACTGCACTTTATCTTGATGTGAAAGATATAGAAGCTTGGTGAGGAATGGAAAATCAATATTATTGTTTAAAATGTTTTCAGATATGTGTTGGTCACCTACAGTTCATTTGCTGAGGCATGTATTATTATAGTTACATTTGAAAAATATTGCATTTTTGGCGCATTTCTTCTGTATTAGTTATCATTGGCATGAGCCAGCACAGCCTATTCCTGGTTGTGCCTTAGCATTTACGGATACAATCTTGTAAGCACAATTGGACTGAAGTCAGGGTCAGCTTTTGGGTGGAGTTGTAGTACGTGTATTTAAGTTACAGCAGCCAGAAAGAAGGGTGTTTTGTTTCTCTAATTCATTTAGTTATGAAGTATTCCATTCTACTTTTGGTCATTTTACCAAACCTAAGGGCAAATAATTACTATGTGGCAAATAATTAGGTGATACTTGCAAATAAAGAACCAAAACTATTAGACAATATTAAAAGAGAAATGAATTTCTTTGTTTAAAAGTTATGTCAATTTAATCATTGCCTAGTTTTACAGATATGAAACCAGCCTCATCCCTTCGGCCCACAATGTGGTGTCATTCTATAATTATACAACAATGGCAATTTTAGGCTACCTTGGCAAATTGGTTTGCAAATGACATGTGCTGTGCATGCTGTGCTTAGTTTTGCAGTCAATTAGTAGCCAAACCAACCACTATCATTGCCAGTACACAAGTGGAGATATTACAAATTTAGAAAAAAAAACTGTATTTTGTTTTAATGCTGAATGGATAAATTGGCTGCCAAAGAGTTCAGGAGATATTTGCAAAGCCTTTTTAAGAACTGCAATGTCTAATAGTTTATTGAGAAAAGGCTCCCACCCCGATTACAAAGTTTTGAATTTAACTTTAAAGAAATTGAACCTCCTGAACAAATTGAACAACCATGAGTGTCTGTCTACCTATCCAAAAATGTGCTTTATGGTGGATTGACCATGGGAAATGCAGGATTACAGGAATAGGGTCAGGCAGCGGGCCTGGGGGGATGCTCTTCGGAGAGTTAGTGTGGACTCGATGGGCCAAATGGCCTCTTTCCACACTGTAGCAATTCTATGATTGTATGATCAGCTGAACAATCTTCTCTGCAAAGGAACACTGCAGTTGATGTGAACATCTAATCCAACTACCTGAATTAATCAGAAATATCAGCCAAGAGTGGGAAAACTTTCCTTCTTCACTGGAGTCTCAAAGGCATATGGACTATTCATCATTATTTTGTTTTAATCCCTTATAAAATATTTCTTTTATATTTCTTTGATTTTATTTTTTATCCTGAGTGTCTAGTGATTTCAAATTAGACCTTTTCAGGTGAGTGTGTTAAAAAAAAACCTCTCTGCTTAACTTCATGAAAATGTGCTGCTGAAAACTTTTAGTTTGACAACATACTATTGAAGATTTGCCAAAAAAAAATCTATCTTTTCAAAACAAATGGACTTTGGACAGGAGGAGAGGAAATTGGGAATTTAAGTTTATCTCCCTTTCCCTGGCCCTAACACACACAGCAGGTATTTCCCCCTTTGCTTTCCAACTTGTAGAGTTGATAGGAACAGGCCTTTTCTTAGTTCCATATTAAAACAGCAACTACTCATCCTCTTGCTGGTTGCCTTCTGACCAAATGACCTTTGACCTGCTTGATGACAGATGTCTAAAGTTGAATTCAACTTCTTAAGAAGAAAGAGTATAATTTGAACACATGTTCACTGAATCAGTCTTAGTGCAACAACATATCCCCTACTGCATTAATAAGTGTTACGATTGGAAACTCCACTATAAAAAGCACATGTATAAACCCCAGTAAAGTTTTTAAAATTAAGAAGGCAGTAATTCAAGTCAAATCAATAAATTCCTGCCACCATGGATTATTAAGCCAATAGTATATCACTTAAAATCTGAGGTACTCAGGCCTTAGAATTAGAAAGCCGTAGATAGCTTAAGGAATTGTCAGGCTGGAGGAAATGAAAGATTTAGGGAAGGCTAAGATATATTTGAAATGAAGATTGGAATTTTGAATTCAAGGCTTTTCTTAATCCAAATAGCACTGCTGAAAATCAGAACCCACAAGTATGGGGTAAGGATTCCCCCAGGCCGTCATTCCCATCCTTCTGCAGAGTTTCCCCAACTCCATGAATCCAACTCAAAATAAAACTAGAAGATTAGGTTATAAAGTCCATTGCTAAAATGTCAGATGAGGTACCTTGAAGTATTTATTTTGACAAAGTATAAAGACTCCAGTGGAACAAACTACTGAGAAATGTGGTAGGTATGAATTTTCTCTAGGTTGTTTTTAGGAAAAAAATTGACAATCTTCTAAAAGAAGAAGAAAGTTCTAGTTTTACAGAATAAATTGCTAATTAATTGTGATTATGATGAGTCATTGTGACAGCCATATTCTGGCGTTACCTCAGGGAACTAGAGAAGAATTTCGCAGATTTTCTGCTGAATTGGCCTTAGGAGAGTTTATTCTCTCTTTTTACCTCTCCCAGGAGATCTTGTGGATTGTGGATGAGTCAACAGCATGTAAGATTCTGCCATTCTCTAGATGGATGGACTTTGGGGAATTTTCTTGTATGTTCAGATTCAAATATTTATATCCTGTAATTTTTAAAATAAGTTACAAGTCATAAGCATTTTACTAGTCAGCTACGTTTTAATAAGTCATTGAGTCTGATAAGATAGCTATTAATTTAATAAGGTCTGTTGGTGTTAAGGTTATGTCAGCGAAAAAATAAAGCAATGAAAACACAGACTTGATTTTATCCTAACCACTTGGATAATTTCCAAGCTCCAACCCCACGCCTCTTGTTAATGCTCTAATTGGGTCAGAAGCAAAGCCTAACTCTATGAGGAGACAGCAGATGTTTCTTGGATCAGGATTATGAAAGGCAAATATGAGGCTTGCTGCTGCATTGCACAAGAAAGGAGCGAGAAATTCAGAGGATCAGATGCCTCCAAGCTCAGAGAATTGGTTAAAGTAAAAACCAAATGGTACTGTATCCAATCTCGCAGAGAAACCCTCATTGGCAGACATGTTTGCAGTTTGAAAAACATCTGTTTTCTGCATTGAAGGCAACAGCTGTGCATCGCCATGCACCAGACAGTTCATGTTTGGCACTTTCCAATTTGAAAATCACCTCCCAGACGCCCAGAGTGTATTATCAAGCTTCTCAAAGAACCTACTGTGCTACTTATTGAGGTTGTTGGCTCTCCTACCTCTCTGCCTGCTCTCTCTTTGAAAACTGTGGTGCATTCTGGATGTGTTGGTGATTTGATTCTCTGGGATGCAGTCTTCCACATACACCCACACTCATGCTTGACTCCTCCTGCAAAGAAAAATTCAGCCCCACAAGTCTTGCTAAAGTATGTCTACTGATGCCTCTGTTAACAATACTTGTGGCAAAGTAGTACTGCTAACATGCTAATGGATGTTTTCACTCAACTCTCACTGCTGTCAGAATGAAAGAAAGGATTCTTGCTACACAGACCATATTTCCATTTCAGACTGCAGTATTCCATATGGGAAAAACAAATGTTTCATGAGTAGTTACTAATTATATTTTCACCATAGTCACTGGCAGGAATGAACCATAGGTGGTCCAGAAGCAGTGTCAGCTGCATTAACATATGCCATGCATTTACCTCAGTGACCTCCAAGTAAGTACAGCTGGGTTACACATAGGCTGCCACCTTCTGTATTGTGTTTCGTTTCAAATTAAGAGTTTCTGTACTTTACTTCAAACAAAACTGTAACAAAATAACGTCATGATACACAGCAGACCACCTCAGAATAGTGTATTTTATAAACATTTTTAAAAAGCTGAAATTTATAAAAAAAAATTTGCAGTGCAACAAAAAATACACCAATATAGAAATATAATCAAAAGAATCAATTGAAGAAATTAGATTAGTGAAAATTTGATGTAAGGTTATTGTAAGAAAATGAGATTATCTCTGCACATTATATATCCTGTAAAATATGAGTATTCCCTTCAAGTTTGATCTGTGAATCTGCATTAGTGAAACCAAATCATGAGCCATTAAGTTCGAGGCATTCATTAACTTGCACATGGTAATGACAGACTATATCTATTGACTCTTACTTTCTTGGTTGATATGTAACATTTTGCATAAAAAGTGCTAGATATTAGGTATAGATATTTGAAAAAGAAAGGAGTTAAGAATGTGAGCATTGGACTGATAGAAAGTGATTCTGGGGACTTAATAACATAAAATAAGGACATGGCAGATAAATTGAACAGATATTTTGCATTGATTTACACCATAAAAGGATATAAGTAACATTCCATAAATTGCTGGAAATCAGGAAATGGGAGAAAACTAAGAAAATTACAATCTCCAGGGAAGTGGAACTGTACAAATTGTTATACTGCATGCTGACAGCTTCCTAGGTTCTGACTTATTTCATCTCTTGTCTTAAAAGAAATAGCTAGTGAGATAGTTGATGTGTTGGTTTTAATTTTCCAACATTCTCTATATTTGGAGAAACTTCCATTAGAATGGAAATTGTTGAATGTAACTCCTTTATTCAAAAGGGAGGCAGAAAGCAAGAAAAATCATGCCAATTCGCTTAACATCATTATAGGGAAGATGTTAGAAGCTATTATTAAAAATGCTATGTTAGGACACTTAGAAAAATTCAAGGTAAACATGCTGCACCAAGTTTTAATGAAAAGAAAATCATGGGTAACCAATGTATTGGAGTTCTTTGAGGAAGTAATGTGCAGTGGTTAAAGGATACAGGTGAATACACTATACTTAAACTGCCAGAAAGCATTTGATACACATTAAAAGTTATTGTTGAAAATAAAAACTCAAAATGTGACACTCTATTGTGCCACATTGGTGGAATTCTATTGTCAAAATCACTAATCTTCAGCTGAAATGTCAACTTGAAACCCCAGAATGTTGTTTTGATTGTGCAGGTAGATGTTACTGATTCCGTGTCACAATTTCAGCAAGGAGTTCCTCTAATGACCATCAATCATTTGTCACCAGATCAACTGGCCATTCAAGTTAATGTTTGTGAAATTTTGAAAAAGTTGAAAAGGTGAAAATAAGTAAGGTGGGACCAGATATATAGACAGGATACATGCTAATTTATAATATAGGATAAAGATTGGATAGCAGAACTAAGGACTTCATTTTATTTTTGAAAAAGTTAAAATCTTCTACATGACTGAGCCAAAATATAGTCAACTGAACTACGTTCCCTAAAGCTGCATTTATTACATCTTGCCTGATGACATTGGATTTGAGTTTACAACAATATTAAATGTTTCATTGTAACATTTTTGAGGTTGGTTACCTGTTGTAACAACAACTTGTATCTGATTTTTAAAGTCAGGCATTATTAAAAGTTTTGTGCACATAGCTATAAAATCAAAGGGGAAAATCAATTCCAATTTCCAGTGAAAGCAATGAAGGAGCTGAATCAGACAAAATCCATCAATATTTTAGCCTATATACATCTAACAGATTGGCAGTAAAAAGATTAATTATGATATCTTGAAATGGAGCCAGACATTCTGTAAAAATGCGGAAAATCTCCCCTCGAACAGATCATAAAAATGTTTTGACATTTCTTAACAGGTTTTCCATTAAGTATTAGATATGATGGCACTTCACTTAAAGGAGTGAAAGAAATTGTTAGTTTATTGTCATCATGTGACTTCCAGCACAAATATGATAGTCTCTAAGTCAGCACTGTGTTTCAATTGTAACATACTTAGTATCTATTTATACCCTAAATTTTTTTTATGATAAGAGACCCACAAAACATTTGCAGTGAAATTAGTATCTTTATTGCAATAGTATTTCTTTAAATCCCCATACTATGTCATTCCATCCTTCCCACATCATCGATCTCATGCTATTTCTCATCATATTTCTGTTACCTTTCTTAAAAAATACTAACACATCCCATTTAGCATCTCCTTGCAGTACCCATCTTCCTAGATCATCCTGCTCCACTTCCATCCATAATTCTCATGTTTTCCCTTTCCCGCTCACGTCATCACATCTCCCAAGCCTACTATCCACATTCCCAATGCTGTCTACCTAATTCCCATGCCAGTCCTCCCATGGTATTTTCTGCAATGCAATTCCCTACTCCCATCACTATACCACTTTCCCTTCCCAATACCATTCCTCCTCTTCCCAATACCATTTCTCTCCTCCCACACCATATCTTCCCATGTCATACCCACCACCATTTTATTGTTCACTCCTTCCATGCTTTTTCCCAAACCATCTCCCTTCTACAGCTGTCCTCCCCACAAAGCTGTAGCCACTGTTTCATGCACATCACCTTACTTCCATGCCACGTTCACTCCTTCCCAATCCCTCCACCCATGTTAATCTTATTGTTGGTCTCCTCCTGCCTTCCAATCCTTGAAATCTGTGGTGAAATTAATATCTTCAGTACCTATGAACAATACTTATTTAAATCACCATCTCATGACATTACATCCTTCCCATGCCCTGCTTTTCATGTCATAACAATCCAATTTCTTTTATTCTTCTCATATGACTCCATTGTGCCTCTCCTATGTCATTCTATCATCCATGTCCTACTCCCCATGCACTTCCTGTTCCATGCTCTCTCCATATCCTGTCCCTTGCTGTTTCCCTACTCCTTCCACGTCATCTTGAAATCTCTTCTTTAAATGGTAACTGATAATGAGTCAATTATTAGTTATAAATCTGAGGTTGATTTTTTTTTATCAAATGACAATCTTAAAATGCAAAGACAGGTTTCTGAAGCTAGACCATAAAATACTCAAGATCTGATTCAATGACAGAATATACTTCAGGGGTTACGTGCTTATTTCTCTTATCATTTTTTCCAATTAACTAATATGTCAGTCTTCCCTCAGCTGCAGGACGGATTCTATTAATCTATTTGATTGCATCATAGAGGATGTTCTTCCAGCATCACAGTGTGGTTTCATAAATAACCTTGAGGCAGGCAACGTATGTTTACAGATAGAAAATTACAAGTGCAGAAAGTTCCACCATATGTGTTGTTCATGAACCCAAATTCGGTTTTTGACAGTGTATGTCAACTTACTCTATGTCGCTTGCTCTAAGTTGAGATTTGAATTAACTTGCTTTATATTTTATTTATTCAGAGTAATGCAGAGATAGTTATCAAGTGTAATTATGTGACTTAAAACATTTTAGATATTTACAAAACTTTCAATATGCATGCTGTCAGAACTAGGAGTAATATGCCTCATCTTTCTTAATTATTTCTCTCTAGGCGAGTAATCAATTATTTGACTCACTAGCTCTGCCTAGAGGCTAGATCAGTCAAGCACTGAACAAGGATCCATGATCAGACAAGCTTAATCAAACAATACACTGTTTCTGAACAGGCCTGTCAAAGTCCCGCAACTAAGGCATGGTAGCATGGTCAGATGTATTTGTGCCTGGAGTGATTTGTAAAATGCCTTTTTAGTAACCAATGGTGTAAAGATGAAGTGTGGCTCCATAACACTTCAATCTCTTATCTAATGCAATGCTTAACGATATGGCTGTAAGCATCAACACTAGGTTCCATTCAGAGAAGTTTGTCAGTGTTTCCTGAGTACGTGTCTCCATCAATGGCACAGAAGGACTAATCAGAAAGCTTATGTATACAGGTGATTAATCCCTAGTTGCCCACAACATTGGAGACATCTACAGTGTGGCAAACAAATTCTTAAGTGCTGCCACAAAACTTTGCAGTTAAAATCAGTCTCAGAGTTATGTTTCAGCCAGTGCTACGGGCATGCTGCAAAGCACGAAGCATAATCACTTAAGGCACCACTCTCAATGGTTGTAGAAAGATTCTCATAGGATGCTCTTTTGAAATGCCACTATTGATGAAGATATCCATACACACATCTAGAAAAGAAGTTCTACCTGCAGCGGACCATGTTTGGATGCTGTTAAAAAAAGTCTGAAACCAAACTTGACCAGGTCATTGTCCTTGTCTTTTTGTTGTGTGGCACAGAATTCCTGGGCTTTCAAAAGTGCTATTTCAAACCTTTGGAACACTTTCAACAAAGATACTTTAGGTCCATCATGAAAATTTGATGGTGTGACAAAGACACAATTAATGAGGCCCTTCATGTGCTGGGCACAACATGGAGACAACACTCCAGAAATTTCAACATACATCAGTGCACCATGTCTGTCAGATGGATGACTACAGAACTACCAAGCATATATTCCACGGGGAACAATATCAATACAAACAATGCAACAGTCTAAACAAAAAGCCTTATAAACTTTTGCATTGGAAACACTGCAGCTGACTGGCACGTGTGGAGACATACAAATATACAAAACAACAGCAGATATTCATTCATAAGATCATGGTCAATCTGATTATGCTTCAAATTCCACATAATCATCTACTCTAAATAGCCTATCAAGACTCTGTTCATTTCTAGCTTAAAAATATTCAATGACTCAGATCTGTCGCCTTCTGAGGCAGGGAGTTCCAAAGTCACACAATTCTCTGGCAGAAGAAAAACATACTTCTCATCATTTCCTTAAACAAGTGATTCCTAGTTTTAAAACAAAGTCCCCTAATTATGGACTGGCCTACACGAGAAAACATCCTTTCCACATCCACGTTGACAAGACCATTTAGGATCTTATACATTTCAGTCAAGTTACCCATCACTGCTCTAAATCATTGGTTTCCCAACCTTTTCAATATCGAGGCACACTTCAAGAGACAAACAATTCCACGGCACTTCCACTTTTCTCAGCTGAATTGATTGCTCATAAATATCACATTTACTTACACTTACTTTGGGTATGGCCTTACTAGGGAGGTTTACAACTTCATGCATTTAACAAACTAAAGAAGGATCACAAGAATGAAGGTTGCAAATCCACTGACAAAAATACACCGTCTTCAAATGTCAACACTTTGTTAAAATCTGTTCAACTCCAGCATTTCTATCTATTTATGAACAATGGATCAGAGCAAAATGCAAAATAGAGTAAATTTTTAGTTTATCAGGTTAATGGGACAGCACCTCCATGATAGTAGTTTACATTGGGGAAATGAAGAATAGACTGTGTGACTGCTTCGCAAAACATCTACATCCTGCTCGCAAAAAAGACCCTGAGCTTCCAGTTGCCTGCCACTTTAACACACCACCCTGTTACCTGGCCAACATCTCTGTCTCTGGCTTGCTGCAGTGTTCCAGTGAAGCTCAATGCAAGCTGGAAGAACAACACCTCATTTTCCGCTTGAGGACTCTGCAGCCCTCCGAACTCAAATCAAGTTCAATAATTTTAGGGCCTAAACTCTCCCATATCCTAGCCCCCTACCTCACACATTAGGCCTTGTTACCACATAGCCTGCCATTACACACTACCTATTGCTAATCAGTAACAGTCCCCGTTTACAGCTATTCACCCTCCCAGCCAGATCATTGTCAACTCTTTGTCTATCTAACTGTTTTTCTCTCTCTTCAGGTTCTAAACTTTATCCTATAGTTTACCCCCTACCCATCCCCCTCCCTATTTTCTGCATATAAACCAACATTTTCCCAGCCATCATCAGTTCTAAGGAAAGGTCACCAGACCTGAAATGTTAACTCTGATTTTTTGCCTGACAGATGCTGCCCGACCTGTTGAGCTTTTCCAGCGACTTCTATTTTCGTCAGCTGACATGTTGTCAATTCACAGTTTAACTGTATTACTACAAGAGTGGAATTTTGTCAATCCCTTTCACAGTTTCAACTCCTAATATCTCAGCTACGATTTAGTGTTTTTTACATGCAGCATGATTAAGGTTATGGCAATGGTATGGGGCTACCTTAATTTTGCTACAAACACAGCCACTAAGTAATTAGCCTCTTGATCTTTATTTGATATCCATTCAGATGTCGCGTCTGCTTGATGTTTTGCCCTCTCAAGTTCATGATGAACTGAATGTGTTTATTTGTAAGAGATGGATATTTTATTTGTAAATGGCATCTTAACTTACTTGGTATCATCACAGTTTTTGTCAATTTCTGTCTAGAGATGAGGCAAGCAGGTAAGGAGCAAATGGCATCTCCTGCCCATGAAAATCCAAAGGCCAGATAGCTCTCATCATACTATCACTGGACAGTTCTTTTTTCTTTCCTTTGAGTTCAACTGATCCATTGACTGAGTTAGTAGAGGAATTGCCACTTTTGACAAGAAACATATCCTCTTCTTCTTAGAATCAAAGACGTTGGTATAACTAAAAAAAGTTCCAAAAATATTCACTTTAAAGTACGTCAACACAGCTGTCCCAATTGCATGTTCACAGTTTCTCTCATGTCATTAGGAGGGGATGGCCTAGTGGTATTATCGCTGGACTGTTAATCCAGAGACCCAGATAATGTTCTGGGGTCCCAGGTTCAAATCCTGCCATGGAATTTGAATTCAATAAAATATCTGGAATTAAGAATCTAATGATGACCATGAATCCATTGTCGATTGTTGGGGAAAAACTCATCTGGTTCACTAATGTCCTTTAGGGAATGAAACTGCCATACTTACCTGGTCTGGCCTACTTGTGACTCCAGACCCACAGTAATGTGGTTGACTCTTAACTGCCTCTGGGCAATTTGGGATGGGCAATAAATGCTGCCTAGCAGTGATGCCCTCATCCCATGAATGAATAAAGGAAAAAAAAAATCAGAAATGCAGTACACAACTATTGTGCATGCACTTTCTGAATGATTGGCCCTGTGCATGCATAACAGAGCAGATTTCCCTTCTCCTGTACAGTCAGTAGGAGTGCTGAGTGTAAGTAGATACTGCCTTCAATAAGAGATACTGAGGCTCCTGAGGAGATCTGAAGCACAGACGTGGCCTCAACGCTCAGCTAACATGGCACACCAGTGACAACTACTGCTCTAAACTTCAATGGAAACCAACACAATCTGTCCAACTTATTCACATAACTTATTCACTCATTCTAAGTATCAATTTATTAAACCTTCTCTGAATCACCTCAAATGCATTTACATCCTTCCTTAAATTATAAAACCAAAACTGCACACAATATTCCACATGTGGTCTCACCTATAACCTGTATAACTGAGACATCCTTAATTATATCCTTACTGGTAAGTTCAGTTTCCCTCATGGTAAAGGATAGCATCCCATTAGTTCCTTCATTACATGCTGCACCTGTACACTAACTTTTTGTGTCTCATGCATCAGAACATGCAAGTCCTCATGCACCTTAGAATTTGCAGTCACATGCTGTTTAAACATTGATCTCTTGGGCAATGCAGAGGCTAACACAATTGCATTCCCACCCTCTGGTTTCCCTAAATTGCCTGACCATTGATCAAATCAGAAAAGTTTAATTTAAGTGGTGTGGCTACCTCCCGGTACCTTTAAGTAAGTAACCTTCTCTCTCCCTGAAACATCACAGTGTCTGTGGTTCAGCCTCCAATTCATAAACTCTGCGACGAAGATGCTCAAACTTCATACACTTACTGCAGTCATGTTTGCCTTGGTTCACAATGATATTGAGGTGCACCTACATGCTGGAGCCTTGACATACCACCTAAACTGCCATCCTGAATAAGCTCTAATTATTTAATTATATTATTCATTTGGTTCTGCTGCCTTTCTTTTAAAACTTTACTGTCAATTTATACATTATGTCAAAATTTAAGAATAAAAACAAAACCTTAACCATCTACCAGGGACTCATATAATAGCAAGTTCCTTTCTACATATTAAAATGGAAACCAATTCGAATCAGCTCCAATGAATCTGACAAACACTGAAATTTGGTTTAGCACACTTCGAGGACCTTCTGAATCAAGATCATAACAACTGTTGTGTCCAGAAGTTCAAGAAAACTCAACATATTATACAAATTAATTTATTTTATAGTAAAATTTGGATCATATTGGTCTTCTATATTTAGCCAAATACCACTTCTTTGGGACATTATCATATGTTATAAAAATTAAAATGCTTATTGATAGAAACCTGAAAATACTATTCCTATGTTGTAAACATAAGGTGGAATTATGTTAAAATTTGAAATGAATTATGCTGCAAATTTCTCATTGTTTTGCATTGCACTTAGATGTGTAGAGGCACACTCATTCCAGAAAGCTCAGTTAAAATCTTTAAATAATTGCACAGTTAAGTTGGGGTGGCAATTTTTTTTTTAGTTTCTGACTGCTTGTTAACCCAGTCAAATAGGTAATTGTACCCTGCTTCACCTTCCTTTGCAATTGTCACTGACAAATTGTTAAAAATCACTCAAAACTTTTGTCAAACATTTTGTTCTCTAGACAGGCAGATAATATGACAGAGTAAATGATGTTGGTTTGTTTTCATTATGGTCTAAGTCACATCCTTAGCTTTTAAATTGGAAACAATTTTATTCCTTCACCATAAAAATGTACCCTGAAAAGGATTTTTTACTCCCTTAAAGTCTTCAACACAATGGTCCCCAAAGAGATAGCAGCAACATACATGGATTTCTCCTATACCAGAAAGCAGATGTAGATTTTGACAGACATGACAGCTGTGCACAGTGAATTAAATGCAGACACTGGGCTTCATTTATCACAATTAGAAAGAGCATGTCAAGAATGGAGGTCCATATTTTCTTGGATTCCATCAGTGTGTGATATGAATCTAACTGAAACCGAAGTGCCAAAGTTCTTTGGATGTAATGCTGAAAGCTCCCTAACTATGCACTTTGTTTAACTGATAGTAAAGGTCCTTTGATCTACTGGAACCCTAGAGATACTTAAGGGATTGGCCAGCTGCTGCTACGGGCCAAGTAAAAACGCTGAATGCCTTTTAGAATGCAATCTGCAGTAAATATGTCTCGTATTAATCAGCTGATGATTTAATTTTTCCATCACTAAATTCAGTGCAGCCATAACTTTAGATTTGGCCACTTTATTCCGTGCATTGCATATAACGAAACACTGACATCTTTTTGGACAAAGGCTTGGATCTACATAAAATGAAAAATAGATTAGTTTTCACTTGACTGTTTGACTAAACTAAGAACGCAATAACCCCTTCCAATAGCACTGGTAACACTATCTACTCGAATATTTATGGTCTTTTAACTTCCTTTCTTTACTTCTATCACATAATGTAATTTCAGTGAGGTTCATACGGAGTGCATCAGTTTCACACTTCGTTTGTAAATTAATTTACTTTCTTTACTCTCACAATGATTAACTAAAAGGTTCATATTTGTACTTTTTATTTCTCCAGCATAAATTGTTTCAATTAACAGTTGTGCAAAAGCAGTTGGTAATAATTTGTCCGAATTTTTGTTCTTGAAGATGCAGATAGAACCCACACAATATCTCCTCTCGTTAGTACAAGACTCAAAATTCAACTTGAAGGACATTGTACATGCAAATCCAAATTATACTGCTCTCTCTCATTGGTAATGTAGCATGATCTGTCATGCTGCAAATGTTCAAGTAATCTGAATCCCAATCAGTGGGTGGAAACTTTGTATTTGTGAATTTTTAATATGGGTGGTAACTGGAAAATGTATTTTGCAATTTGATAATGAAAAGGTGTTTATCTCAACTAATACCTAATTTACATAATTTACATAAAGATGAGTTGCTTCCAAAAGAGCTGAGTTTGAAAGGTGTGAATGGCTGTCTTGATTTTGAGTTATTGTTGTGACTTAATGTGACTGGGGGAAACACTCAAAAAACTAGAGTTTTAGAGGAAATTGGTCATAGTTATTGAAGACTAAACATATTAGCTTGGTAACATCATTGCAGGAGTTTGTCAGGTCTTGTCCTCGGTCCAAACATCTTCATCTGTTTCATTAATAACTTTTATTCAATCAAAAGGTTAGAAATAAGGCTGTTTGCTGACAGTTACATGTTGCTTTGTATCATTCATAACTCCTCAGATAATAAAACTGTCCATTCCATCAAGCAGCAAAAGCTTGGATTCCTAAGTGAAGAGCAGCATGCACAGGTTATGTGATGAAATTCATTTCTCATTTTATTCAGTGGTGTAAACCAGTAATCTGTGAATACTGTAACATTCAAGCAATTAGGTTTTCCAATGGTTTCTACTTGAGGCTGTTACATTGGTAGCTATGTTTAAACCTACCTGGGAACAATGGCATGTCTTGTTGTGAAGTTATCAATAGCTCACTCAAAACAACTCAAGGATCACTTGAGAGCAGGTCAAATGTTGACATCATTTGGAGACAGTGAAAAGAGGAACCAGTTGCAGGGTTCATGCACAAAAAATAGTAATTTAACTGACTGAGAAGGCCATTGATGCTGTACAGTTGGAATTCATGGAGATGTCCCAACAGGAGTTGGATAGCCCTATGCAGATGAAGTAGCAAGAGCCAGTAGTTGATGTTGAGTTTTTGGGTTAAGATTTAAGAAAGCCCTGGAAGTTGCAATAGTCTTATAAGAAGCCTACTGGCAAGAAAAAAAAACTTCAATGAAGCTGAGTGTGGGCATTGAAAGTCCCACAAGCAGTATTTTCCTTCTACAGCAGAGCAAGATTAGAACTCAGAAAAAATGATAGGGGCAGTACTGGATTGATGAAGCCTGCTGTCTGTGAAAAGTGGGAGTTGTACCTTTCAATTAGTGCTAAAGTACAATTTCCAAAATCCGGCAATAAGTAGACCCAGGAAAGGAAGGTGAACTATCATAACTTGAGCACTCTTTGAGGCACTGTGTGATGGAATAACTTTTGAGAAAGGTCCAAAAACAGGTCTTAGAAAGACAAGAATTGGAATCCATCAAAATATTTTAATGAAATTTTATCATCCGCTATGTCACTAATGTCTTAAGAATTGCTGAGACACTCTTTGGATTTGTCTTAATGACATTTTATAGTTGATGTGATTTATGCAGTGTTCAACCATAGTTTGTCTGTTATCCATATTAACCTCTGGTTAATTCAAATTGGTTGTTAGAATATATACTGGCATAAAGGAATAGTTCAGGCATGGGTCAGATCAGTCATGAACTTGTTGATGGTGGTTTTGAGTTAGGGATATAGGGCTAAATATTTTATTCCTGCTCATATTTCATATGTTCCAATGCATATTATAGATTGCATTACTGTTCTGACTTTGTATAGTAAAATTTACTACTGTTTGTTCAAAACTTTGAAGTCTTGCAGTTTTATTCCCTTAGTAAGTATCTGAAATCTGAAATGTTGCCTACTTTTTTTAAAAAAGAAGTTTCTATATCTAGTTATTCTATAATGTGCATTTGGCAGTTTGGTCAGGGGTCATAACACTTGAGAAAATGTAATCATCTGCTTTTGACATTTAATGACATTCCCATTCCCCACCATCAACTTCAGTGGGTTTACCATTGACTGGAAACTGGAAAAGTTATTTAAATGCTGTGGCTATAAGAGTAAGTTAGAGATGGGAATTCTGTTGCCAGTGATTCATCACTTGACTCCCCAGAGCCTGTCCATCATCTACAAAGAACAAAGAACAAAATTTCCTGGATGAGTCTAGCTCTGACAGTCAAGACATTCAACACTATCCAAAATAAACTCGATTGGTTGGTTGTCACCAGATCCTCCACCTTATACATTCACTCTCTCCAACACAACACAACACAACACAACATGACCGCTGCATTTAAAATATAAAAGATGCACAATAACAACAACAACAACTCAGCAAGATTTTTTCAAAAATACCTGCCGATATCCCCACCCATTCTCATCTGTACTAGCTAGGTAAACAAGGGTAGCAGTTGCATGCAAGTAGTACCATTTAAAGCTCTCCTCCAGGGCACATACCATTGATCTAGAAATTTATTGCTATTTCCTACCTTCAGTGGATGAAAATCTTGAAACACCATTCCCAATAGAATTGTTGGTTTAATTCATCGCACAAATTACAACAGTTCAGGAAAGAGGCTCACTACTACCTTCCCAGGGCAATTAGGGATTTGGTTGTAAGTCCCATATGCAGTAAATGATGAAAGAATAATTCTGATATAATTTATTGCAATGTCACTGAAAGGTCTAATTTTAAGAACAGCATAATAAAGAAGCATTCATTCCATCAGAAGAAAGTGCTTTTAATTAATTTTTAACTCTTCATCTTTAAACCAATCAGCTTTCTTGTTATTGCAATGCATGGCCATGGATGTGAAAACTCATAAAATAGAAGATGCATAGAATGAGTCCTTTCTATAAGGACTGACTAATCTGTAATATCAGTTTTACATCTAGGCAGAAAGTTTTAAAGGTGCCGCAGCAATTTCATTAATAGCATCTAATCTTTTTTTACAAAAATTCTGATATTGCAATAATTGCCAAGTTTTATGAAACTAAAGGTAATAAAACTTTTTTTTCTTTCTGTATCTACATTGTAAATATGTTATGGAGCCAACAATTCAGATGGCTTCTGCAAGTGAACTCTGAACTAAAACATGTATTTATCTGCCCAATATCTAGGTAATTGGTAGCAAGTCCAAGGATTCATTAAAAAACAACATTGTTACTTTACTTCAGATTCTAATTATATCACATTCCCTCATGATCATTCTTGACTCTGAAATGCGGTAGTTAGACATTTCTCCAGAACAAGAAATTGCCATTAAAATGTATTAACTAATAAATTGATAAATGAACAGTAATAAAGACAGATTGCAGATTGATAGTGTTAACATTCTCTCCTTGAAAGATAGAAAAGTAGCAAACAATAGCATCAGCTTTGTTAACCTATGATATAGTACAGTCATTGAGTGCACTGTATTAAGCATTAGGAGGATTATCTATAGAGACTGTCCAAGCTATTTCTTTTTCCTCTTATGGCTTTAAGCAGATTATTCATACTCAGAAAAAAATGACTTGAGGTAAATATAAGTGTTGAAGCTGCTGAACTGAAACAGGTTGGGCTGACCTCTGTGAAAATACCAGGCATTTAACCCTATTTATGTCACTAGGTGGAAATAAGCCTATACCGTTTTGCATTGCAAAGTATTTTTGACTACAAAGAAAATACTAATAACACAGTTATTAGTGCTGCATATAATCAGTTGAATCTCGTTGAGTGAAATGATGCTGGATCAGCCATTTTGGCTAAAGGTTCAGCTCTACAAAATCCTAGCTAATGCCATGAAAGTCATGCAGCATTATGTCAGATATAATATATACCGGGGACTGGATGGTGTAACATTTGGGTAACCTTGGTTTGAGTCCTGTCCAGAGGAAAAAAAAACACAAATGTTTTCTCCTTTTGATGACAGAAAAAGATCAGAAACTCAGGTCAGTTCCCAGCTGACAGAATATGCATAATTCAAATCTCCTGAAATTTTATTTTTCTATGAGAAAAATAATTTTAGCAAGACTTTCAAATGATTATCTACAGAACAGCTCCTTTGCATAACAATTTGAAAAAATCTATTCTGTCTTTTCTAACTTTCACAGCATGGGTGGTGAGGTTTTTATTTCAATCCCTTATCATCTGGTTTAATTGTGTACAGGTTTGCCAGTAAAATTGGTCCCAGGTATTCACTTTACTAGGTTGCCAAGTGCTGTTGCAATCAAGTACTTGGAATAATGTGTTCCACCTGGGGCTATTTGGAATAAGACAATAAGCACAAGAACACCATGTGTTACTGTCTATGTAGTAATGAAACATAGAACAGAAATTTTCCTCTGGACTTCTGAACTCTGATGTCAGGCTGAAATGGGGATCAGCAACCTTGGGAAACAATCATTCTGTGATTTCTCCTACAGTGGCCAAATAATGCCTGCTCAATCTACAGAGTAGCTTGCGCCTGCTCCTGTACTAGACAGGCACCTAAATTGGGCCCGGCCACTTCTGGATAGCTGTATGCAGACTAGAAAATTCCCGATGACCTTTAATTGGCCTTAAGTAGCCTTTAACAATACTGATCAGCTTACTACTCCACCATTCCACCTCCGTGAAAATGACCCAGGAGAGGGAACTGGCACATTGGCAGAAAACAGTAGTTTTAGGACTTGCCTGTCTCTGTTTCTAACCCTGATGCAGTGAAAAGTGAAGTCTGTAGTGTCACAAACAAGATTTCTTTTCAACTCAGTCCCAAATGATGCATAACAATGAACATTTTGCTGTGAGCAAACCACTATGGAAAATCTTTTCACTGCAATAATTAGTTCCTAATAATTAAGATGGATAAAACATTGGAAGACACTTTGATTGCTGTGAGTTTGATTTATTAAAAAAGTATCATCAAATCTTTGTCATCCCAGCTAAATTTGTTATTTTAAAGATGATTGCTCTTTTGCAACACCTGATTCAGGTTTGACTTAAAATGGACTTACCACTATCAGAGTCAAAAGCAGACAAGATTAATTCCTGTTCTGAACACGCATACTGTCATTTTGTATTCACTTCAAGGTTATATTAAGTGCTCAACTATTAACATAGACTAAGGGAGACTTAAAGAAAGCCGGTAATGAAACAAGATAAATCCAGCAGCAAAGTTCCACTAAAGCTATGGTTAAAACAAATGAGAAAATGAGAAAATGTTGAATCCTGAATCTTTTGAATGCATTTACTTCCACCTGTTTTTAATTCAGTTATGGGATGCGGACATTGCTGGCTGCACCAGAAATTATCACGTTTCCCTAGTTGCACTTGAAAAGGTAATGGTGAGCTGCCATTTTGAGCCTCTGCAGTCCCTGTAGGCCCTCAATGCCCTTAGGGAGGGAATTCCAGCATTTTGACCCAGCAACGTTGAAAGGCTAGCAATTTATTTCCAAGTCAGGATGGTGAGTGGTTTGAAGTGGAATTTGCAGGTGGTGGTGTTCCCATATATCTCCTGCCCTTGTCCTTCTAGATGCAAGCAATTTTGGGTTTGGAAGGCACTGTCTGAGGATCTTTAGGCAATTTCTGCAGTACATCTTGTAGATGGTACATACTGCTTATCCAACAGTTTTCCCCTCTCTTCTCCCATTGCAATATAGAACCAAGTCGTCATCCAGTGTTTTCCTTTGATTGGTAAATTTTTCTGGGTGAACCTAATTGGTAGTAGTTATGGCCAGTGCTCATAGAGATACAATTTTAAGGAGTAAAAAATGGATAGCAATCTACAGGGAGCCTCCTAGGTTATATTTTTTCCCATTCCTAGACTGGTGATGCTGAGACCAATTTTGATGCTGATATTCAATGGACTCATTGAATTTTCAGGACTGTCCAAGAATTGTAATTGAATCTGTTCAGTAGTTCATCACAATGTCTGTTTGACTTTAACTTGAGAATTGTTAGGCTGTAAACAGTTTTTTTAAAAACAAAAAAAATTCAACAGTTTATTCACCTTCAAAATAAAAATATATTTTTAAAACAATTCGTGGAAAGTATGAAATGATTTGTAAGATATCATTTAAATGCCATTTCAGCTTTCTTCTTGCTGAATTACATTTGTACACATGACTGAAGATAAATTTCATGAGTTTTTTTGTGTTTATAGTAAGTAAGAACAATTTTTGCTGCTCAAGGACTCTGTGGTAATACAAATTGTATTTGGCCCTCTGCTATCTTTCATTAATGGAATGTTTGATCTTTATTTAGAACACTTTTTAAGACATGAACTTCAATACCCTTATTATGTAATGAGGTATATTAACTAATTATTGTACTTGAAATTGTCCTTATTAAAATAAAGTTTAAAAATGCAAATTACTTTAAAAATAATATTTAAGTGGCCTAAGTACGTATTTCTGGCTGTGTATTTTTATTGATGATCCTGATCATGATTTATCCAATCAAATTTATTTATCAACCATAGTTGGCCATGACGGGTCTTCCACTCAGAATATCAATAAGAATGTAGTATAGAACAGTTCTCTGTGAATGAGAAATATTACAAAGCCCTTAATATATAGAGGATACTTAGCAAACTTGAGAGTGTTACTATGGACTTCCCTAGGGTGAAACTGACTGAAGAACAGATAATCAATTACTAACTGAGTAATCAGGTCCTTCTTACATATGGGAATCAAATGTCATGAAATATCCTGTCTCATACCACAGAGGAAGAAAATGTAAAATGAAAGATAAAAAAACACAATTCATTTTGACTTGGGTATCATCTATCATTTATAGGTAAGTAACCTAATATGAAGTGCCTCACTGTCTTCTTGTTCAATATACTTCTGTAATTTGAGGTCCAATCCTGAATTACCATTGTTCCTCCCCTCATAGTGCTTAACAGAGCTCACCAAAGACCTAAAACGCATTCTTCCATTGCCATTACAAAATAAGCTCCCTTTTTTTAAATTACAAATTGATTAATTTGCACTGAACCCTTAAACAGTAGTTTCAGGTACTATCCACCTTCTATCATCGCCTCCCCCTCTCTCTATTTATTTCAGAGACCCCTTCCCCTCCCCCATTTCTGAAGAAGGGTCCAGACCCGAAATGTCAGCTTTCCTGCTCCTCTGATGCTGCCTGGCCTGCTGTGTTCATCCAGCTCCATACCTTGTTATCTCAGACTCCAGCATCGGCAGTTCCTACTATCTCTGAGCTTCATGGAAATCAGATCATAAGTTAGAGTTAAGGGCCAGAATGCAATGTTAAGAAACACATGGGTGGCAAGGGAATGAGGCCTGCATTTCTCATCAGCCAGCAAAGTTGGCCAACTGCTCAAAAGTTAACATTTATTTATTTACGTTCGCTGATTTTTCTCATTGGTCTTACCCTGGATCTTCATTGCTTTAAGGTTAAGTAACAACATTTGTTTTTAAAGAACTTCACAAAATTCAAAGCACATCATGTGGAGAGATTTCTTAGCTCTTTTTGGGTGCAAGTAGTTCAAGCAGGATCTTCCCTTTCTGTTAACTTTTTTTTTTCAATCTTCTATGGCTGACTAGTTATGCTTTCTGTTTTCCAACTGTTAAGGTAGTAAAATCTCAATATGATCATAAAGAACTTAAAGCAGTTTGGCCTTAATCAGGAATATGTTAATGGGACTTGTCCAGGGGAAATTTAAAAAAAAAGCTTGTACATCATTGAGGACATAGAAAGACGTGTGGGATAGATGGACAAGTGACAAATGAAATTTAATGCACAGAAGTGTGTAGAGTATAAAAGCAAGAAAGTTATCACAAATTTATGTACATTACTGATTCATCCTTAACTGAAGTTCTGGGCACCACTATTTAGGAAAGATTAGGTTAAAGTGCAGAAAAGTTTTATGAGAATTGCCCCAGGGATAAGGAAATTCAATTAGGTAGAAAAGAAAAGATTAGAAAAAACAACGTTGAGAGGAGATTTGATAGATGAATTCAAAATAATGAGGACTCTGCACAATACAGACAATAGAAAAAAAATATAACAAACACAGAGAAGGCTGGAGAAACGCAGCAGGTCCAGCAGCAAATGCCAAGAGAGAAACAGGGTTTCAAGTCTGGTATAACTCTTCTCCAGAGCACTTCAGAAATTTAGGGATGCTGACAGACCTGCCAAGTTTCTCCAGCATCCTGTGTTTGTTTCAGATTTCTAGTATTCACAGTATTTTCTTTTAATAGAAAGAAAATGTCCCCAGTGGTGGAAGAATTGGGAGCAAGAAAACACACGTTTATGTATTTGGCAGAAGAAGGAATGGTGACATGCAGAAAAAACATTTTCACACAACAAGTATTTAGGATATGGAATGCATTGCCTGTATGTAGAACAGAGGTAGGTTCAAGTGAAACATTCAAGAGAGAATTGGGTTATCATCTGAAAAGATAGCTGTCAAGGTCCATAGGGAAAAGGCATGAGAGTAAATTGGTAATTGCTCCTACAAGAAGTTGGTGCAGACACAATGGGCCAAATAGCCTCCTACAGTGCTGTAAATATTCTAAGGCTCTGTAGTTGAGGCAATTTCAGTTTCTTGAGATGTATAATGCAATATACTTAGAATAGAAACCATAATGACATACCTCACTACACTAAAATTTCAGAGGGTGATCTATCAAAGATTTGAAATTTTCATTTCCCTTCAAATTCCTTTCCATCATCAGCTACCACATCCAGTCATACTTCTTTTTCTTCTCAGAATTGTAATATCTCAACTCTTTTGAGCAATCCCACAATCTATCACTTCAGCCCTCCTACAATCTAATGATCCTTGCCTCAATTGATGCAGATATTGCCATTGTTTTCTTTTGAGAATTTTACTCCTACACTGTTTTCAAGTTCTTCCAACTCCATCTATAGTCCTGGATTACATAATCTCTGTCCATACATTTTCCTTATAGTTCGAGGCATAGCTCATAAAAGTAGAAATGTTGTGTTGGAGCTGTATAGATCTTTGGTAAGTCAACAGCTGGAGTACTATGTGCAGTTCTGGTCACTGCAGTCTAAAAAGGATGTGATTATATTGGAGGTGTGCAGAGGAGATTCAATAGGATGTTGCCTGGGATGGAGCATTTTACTGTGAAGAGAAGCTGGGTAAGCTCTGCTTGTTTACTTTGGAACAGAGAAGGTTGAAGGGCGATCTGATAGAGGTGTATACAACTATGATGGCTGGATAAAAAGCAGCCGTTCCCCTTAGTTGAAGGGTCAAGAGTAAGGGGTACACTTTTGAAGTGAAAAGCAGGAGGTTTAGAAGGGATTTAAGGAAAAGATTTTTTACCCAGACTGTAGTAAGGGTCTGGAATACACCACCTCGGAGGGTAGTTGACGCAGGTAACTTCACAACCTTTAAAAAGTACTTGGATGAACATTTGAACTGTCATAACATTCAAGGCTATTGGCCTAGTGCAGGAAAGGGATGAATGTAGATAGTTGTACATTTTTGGTGGTACAGACTCATGCGTCAAAAGATCATCTTCTGTACTGTTTAATTCTATGATTCTTTCTTGGATCGTTACACTATCTTCCAAAGCATCTTTTCAGTTACCTCACTCACAACACTTCAGCATGCCTATACATTCTGATCTTGTAAGGCCTTCCCACTGTTGTGAAAAACAAAAGGCCCAAATTTACACCACCTGACACTGAGCAAATCTGCATCTGGAGATCAAAGCTGGATGAATATGGGACAAAAACTTCAAACTATCAAGACCATTTCCACATTCCCATTAATGTTGTCTGATTGACATTTTTTTAATGACAATTCAATAGGTTTTTCTTCTTTAAAGTGTGTTTTGAATGCTTGCTTCTTTATTTCGACAAGTATATTAGTTGTTATGACAGTTAAAGTTTTTGTCAAGCGGATTACGTATGGCTATGTTTGATTTCTCTTCTGTGCTTATAAAAGGAGCAAGCACCTTCAAGGGATGATTTTGAATGCATGGTTTTTTTTGACAGTATTAGGAAAATCAGTACCTAGTAGATACGGAAAGTGTAGATATGGAGATGCATGGGGATATGAAAGGGTCATGAAAGATGTGTAGGGAGTATTGACAAGCTATGGTGAATGCATGGGGGTATGAAGGATATGAGGGTATATAGTGAGCACAGTGAGGATAAGGAGGGGACATGGGGAGAATATACAGGGGTTTGAAAAAGGCTTGGAGTGGTTGGGTGATGGGTAAAGACTAAGTGAACTAACAACAGTGTAAAGACCTAGGCTGATATCTTAATGTATACAAGCAAGCTGCCTCTTGCCTGCCTCAGCACCACAGCACTGTTTTCACCTTAAGCCTACTTTGAGAGTTGGCAGCCCACTCTCACCTCCTCAGAATGAAATTTTTGTGTGATTGGACTGAATTGTTGAAGTCTGAAACACAATGTGCGGAAATATGCCTGATTTGCAGTTCCCAACACGAAGGGAAAATTTCAATCCAAAGACTTCACCTCAGCACTAGCTCCACTTCTTAACACCTCCCAAAGTGTTGAATCACGCGTCCACATATTACAAAACCACTTCAATCCTCCTAACTTTCCCAATGCTTTAAATTTCTTTCCCAGTTGCAGTCTGGAATATCTTTTTCTTCTTTGTGGATTGTATGTTTCAGGTTTCTGCTCTGAAATAGAGTTTTCGGATGCTTATGCATTTACAACAAATTTGATGTGAGAGAGAAACTATCAGGAGAACAATGCATTTGGGGATTAATAAACTATTTTAACTTGTAAATATTTACGCTGAATGCACCATTGTGATGAGGATGATATGCTATTTAATACTTGATATAATAGGCATTAATGTATCAGGGATATGAGAAGATTTAAGCAGTAAAACCATCTTTTATCCCCAAGTTTTATGAAAATAGCCATTGTGTTATTACATACAGTCTAAATGCATGGTTAAATAAACTTATAATGATAAGCAAGGTAACTGATTTATGTTCTCCCTGCAAATGTGGATGTGATGCATCATTTGTAGGATTCCAGCTGGACACTACAACAGCTGGCCGTACAATTGGCAAGCGCCCAGTTGACTGGCACCTTTTAAAATTAGGGTTTGAATGAAAGCAACGGTAAGTGTGGAATGTGCCAACTGTACAAGCAGCTATTGTAGTAACGAGGTGGAAACTGGCTGTACTGTGAGACAGATGGAGAGATGCAGAACACTGGCACATTAACACATACCTCTGATGGAAACTATAGTTACATGTTAGCAAATTCACATTATTGTAAAACATCAGATCCACTGATATGCCATAAGCAATGCCATGGGACAGAATCTGCTGAATGTATAAAAAAATCTTGGAAATAGGATGCATTTGTTACACTTCAGATGTCACATCCCAAAGTATTGCTTAGTAACAATGAGAAAATAGGCAATAATTTTCTACTGGTTATGACTCTTTTTCAACACCTCTCCACTTATATGGTTAAACAGAAATGTTGATCTATAGGCATTTCCTTCAATAGTTAGCACTTGGATGACCCAGGATATGCTCATTCAGGCAATAGAGAGAAACCACAAAGGATCTGGCCAGTTTTAACAAAGCTTCATCTTAACAGCTAAAGATCGAAATACAGCTCCAGACTCCTGGGTACTTGCTAATGATACCATACAAATAGTATAAAACTAAAAATGCAGTCACAAAAGGTAACAGGGGTGCAAACGCAGAAAAAAATGAAATTAACAAGTGAAGCATCATGTAAGAATATAAAGTGATCAATCAGTTCCATTTACATGGAGAAAACAACATGCGGCTGTGATTACTAGTCGTTGCATTAAGGGACCTGTGATATAATTACATCTTAGCCTTGGATCATTACTATTATACCTTCTTTTACAATATAAACTAAGGGTGTTTTAAAATTACTGGCCAGCCTTTTCCCAGTCAAGTGGAGGCAGTTTCAGGAGCATTCTGGGTAGATCTGTAGTGTATTTCAGAAGTGTTTGAAGTTAAGAAGCTGATTTTTGAGTTGTTTTAACCTTTATTGCTGAATTTCCCAGCAAAAGAACTTATTTCCTGATCTGTCACCAACTGAAAATTTCCTAGGTCATTTTTTTAATTGGTCTCCAGGGATCCTTTTGAGGATTCTTGGTTAGGTCATTGGTCACCTGATATTAGATGGAGCGTGCACAGTACAAAATTTACCCATTTGTACCCAAATCTCTTGTTGTCGGATCCCAGTATGAATATTTCATTCCCCCAAACTGTTTCAGGCAAATGCTCAATGTGATAGCCTGCGCGCTTCAGGTGTTGCAGATTATAATGAAAATTCAAAGGTTTAATGCTGAATTTACCTTGGATAAGCAGACGGCTGTGTATTAAATTTCTCCCCATGAATCTGTTAGATTTAGAGGTTAGTGTGTTTACATGTGCCAGCCATATTTATTGAAGAGCTGGAACTACAAGTGTTACATGTTTTTAATTTTCAATACAAGCATAAGGTTCTAAAGGCTTCTAATCAGGAGTAATTTACTGACATATTTTTAGGTGACAATAAAAGCAGCAAGTGTTTGTTCTTGTATATTAGATTATGGTGTATTAAAACTAAAGCATCTTAAAAAGTATCCTGGTGATTATTGTGTAGCCTGGGGAATGGGAATTGGTGGAAACCATGAGAAAACCAAAACATTAGATAGGTGAGATGATTGAAGGGTCACAATTTCAAGATTGTCAGCAAGACAGCTAGGAGTGTGAAGAGGAGAAACTTCTTTACTCAGATTTGTTAGGATTGGGCGCTGCCCGGGAGAGCATTGGAGGTGGATTCCATACCAGATTTCAAAAGAGAGCTGGATATATTTTGGAAATGATGAATTTAGAGGGCTACAGACATAGGGCTGAAAAGTAGGACTAGCTAATTAGCTCTTTTGAGAGATGGTACAGACATGATGGGTCAAATGGCCTCCTTCTGTACTATAAATTTTATGATTCTGCTTGTGTTTCAAGAAAATTTGTTTTTAAAAATGCGAAGATATCTGGAAAAGTGAGAACATTGAGATCCTCAGCTGTTAAGCACAATATTCTATTTGCTTTATTTTTGTTAACAACTGTAAATGGATCTTACATTCAGGCAATTTAGTATGTACCTTCACTTGGCCATTCTTGAAGTAAACAATAATGTAGTTCCTGCATCAAATAGAGCTCCTTGGAAACCAAGGTTATTCACCAGTAGGAATGAAGTTTTAGTGAGGCTTGTAAGTGCAGCTAAAAGAATTGATAACAATATCAAATGAGTACTTCAATTTGGATTTATTCTGAAAATCCCATTTTATTCAAATTGGATAATCTTAAGTTTTAAAATTGAAGCACAGATCTATTTTTAAACAAATTTGGTACCACTTCCTTTGTCCTGATTTAGTCTTCTCATCATATTGACATTTTATAGTGCGTAAATGGTTGCTGCTACATGTATAGCACTTACAGTCTGTGTATTACTATTAATCTAATAGGGAAATACACAAATCTCTAGCTGTTTAGTGTGTACCTGGTTTCCTAGCAGTATAAATAGTTTAGGAATATACACTGTGAGCCTTGATAGTGTAGGAAAACTGTCAATTATAAATTACAATCAAGATTGCAATTCCTTATTAAGTTTTTTACACCTGAAATGTGTACTTCTGAAGATAGCTTCAAAGCCATTTCTTGGACAAAATTGTATTTTGATAATAATCAAAACTAGGATTATTGACAAATGCAATTTCACATTCTGATTTAGGAATAAGTGAATAAGGAGCTCCAATCTCCGAACAGGCGCAATAGTTATACTTCGTGGATTGCCAGCTCAATGTGGTGGAAATGTTTCAGCAAATGTATTGTGTACGAGCGAAGTGCAAGATCGCTAGAGAAATTCCACAAGCAATACCTGCACTGCATTCTCTAAATTCAATAGGAGCACCACTACCAAATAAATACTAGTGTCCTTCTTGAAGCCAGTTGTATTGGCTTTCAGCCCAAATCCTTACAAAACCAACTAAAATGAATTGGACACTGTGTCTGATAACTGAAAAAAATGTCTTCATGGTCAGCTCTTTATTTTCAACTCTCAACAGCCAATGTTGCAGAGAAGGGCAAAGAAAATGCTACAAAGACATTTTGAAACTCCCCTTGAAGTCCAGAAACTATGATATTAATGACTGGGATGAAATTACTGCCAATAGTTCCTCAAGCTGCATCACACTTTGATTCTAAACACCATAATGATGAGGCAGAGCAGCCTCAGAGAAGGAAAGCAAGTTCTGCAACTTGACCCCAGTACTTTGTAGGGCGTTTGTCCCAGGTGCTCAAAGGTCTATGAATTAGTCTGCTTAATCATGTAAAGACCTATGGCAGAAACCTATAATCCTGACTCAACCTCATCTTCAAATGGAGGGAGACTCAATGATGACCACAGATATTATTTCTTTCTGTTCTCCCAATAGGAGGCTGCATTTGATTAAGACACAACACAATCTGCCTATCTCCATTCCATACTCTCTTCATCACCTCCTGCCAGGTGTGTGGGACAATGAATTTTTTTTTTCTTTCCGGTGTTTGCCAGATAATGGTTTATGCTAAAATTTTAAGCAACCCCATATACTGCCAGCTATTAGGACAGTTCAAGTCAAAAAATTGCTTGCAAAAGCCAAGTGACATTTGCATCCCTTCTCACATTCCTAAAGTTATTTGTGAGCTGCTAAAGACAGGACCTCAGTTCAGGAGCATAAGAACATAAGAACTAGGAGCAGGAGTAGACAATTCTGTCCCTAGACCTTGCTCCTTTTCATGGACTCATGCAAACTGCAGGGCGCCCTCTGTATCGGAAAGAAAGGACGGTTGAATTATATAAGCTTTGGAATTGAGCTTAAGCACATGCTCTTGCTGACTCAGACTGGAGGTCTTCAATTGAGCTAAATTTGACACCTTAATCAATATAGAATCACCTTTTCAGCCACTAGTATACATTCACTATCAATAACTAACTGCCTTGATTAGCTGTTACTACCCACTTGCTGCCAAAATGGTGTGATTTGTGATGCATTATATGTTCACTAATGTAACATGCACTATGAAGAGTTCTTGTGATTCAGATATCTTGAAGTCCATTTACAACACTATATACAGTTTTGAACATTCACAGATGTGCACATAATGGGAAGAATCTGACATTGTTTTTTGGTTCAGTGCCAGTTACAGGAGTTTTTTGAGGGCATTTTGCTGTGTGGTTTAATTGGTTTTCTGATCAGATCTTATCAAACTTGCATCATTTACTACCTACCCTACCCCTCTTATTATCCAATTTCAGCCCCATCTTACCAAGTGACATTCCCAGAAAAATTTGCTAATTCCTGAATATTTTGAAATTGTCATTCCAGGTGTTGGCAGGTACAGGTAGGCCACTGAGCACCCAGAGAAGCACGGTGAGTTTGGAGCTGTCCTGTGCTGTTCTTGACACTTGCCCTGAAATATCTTGCTCTCGCTCTCCTTTCACCAATATTGAGGCTGTACCACTCTCACTATTGCTTGCAACATTTTCCTTCACTCATTGTTAACTGCCCCAACCCCATCACTATGAACCCGATATGCCCTCTGTGTTGCTTTCATTACCCTTAATACTTACCTCTCTCTCATTTCAGGCTGAAAGGAGCCCCCAGTGGGACATAAAGAGACAAGGCAAGTTGTGGGCTGTCTAATATTCAACTTCCCATCATTTATATAAACAGCATCGTGACTGACAGCACCAACTAGTTGACTGACCACGTCTAAGCCCCTGGTGTTAGGAGCTGCCCTTGACTTACTGTGATGGGTTCCCCTGAGCAAATGCTCTCTCCCTTGCCCCACAATTTTATTACAGGCTGGTACATGTCGGATACCAATATCTATGTATGTGGGCATGAGGGCAAGTGCCAGTGGGGTGTGCCCTGAGATGTTGCTGCCCGGTGTCCTACATGGAGGCACTTTGGAGCATGTGGTGTGCTGAAATCACCAGGTACCTGCTTTACTTCCATGTTAAGAATTATCAACATCTAACTTAGATAACACAGTGTGGAGCTGGAGGAACACAGCAGGCCAGGCCGCTTCAGAGGAGCAGGAATGTTGCCATTTCAGGTCAGGACCCTTCTTCAGAAATGGAGCAGGGGAAGGCAGCTTTGAAATAAATAGAGGGACGAGGGGTGGGGCTGGGGAAGGTAGATGGGATGATGATAGGTGGGTGCAGGTAGGCAGTGGTGGGGATTGGTCAGTGAGGTGGGAGGAATTGATAGGTGGGAGAGAAGATATACAGGTTTTTCAGTTGTGTCCATCTTTTCTCCCATCAATCCACTCCTCCTACCTCACTGACCAATCCCCACCACTCTCTACCTGCACTAACCAATTATCATCCCACCTACCTTCCCCAGCCCCACCCCTCCTCTCTCTATTTATTTCTGAGCTCCCTTACTTCTCCTCCTTTTCTGAAGATGGGTCCTGACCCGAAACATCAACTTTCCTGCTTCTCTGATGCTGCCTGGCTTGCTGTGTTCCTCCAGCTCCACACTGTGTTATCTCTGACTTCAGCATTGGCAGTTCTTACCATCTAACTTGTTTGTTATGTTTGGAACCTGAAGATTACTGAGGCAAGTAGTGGGATTATAACAAGCTATAATCTCCCTCAATTGGCAACCTGCTGATACTTAGTGAGAAACTTGCCTTGCCTCTCAGCAAATGTGTAAAAGTTACAGCAAGTTGCTCCTGATATGAGTCAACTCATGTGATTCTGCCACAAAGCTCAACATTATCCAAGTTGCTTGGGCCACTATGTGATTCTGCCCATAGTTTAGATTCTATGTTACTGATGTTACTGTAGATTATACACACTGCTGAGGATTTGCACTGACGTCATGACACAAAAGGGAGTGACTGAAGGCTAGGTGGGTACACTTATATTGAAATGGAATTTGTTATAATGCCTTCTCACTGGATTAAAGATACAGTCCCGATTCTTTGCCATAAACAACATAGAATGTTCTCAGTGATAAGATAAGAATTTGTCTTCACAAGGATTGTGAAGTGGTCACCCCCACAAATACTGGCGTAGACAGACGCATCTATGATAGGTAGATTTGTGACGGTGAGCGCAAGCAGGCATTTCCTCAAATTATTTCTGTTGCAAGCTACCATAGACCTAGTCTGATAGATATGTTCTTTATGGCTTTGCCAGCTAAGCTCATGCTACTGAGCCTCACTTTATGATGGACATTCTAGTCTCCACTGAAAGTACATTCAGTGCCTTTGCTACCCTCAGTAATTCTTCCAAGGTGGAGTTCAACATGGAGGAACACTGATACATCTAATAAGGGAGTACAGTAGTTGGTAATCAGGAGGAGGTTTCCAATGATCAAATCTTTTAAGGAAATGAATAATGAATATAATTAAGACTAGTTAAGGAATTAATAAAAATGGCAACATAAACCCAAGGTAATTGGAAGCAGACAGGGAGAGATTTTAAAAAGATTGCAAGAACTGCAGATGCTGGAGTCAGAGACAACACAGTGTGGAGCTGGAGGAACACAGCAGGTCAGACAGCAGCAGAGAAGCAGGAAAGTTGACATTTCGGATCAGGTCCCTTCTTCAGAAATGGGGAGGGGGAAGCGAGCTGGAAAATAAATAGAAATAGGAGGGGTATGGCTGGGGAAGGTAGATGGGATGGTAATAGGTGAGTGCAGGTAGGGATTGGAGAGGACTGGTCAGTGAGGGGTGGATAGACAGGAGAGACGTTGGACAGGTTGTGTCAGGCCAAGGAGGTGGGGATGAGAGGGAGGCTTGGACATGGGATGAGGTTGGGGGTGGAGAGATTTTAATACTGGTGAATTCAATGTTTAAGCCATAGGGCTGTAGGCTCCCAAGGCAGAATATGAGGTGTTGCTCCTCCAGTTTGAGGTGGTGTCATTGTGACACTGGAGGAGGCCCAGGATGGACATGTCACCCAGGGAGTGGGAAAGGGAGCTAAAATGGTTGGTGACCAGAAGGTGGTGTTGTTTGTCGTGTACAGAGCACAGATGATCTACAAAACGGTCCCCGAGTCTACACTAAGTCTCACCGGTGTAGAGGAGGCCACATCGGGATCAGCGGATACAATAGACCTAGTTGATGGATGTGCAGGTGAGCCCTTGTTTGATATGAAAGGTTTGTTTTTTGCCTTGGATGGGGGTGAGGGGCGAGGTGTAAGGGTAGGTGTAGCACTTCCTGTGGTGGCAGGGAAAGGTGCTGAGGGTAGTGGGGCCAGTGGGGAGTGTGGAGCGGATGAGGGAGTTGCGGAGAGAGCGGTCCCTCTGAAGGGCCGATAGGGGTGGGGAGGGAAATATCTCTTTGGTCATGGGGTTGGATTGTAGGTGGCGGAAGTGACAGAGAATGATGCATTGGATACAGAGGTTAATGGGGTGATACATGAGGACAAGGGGATTTCTGTCTTTGTTTTTGTTGGGAGGAGGGGATGTGAGGGCAGAAGTGCGGGAACACAAGAGATGCAGTCAAGAGCATTTTTGATCACCGGAGGGGAAGTTATGGTCCTTGAAATAAGAGGACATCTTGGATGTGTGAGTGTGGAATGCCCCATCTTGGGAGCAGATGCAGTGGAGGAGTTGGGATTAGGGGATCATATTCTTGCAAGAGGGTGAGTGAGAGAAGATGTAGTCCAGGGAGCTGTGGGAGCCGGTGGGCTTGAAATAGATGTCAGTTTTGAGGCGGTCACCAGAGATGGAGGCAGAGAGGTCCAGGAAAGAAAGGGAGGTATTAGAGATAGTGCAGGTAAATTTGAGGTTGGGGTGGAAGGTGTTAGTAAAGTCGATGAACTGTTCAAGCTCCTCAATGTAGTGGAGGAAGAGGTGGAGGATAGTGCCAATGTAGTTATGGAAGAGGGGCTGTTCCACGTATCCTATGAAGAGGCAGGCATAGCTTGGGCGTGCGGGTACCCATGGCAATCCCCTTAGTCTGTAGGAAGTGGAAGGAGTTGAAGGAGAATTTTTTAAGGGTAAGGACAAATTCGGTTAGGAGGATAAGGGTGTTGGTGGAGGGGGACAGGCTGGGCCTGCGGGAGACGAAGAAGTGGAGGGCTTTTAGGCCATCTGCATGGGGAATGCAAGTATACAGGGATTGGATGTCCGTAGTGATGATGAGGTGATGGGGGCCAGGGAATTGGAAGTCTTGGAGGAGGTGGGGAGTGTGGGTGGTGTCCTGGAAGTAGGTGGGGTGTAGCTCTAGCATCTTGGATCAGTGGGTAAAAAACAGAGTCAAGGTAAGCAGAGATGAGTTCAGTAGGACAGGAGCAGGCAGAGACAATGGGTCAGCTAGGACAGTCAAGTTTGTGGATGTTGGGAAGGAGATAGAAATGCGTGGTACCGGGTTGGGGAACGATAAGGTTGGAGGCTGTGGGTAGGAGATCACCTAAGGTGATGAGGTTATGAATGGTTTGAGAGATGAGGGTATTGGTGATCAGGGGTGGGGTCATGATCAAGGGGGCGGTAGGAGGAGGTGCCAGGCCTTGGCGATGTAAAGGTCAGATCTTTTTTGTGTAAAAGTTTACTCAGGTATGAAACACTTTACTACAAGTAAAGATTAAAGATTCAAGTACAACAGTTAAGAAGGAATGAGGGAGCAAGTATACAATGCACTTAGAGAAATACATTAAAAAGATATAGGCAAAGAACAAAGGGACTTGATTGAGATGTATAAAACTATGAGGGGGATAGACAGGGTAGATGGGAAGAAACTTGTCCCATTGGTGGAGGGATCAATGACCAGAGGTATAGATATAAGGTAAAGAGCAGGAGGGTTAGAGGGGAGGTGAGGAACATTGTTTCATGCAGAGGGTTGTGGGAATCTGAAACTCACTGCCTGAAAGGTAATAGAGGCAGAAATCCTCATAACATTTCAGAAGTATTTGGATGTATATTTGTGATGCCAAGGCATTCGAGGCTGTGGCCAATGCTGGAAAATAGGAATAGAAAGGTTGGGTGGTTGTTTTTGACCAGCACAGATTTGTTGGGCTGAAGAACCCTTTTCAGTGCTGTCGACTTCTATATTTCCGTGACTCTGACAGGGCAATGGAATTACAATAGGTGGAGTTGATAAAATACAGAGATTGGTGCTATGATTCAAATGCTATCTATGCTGAAACTTTTGTAATTCTAAGACTCTCATGAAACCTCTGAACAGGAAGCTCATATATGTTATTTTGTGTATTTTAAACAGAATACATGGTTCTATAGAGACCATTCTACCTTAACTCAAACTCTTGATTCAAGTCGCTGATTCAGCCAGACATTCTAGTCCATGCTGACTTCTGTTGAAGTCTCAATTTAATCAACATTTCTTTTGAAGTATTTTGTTGTCACTTGTTTCCCTGTGTGCCTTTAGAAAGCTTCCAAATTCTTGTGTGGTGTTGGCTGCTATTTAACAGCACAAGTTCCTTTCTGCTCACACAGCAAAGCACTGTATTTTTCAATAAAATAGCGTTGTTCTGCCATGCCTAATTAGTCATACTCATTATGTTTTTTTTAATATTTGCAAATATGCAATGGGCCACAATGGAGTAATTCATAGAATAACATCTGGAAAATAAAAGCCAGGAAGGTACTCCCAAATATTGTGTGTTCACTTTATTTTAAAGGATATCATCCATGAATAGCTGAATACTATTCCCATGTTCATTATTATTTCAGTGTCGCGTGCTACTATGGTTAAAACTTTTTTACAATAAAGTGGAGGTAAAGGTTAGGATCTGGGATCTCATAATTCATTCCAGCTGCATATTATCTCAATGAGTACAACTCATCAGGAGCAATGCCTCAGATAGGCTATTGAAGTCTTTAGTATTCCAAATTGATCCACAAAGGCGTGTATTGCTGCTTAATTTAAATGCATTATTTATTCCATTACAGAGCTAACTGTTGCTTAATGACTCTGCCAATGATTGTTAGACATAGCACCAAGTGATACACCTACAATTTTTATTTAATGACATTTGAAATGTATTGATTTTGAGAAAAAAAAGTCCCTTAGGAACATGATTGATGATTGGATATTGTTTCATTTCTCAGTTCCTTTGTACATGTAATAATTAATATGACTATCATGACTTTATTTTGCTTTGGAAATGTTTATAAACTATACAGACCAATGTAATATATTGCATAGATATAACTGATATAAATTATTGAAAACGTTCAAAGACTGAAATGGAGCGACATGCCCTTACTTGTGTGCACATTCAGATGCAGCAAAACCCACAAAAGTTTTTGCACAGATAGTAGGAACTGCAGATGCTGGA
>NC_063344.1:34771884-34861986 GCF_021869965.1 Rhincodon typus
AAGTTTTTACACAGCTGCTCCATGAGCAAACAGAAATTCTAAAATGTCAGCAATTTATTTGTCTTTGTAAACTCACATCTTGCATTATTTATTGTTGAGTAGTTACCTTCCCTAACATGATATTTTCATAGCTCTAGCATCTTGGTAACCTTCACTATCTTACAGCATCTGAACATACCTCTACAACCTTTAATGTCATTTCTATGGGAAACTCACCTTACCCTCCTTATGGTATTAAACAACATACACTTAAGCGTTACGAGAGCCTGTTCCAAAAAGCTCTGAGATAAGCTATTCTGAGATAAGTAGTGCTTTATTTCAATTTCCACAGAAGTACTTTAGCACCATAGATTAAGTAAACTGCATCTCTCTATATTATTGACGCCAATGAATTTTCTAAAACCTGGGTTTATGTCCTTTTTCAATGCTTTCCATAAAATAAATGATTTCAGTTTAGAATATCTCTTCATAATATATAGTTCAGAAAAATAATTGTAAAAGATGTCACTTATACAGGGAACTGCAATGAGATTTAGATTATTTCAACTGACTGCCATTGTTTATGACAAAACATACCCTTGTTTATGTCTTTTGAAGTTACTTAAACTTGTAATCTTTTTCAAATTATATGAGCATCATATCAACTAATTTCCTTTTCCTGAGCTATTTTTTTTTCTACTAATTTGTGGACACCAGCATTTATCCATAGAATAAGAAAGATCCTACACAAATAGATTTATTTTACTAAGTTACTCTTTGGAAAAACGATTGTATTTATAGTTTTATAAACAGCAGTTTGCTTACTTTTATATCCATTGATTTAGATCTATATATGTATAATTTTGAAATTGTGGAAAATTCAAATCATTGTTAGCATTCAGCTATAAAATGTATGTTTGAATATTTCAATAAAACCACATATTGAACTAGATCTTGCTGAAAAATTGTAGTGTGTACTTCCAAACAACTATTTGCATTTGCATGAGATAATTTGCTGTCTTCTACCACCTCATATGGAAATCATAAACACAAGTCACTAAATTTACTGATTAACACCCAAATGAAAAGATTGTCAACGAGATTTGATGTAGCTTTTATAAGTTAGAATCAAGGCAAATTACACATGTATTATAAGGCAAATGATGCTTCAAATATAAAAAAAGTAAATTTCACTTTGAACTGTAGATGCAACAAAGATATGTCATGAGTCTTTGGACCTCTGTTCATTAAAAGGCAGTGGAAGCAGAGATTTTGAATATTTTTAAGGCAGGAGTAATATGCAAGAGCATGAAATATTATTAGCAGTAGTCAGGATTGTGGAGCAAACAAATCAGTTGTGAACTTATTCAACGGAAGAGCAGGTTTGGGGACTTAGTGGTCTACTCCTAATTGTAATTTGTATGTTTGCATGTATATTTGTATTAAACCACAAGCAATGATATTACACTGCCCTCCCCTGCCCACACACACACACACACACACACACACACAAAGATGTGGTACTGCAAAGCCATAATGTTGCACAAGATGATATTCTTTATTCATGTCAGGTAGCTTGGGTGTACTATTCAATAATAGCTTTTCTGTTGAATTTGAAAGATATGACTTTCACTGGGAAAGGCATAATTCAACAAATCCTCTCCCTTAAGTCACAGCAGTCCTGATGGTTTAACTCTGCAGAGTTTCTTCGCAAGCAATGAAGCAATTATACTCTGGTTCACAATTTGGCCACTTCTGGAAAAAAAATCCAGCTCTTTGATATCTGAGAGTTATTCATGCAGTTTCCAAATTTTAGACCATTTTAGCAAGCTCATAAAGTACATTCAAGCACCTCTTACTGAGTGATTTACATCTTCTCCTTACAAGCAAAGATTTTTTCATCTGCTTCCTCCTTAACCTGTATCTGTGCCTTCATCCTCCAACTCCTCTGCATGTAGCTTTCTATTATGTCTATTGGTCTCCTTTTGTTTCTATGAATGCAAAGCTTCTGGCATGTTTTCCAATTTGTATTGCTAATAGGTTATGGGTCACCATGTCATGTGGACCAGTACTTTCTTGTTATCAAAGAAAATTAAATGTGGTCTCTCAACAATTGATGCAAACTCCTGAAAATCCTTCGAAAGCGTTCTTGGAACAATGAAAGATTATGCAATTTTCTAAAAGTAATTATGTATTTTTCTTGCTGTACTATTTTCAAGTCAAAATTCCTCAAGCTATCTGTGGTGCAGCCTTATAATTTGGTGAGTTCTGCTAAACATATTTTGATTGTTGAACAAGTCAGTTCTTGAATGGCAAAGACTGCCATATGTGCCACACATGAGGTTGTCCCTTGTCAGTGGTGAAATATGGTCTCAGTTTTGCCTTGTTTGAAAGTGAGTTACCTGCTTTGGAACTCCTCAAATAACATATTGTTATGCTGGTGAATTCCTGCCCAGAGTTGATGTTGCTGTTTGCATTCTGTCATCAGCTAAAGATTCGCACTTGTTATGATTGATGCTGATGATTTTCATGTTTCTTGTGATGAATCCTTGACTTGAAGATTTGATGCTCTGCTGGTCACTTGTTGTGGTCTATGTCCTGGTATCACATCTCCTTGAGGACATAGCCATTTTCCACTCTGTGAACTTGCCAATGCCAGCAAGGACCTCTTTGTCCGATTACTACTAGCATGCTTGGCCCTTGAAAAGATTGATTTCTTGTGACATTGTCTTTCCAAGTGATGCCAAGGATGCATCTCAGGCACTGGAAATTGAGGTTATTGAGCCTTTTTGTTTTCTTCATAGGACTACTTTCTGCAAAGCCTGACCATGTTGTGGAGATACAAACACGTCTAGCATTTGCATCTCTCTTGCAGTCTTATGGACTGAATCCAGAGAGATGGTTTGAGCCTCTATGTAAGGAGCCTATTTGTTTTCAGGAACTGCCGAAGGTATTTCCGAAAGGAATTTCTGGCCAACTATTGGACTCCAATGCAGTGCTTTTGACTCTGCCTAGTGGGATCTGCAAACCTATGGATACAATCTGACTCTAGCTTGGATTTGGTTAACGGATTTCACCGGTGATCTTACACATTACATCTCTGGAGACACAATTTCCTGAGATCTCTTGTGGCTCAGCCTTAGGTTGCACAGTATGTAGATGCCATGAGCCACCATGAGGAGGCACTAGAGGAAGTTTTAGTGATACAGATGCTTTTTCTGGCACCAGAGGTTTTATGCTGTATTCTTTTTGTGTAGTTGAGGATCAAGTAACATTACCCTGTGGTAAGACCTGACACACACAGATTCTACTGAGATAGTTGAGGTAAAACTGAACACAGCAATTTTAACATTATAGCTTCCCACTAGAAATAAAATAATTAAATAAATCAATACAAGATCAGCTTAAATTTTCAACACTTGAGGAATCTAGGTTATTATTTGACCGTTAACTTACAAGTCATATCCATTCTTCATTAAATTGACTTTATCATATATTAACAGTTGTCTTTACTCAATGAAAATACTCAGAGCTAAATCTGTTCAGTCAAGATTGCATCCAATCCAATGTACAAAGGCTGTAAAAAGGCTATACACAAAGTTTGATGATAACACCCCTTAGTGATTGAGAAACTAAAATCTTAACTTTGTTTTTAGATAGAGTACTGCTTTGGTTCAGATGTCAAAATCTGGAAAAAGTGTCTGTAACAATTGTTGGTTAGCCACAGCCACTACTTGGTTTATTGTTCTCCCTTTTTTTTCAGCAGCTTAGCAGCTCATACTTGAGAGATGATATTATTTTCTCTTACTCTTGCTGTTGTCCTTTTCTCATTGCTTGTTTGCAGTAGAATAATAGTGATGGTAGGCATCTTAAGTAATTTTCCTGTGGAGACAGACCACCTTTTTCTGTTTGGAGGACAATCTCCTGAAAGTTAATACAAGTGTAAGTCATTTTCCTGCAAGTGAGCATTTAAGAAAATATGTTCTTTTGAAAATAAGGCATAGGGCACCATTTAGTTAGAAATATACTTTTTGAAATAATGCAGAAAACTGTTTACAACACAAGCAGAATTCATCTTACAGAAAAGCGTGGAAAATTAATGTAGATTCATGTTTTAGAAAACCAATGTTTTTCAGTTCAGAGAAGCATCCAAATCCGCATCCAAATCCAGTGCCTGCACTTAAAAGGATAATTTCTGATCCAGAACATAAAATATATGAGTTCAACCCAGTGTACACTTTTAAACCTGCAATAAAATAATTAGGAAGACAAACTGATAACAGTATTGGTTGAATTCTGGCAATTATTGTTTACTATTCAGTGATCTTTCAAAATAATATCTAAACTTCATTCTCATCAGCTTTAGGAATAGCAGTTTAATATTGTACCTTGTAAAGAATAGTCATTAATGAATGAGGACATTGACTCCCATGTGTAAATAAATAAAATCTCAAGAGTCACTGGTGACTGAATATAATTACAATTCCATGAATGTAGTTCCCAATCTCTCCACTAGGAGCCACATGTGACCAAGTTAGCATTGCCACAAGTTTTTAAAAAATGTCTAAAATACAAGAACCTGATCATCATTGAAATCATAAAGTATGCATACACATCACTACTAATTCATCAGCAATACCGTTATTGGTGTTACAAATAATAGAAGTTTATCATGTTTTTGCTTATTTTCAATTTCCAAATTTCATTACGACAAGCTGGTTGCTTTGAACAAGTTACTTAAGTAAATATTATGTATTCCATAGTTTTGGTTTGTAATGTTTAGAAATTAATTGTTTAAATTGAATTGATTAGCATACAACAGCATAATAACAATATGACACATGGTGTCAAATCCTTTGGTATGAATTGGCTGCAGGGATGGGAATTTAATACTTTGTGACAAGTAAATAGCTACAAGTCAAATGATATTTCGATAATCATGGGGAGAAACTTGGCAAAGGATAAAATATATACTCTATCTATTAAAAGCAGTTCCCACATATTCCTGCCAAAAGCAATAAAGAAAAGAAGCTAGAGATGGGAGAAGGCTATTTACAGTTCATTATCTTGTATTTTGATAGACAACTGTATTTCCAACATTTATAAACCTTTTGCTTCTACTGTTCTATTTCACTGGCAAGACTTGCTTTCAGAAGACAACAGATCTTGCCCAGAATTAAAAATTAACCTATTTTATAAAGAATTGGTAGTGATTTCACGTTTTTAGTGTAGATCAATTAAAAGTGTATTTGTGTCAAAATGTCAAATCATCGATGGGTTGTCACTACAGTCAGTCAGCAGAAGCTTCTGACCTCAGTCTGGAAGAGTGGGCCATGGTCAGGCCTGCAGGGCAAGTGAAATAGTCCAGGCATTAGCTAATGCTAATACATTACCGCAATACCATGTGCTCCTGTCTTGCGTGTGGCACCGTTATTGAATGCTTTCCGGAAATTCAAATACATCACATTTACCAGTCCCACTTTATCAACTCTGCCTGTTATTAACTTAGAGATTTGCAGTAAATTTTCCTTTCACAAAACCAAGTTGACTCTGCTTGGTTGTGTTAAGCTTTTCTAAATATCCTGCTATTCCTTCTTTAATAATGAAGTTTAGCACATTCTCAATGACAGATGTTAGGCTTATTGACCTACAGTTTCCTGCTTTCTGTCTTCGTCCCTTCTGGAGTAGGAATGGTTCACTTCAATCCACTCAAACATTCCCAGAATCCATTGAGTTATGGAATGTTTCAACTAATTCCTCCACTATCTCTGAATAACTTCCTTGCAAGTCTCGGACATAGTCATGCAAACCTGGTGATTACTCTGCCTTTTGTCCCAATAGTCTGTGCAATACTTTTTCCATTTTGATGGAGACAGTTACAAAATCTTTCCTCCCATTAGTATCTTGCTTTTTTTTCTTATCTTGAGGGCAATTGTAATATCATCCACTATGAAGATGGATGCAAAATATTGACTTAAATTATCTGCCATTTCCCCATTCTGACTTATGAATCCCTATTTGCATCTTCCAAGAGTTCTACATTTCATTAGCTACTCTTGTTTTGTTTGTGTTTGCACAACACAACTTGTGCTGCATATATCTGTAAAAGGTCTACCATGTAAAAGATCCATTTACAGGCATCCAATGGCCTTTCCTTTTGGAGGCCTCAATGTCCTAAAGCATTGAGGGCTATCATAGACCGACGTTTATGGGCCATGACTGCTGACTGCTCACATTACTATGGAATTCTTTTATGCCTGATATTCCCCACCGAGGCGCATTGGAACCATCACCAATAGACGCAGCTACAGAAGGTGTTACGGTCACTGTAGTCACTGAAATAATGAAGGCACAGAGAAATTGAAGAGGAACACATGTCAGTAATCCCAGGACCAGGAACAATGTCTGGTGGCTGATCAACAGCCTCCAAATAAAGAAGTTTCAACAGCAGGTCACCTCAGGATACAAAGGAGGCCCACATTTCTTCATCCGCAAAGTAATTTCCTTTACATGAGTGAGGCACAGAGCCATCATCGAATGAGGGTGTCCCAGGACACCGTCAGAGTGTCATCTACTGGAATGTTCCAGGTGCAGAGCGCGAGAGACAGTTCACATAATAAATTGAAAACCATATTATAATGTTGCTTATTTCATTATTAGGAAAGAGATCCATTTATTCCATGTCCAAGTCATCTGTGGTCATTAGTACCACATCTTATATGGCTATGCTTGGTACCCTCAAAACTATCATGATCCTTATATTCTGTAACATTCTAAGGGCTGGGTATCTTACAAGGATGGCTGCTAGGAGACAACAGCTACTCTCTAACCTGATTGAGGCTGAGCATGGATGCGGTGCTGCCCACTTTCACATCAGGGCCATCATGGAACTGATAGAAGTCCTCCTAGAGATGCAATTCTAATGATTGGATTGTCTGAGGGGGCCTTGCAATCCAGTCCAGACAGAATGTGCCACTTAATTCTAGCATACTGTGCCCCTGCACACCTGGAGCAGGCAAAAAGGGGAGGTGATGCATATTGAACAGCTGAAATAGCAGCAGCAGTGGTCTTTTGAAGAAAAAGATGAGGATGTTGAGCAGGGAGAATTACCTTCAGTATGGTGGATCAGGGCAGCATAAGAAGCAACAAACCAGACAGGATGAAATTGATATTCGGTTCCAATAGTTCTGCGTTAGATAAAGTCATCATTCATCAATTATAAATTTGTTGTTGTGAAAAGGCATGTTTAATCCCAGAAGCCAATGGAACTTTTTTAATATAAAACTAAGAACTGCAAATCCTGAAGATCTGAAACAACAATAGAAATTGCTACCAGGCATGGCAGCATTTGTGGAGTGAAAACAGAGTTAATATTTCAAGTACAGTGGCTTTTTTTGTATTTGTATTTTTGTATTTTGTATTTTTTTTGTATCACTTTTCCTGTTGATCAACAAAAGTGACCGTTAACAACCCATTGAAGGCTTCTTGATGCCTGATGCTCCCACATGCAACAATCACAAGATGTTAAACTATGATGGGAATTGGACGAAGAGGACCACTCCTTCAGGCAGGGTTCTAACATTTGGTGGCATTAAAGGGTAGCCTCTGTGGCTTCATTTCTGGGGCTGCAGCTAAAATGACAGAGAGGTGAGATTTAAAGTGCCAATGTATCTACAAATGTGATATCCTATTTACAGTGCCACTCATGCCCTATAAGTGCCCTCAGAGGGTTTCCTTTTTCTGTGATCACATCTAAATGCAATCCTGCAGTACACTGCTGGACTGGAGACATCTGCCTTGGAGTGACACTGTTGGTCATAAAGGTTCAGGCAGATGACCGCAGAGATGTTTGTAGTGAGAGGGCCCAAACATGCTAAGAGTGTCCTGGCCAGATGCATGCTCACCCTCCTAAGTTTGAACATCCACAGGGTTGGACATTGCAGACAGGGAGGAGGAGGAGAAGCTGGACACCTCTGGAATGTCCTGAGGGGAGACTTCTTGGACATTGGCTGGACATCTGCTGGTTACCACCCAGTTTTCTTGAGAGGAGGGAGCACCTGGAGTGAGGTCAAGGCCTCTCATCCCTCTCTCATTTTGCTGTTGATGCTGAGCACCAATAGTTAAAGCAATTGTGTGCACGCCCATATACACCTCAAGCAATGAACATTTTACTGGACTTAACACTCTATGGTGACTGCCAACCTGTCCAAGGAGATAGCCAGATGCATATATACCAGAGATATCATGGTATAGATGGCACTGGTGGGCTCCTCTAGCATTCAATCCAGTTAACTGAGTGTCTCTGACAAACCTACCTGCTGTTCCCTTGTCTGTTTTTTTTATTTGCATGGAGTTCTTAATGGCTGTCACTATGGGGTTCTCTCCTTCCTGGGGCTGAGCCTGGTTTCTGACCATCTCTGAGCACAAGTTACCTGAGGCACTTCTTCCTATACCAGCCGCAGAGACATGGTAGTGATGTGCTCACCAAAATGCATTCCCCATTCTATTCTTGATAACTGAGGTGACAGTATGTGAGCCGGTGGAGGGTGCAGGAGACAGCAGGCTCCTCTGAGGGATCTGTTGCTTCTTCTACAGAGTCATACGGCACAGAAACAGATTCTTCGGTTCAACTCATTTATGCTGACAAGACATCTCAATCTGACTTCTAGAAGGTCACCCCTCAGCCTCTGACACTCCAGGGCAAAACGCCCCAGCCTATAGAGCCTCTTCCTATAACTCAAACTCTCTAGTCCCAACAATATCGCTTTAAATCTTTTCTGCACCCTCACAAGTTTAGCAATGTCCTTGCTATAGAAGTACAACCAGAACTGTATGCAGTATTCTAAAAGTGGCCTTACCAGTGGTGTCATGGTTGCTAGGTGGTTAGCACTGCTGTCCCGCAGCACCAGGTACCCGGTTTCCATTCCACCCTCAGGCGCCTGCCTGTCTGTGTGGAGTTCATACCTTCTCCCTGTGTCTGTGTGGGTTTCCTTCAGGTGTTCTGGTTTTCACCCACAACCCAAAGATGTGCAGGCTAAGTGGATTAATCATGGGAAATGTCGGGTTACAGGGATAGGATAGGGGGATGGGTATGGGTAAGATGTACTTTGGAGGGTCGGTGTGGATTTGAAGGGCCCAAATGGCCTGCTTCCTCACTGTAGGGATTCTATGATTCTATGTATATCTTGTACAACCGCAACATAACATCCCACCTCCTATATTCAATATTCTGACCAATGAAGGCAAGTGTGCCTACCTGCTACTCCACGAGAGACTCTAAGGTCTCTGTGCAGCAACACTCCTGGGGACCTTACTATTAAGTGTATAAGTCCTGCCCTGATTTGCCTTGCCAAAATGCAATACTTCACATTTATCTGAATTAAACTCCATCTGCCACTCCTCAGCCCATTGGTCCATCTAATCAAGGTCCCGTTGTACTCTGAGATAATCTTTTTCACTGCCCACTATGGAGGAGGTGCTGATGTCATGAGGGCTGTCACTAGGGAGAAAGCTGTGTGGATACCACTGGTGCCTGCAGAAGGTAAGAGAGGGAATGAGATGCACAACTGGGATGGAATCTTGAAGATCTTAGGAAAGTGTTCACAGTGATGGTAATGGGAGAGCTGTTTACCAAGGCATGGAGTTCTCAGCATCTGTTGTCAGGCATCTCCATTGCAATTTCTCAGCAACATGAACTACGAACAGTGACTTCTGGCGTGAAGGGCTTAAATCATACGCAACTGGGCTTTAATTATGGTGCTGAGGTCTTGGACACTGGAAAGTCCTAGCACGGACAATAATTTATACCATTGCTGAGTGCAAAATGGGTGAAACAGTCATTGTGAATGCGCTTGAGATGAACTGTGAAAAATTGTGTGAGAAAAACCATGAGGGCTCGTGGAGGGAAATCATTTCTGAAACTCCCTGAAATCAACACTTAGACAAACTTTGACAACATTCAGTCACAGTGTCTCCAGCTGATTATCTCTTTCTACCTGTATTTCTTCACTATGGGCTGAATCTTCCACATTTTGGCAAAGTGTGATTTTCATCAAGTTCATGGAGGTTTTGTTCCACGAAATCTTGTGATTTTTCTTATGCTATCATCCCAAACATACCTCATTAACAACCTACCTCATCCCTAATGTATCCTTCTCGTTGGATATGAGCCCGATTCTACCACTTACCATGGCCAGAAGTACTCGTACTGTCAGGATATCTTGGCATAGCCTGGGATCCGTACTGCCCGATCCTCCTCCCTGAGAAATGCCAGAAGAGGCCAGGGCACCAAACCCTGGTAGCTTGATCTGTGCTCACCTTGAACATGGAGTCTGTGCAGTTGCAGCTCATGGACTGTGCCCTGAGACTTTGGTATAATTGTCCAAGATGGCAGCGTGAAGGCGCAAATGACAAATTGGAGTCGCCAGGCAACTACACTGACTTTTGTGTTGAGAGTTCTCAGTATCTAGTTTCTATCCAATGTTTGATAGAATGTGCTCATTATTGAAGCAAGATTTTGTAGTAATGTGGGCTTAAATATACAATAATTCCCATTAACAGGTCTCTTACTGTTCACTAATAAGAAACTTATCTCAACTTCTGGAATTTGATTGGAAAATGTGCCTATTGCTCCTTACAGTGAGAAAGACACTACCAGACTTCTTATATGATTCGTCCAGATTTCTCATCATAACCTATACTGTTCAGGGCCTGGTTAGATTCCACACAGTATAAAATTCATTCTGTTGAAAAGGTGTGACATCTTGATCAAATATCATTGGTACATGGTCAAATGGGTTGTGAGTCAGTTGGAAATATTGGTCCCATATCCAGTTATATGCCTCACCTTAATAAACTACAAGATTTTGCTAAAAATTAACATGATGAGAAGTTGAGGGAATACAAAATTCTGCCAATCTTTCAGTCTCAGTCAATAGATCTGGAGGATAATCTCATTGGCTGGTGTTATCATGACATGTTCTAGTTATCAATTAATAATGAGTGAAACAAATCACTTTATATACAATATATGCAGCATCTCAGTGGAGTCTTGTGGTAAAGTGGCAGTGTCCAGAAGATCTGGATTCAAGTCCTACTTGCCTTAGAGGTGTCCAATCAGGTTGAATTAAATGACCATGCAGAATCTCTCTACAACTAATGTACTCAAATGCAGTAAGATTTTCCACATTCTTAGGATTTTCAGAGACTTCACCTTCTACAGTTATGCAAGCTATAGTTTGACAATAGTACATATTTTGCATCATTATGGCACAATGATGAGCACTAGCATCTGTGCCTGTCCATGTTTATTTAATCTGCTACTCATGAAGGACAATTTTGTTTTCTCTTTGCTGAAGCTGCCAAGTATAACAGAGGAGCTATACATTGCCTTCCATCCATCAATAACTGATATAGCCATGAAGAATAAACACACACCACGGGTTATGCAGAAAAACTACCAGAATTTGGCCAAACCTGCTGTTCTGTTTATCATGTTGATGATGAGTTCATTGCTGTAATTTTGTTTGAATTATCTGGATTACTCTGATCTGTGCAGCTCACATTGACTAACTGCAGTGCACCTGTTTTACTGATTACTTCAAGTAACAGTCACGCTCTACTCTCAACTCCAGCATATTTCTGAAAATAATTCTGCATTGGCGAGTCTCTTAAAGTTGCCATTTCCGACAGTGCTAATAACAAGTTAACAGTTTAAACAAATGGAACTCCTAGTTAGAACAATATCTTCAATTTCAATTGTATCATCATAACTGACATTAAGTCTTCGCATTCAACTGATTTTATATTCGGCAGTTATCTGATGTTAATCAGGATCTTCAATTCTGAAAGTTTCTGTTTAACTCTCATTTATTCGGTGAAGAATAAGCATTCAGAGTGTACCCCTAAACATGTTTGCCAATTTAAATTCACAATTGCAAAGTTTTGTCTTGCCCAACTATATATCAGGGTACAGTTTGTTGCATTGAAATTCAGACTTGACCATTTTAAGCAACTGGGCCCATTTATTTCTATTTCATTCATAGGATGCAGGCAATGCTGACTAGCCCAGCACTTTTTCTCATCCCTAGATGCCCTTGCGAGGGTGCTGGTGAGCTGCATTCTTAAACTGCTGCAGTCCATTTGCTGCAGTTAGACCCACAATGCTGTTAGGGAGGAAATTCTGGGTTTTGATCCAGTGACAGTGAAGGAATGTTGATATATTTCCAAGTCAGGATGGAGAGTGGCATGGAGGGGATCTTGCAGGTAATGGTGATACCATGTATCTACTATGCTTCTCCTTGTAGACAGAAACAGTCATGGGTTTGGAAGGTTCTGTCCAAGGATCTTTGGTGAATTTCTGCAGTGCATCTTGCAGATAGTACACATGGTTGCTGATGATTGTCGGCAGTAGAGGGACTGGACATTTGCGGATGTAATGCCAATCAAGTGAGCTGCTTTGTCCTGGATGGTGTCAAGCTTCTTGATTGTTGTTGGTGCTGCACTCATTCCTGCAAATGGAAAGTATACCAACACACTCCTGACTAGTGCCTTGTAGATGATGGACAGTCTTTTGGAGAGTCAGGAGTTGAGTTACTCACTGCAGGATTCCTGGGCTTTGACCTGCTCTTGTAGCCTTTAAGTTTATATGGCTAGTTCAGTTCAGTTTCTGGTCAATGGCAAACCTCAGGATATTGATAGGGGGGGATTCAATGATGATAATGGAATTGAATGTCAAAGGGCTGTGGTTAGATTGTCTCTTACTGAAGATGTTCATAGCCTGGCATTTGTGCAGCGTGAATGTTACTAGCCACTTGTCAGCGCAAGCCTGGATATTGTCCAGATCTTGTTGCATGTGAACATGGACTGCTTCAGTATCTGAGGAGTCACGAATGGTGCTGAACATTGTGCAATCATCGGCAAACATCCCCACTTCTGACCTTATGATAGAGGGAAGGTCATTGACGAAGCAGTTGAAGATGGTTGGGTCTAAGACACTACCCTGAGGAACTCCTGCAGAGATGTCCTGGAGCTGGGATAACTGAGCTCCAACAGTCACGACCATCTTCCTTTGTGCCAGGTATAACTCCAACCAATGAAGAGTTTGCCCCTTGATTTCCATTGATTCCAGTTTTGCTATGGCTCCTTGATGACACACTTGATCAAACGTAGGGTTGATGTCAAGGGATGTCACTCTTGCCTCTGCTCAGAAATTCAGCTCTTTTGTTTATTTGAATGGCTGAAATGAGGTTTGGAAGGTACTATCTAGGAACCTTGGTAATTATAACAAATGTGTTTATTTAATGTGAGGACAGAACAGCATCCCTGTCTTATTTAATTACTTATCATCTGCTTTGCAGGGGATTGCTGGGGCTGATCTCACTGAGTGCATGGGCTATTTTGGAGCAAACTAACCTTGCAGACACTCAGACAAACAAAGGGATCTTAACTGTTTGTTTTTACCAGGAATAGCAGATGCTGTACAGCCTTCCAAAAATATCATCATTCCTGTCTGCCATATTGTCATTCCTCTAGTCCTAGTGGTGCCTGAAATATGGGTATTGCATAGATCAAATAAAAAGAGTTCTAGTGGTAATTTCTTAAGGTTAACATAGGAATTATTTATTCAGTATCAATGTTGATGCACATCTGATCATGATTTGTTTCAGGAAAACTCTGAAGATATTCATTTTATATGAAAATACTAGTTCTGTAGATTTCATATGCTACTTTTATTGTGCAAACTGAACTGTAAAAGTAGTTTGATGGTACACATTTGAATGTCAATATTTGGATGACATTGTCACCAGTTTTATTTTTCTGTTGTTTAATCCTATGCATTTATTAAATGTTTGAAGACCAGCTTTGTATCTATTTTGGTCAGTTATGGATGAACATAAAAGCAGACAAAGCCATTACAGGATAGATTGCTAACTCCCCATACCTTCTTTTTCAGAAAAATATATCTAAATAGCATAACAACATGTTAAAATCAGTACATTTATTTCAACCTTTTCTTCAATAGAGCACTTAACATTGTCACGCTTGTCGCTACTTTACTTCGTTATCTCAAAAAGTCAGTGCTAACTGCCCTGAGCTTTACGGTCACAGGTATAAATTCTAGATTCAGCATCAAACTAACAGTGATGGTATCCATCTCAGAAACCTTTCCTGTTATCAACTGTGAATAAAGCAGCTATTCTAAAGTGAAATTCACACTGTTGAAATCTACATACACATGAGCATATTTGCAATAGATTAAAATCCTGATTCACGACTCACTTTTGACAACTATTATCACCAATTGTACAACAATTTTTGCAAGACAAAGCTTAATTATAAAATTACATTAGATTTAATTTATTTATCTCTCTACTTCCCAGGCTTTGAAGGATGCTGAAGAGAATAAATGGTGTTTATAAAGGGATCCTTCTACCTTTTTTCAAATCCTATGATGTGTATTTCCTCCACTAAGAAGCAACTGAATGAATTTGCACCTTCCTTTAAATGTTGTGCTAAAACTATACATAGTACTCCGTAAGATCTTTTATTTAGATTGATTAATGAAGCTGCTATGTTTATCTGTACCTCTTTCCATAAAACTAGGTAGAATCAATGAGTAGCAATAGAGAGGTAGAAGTTTGGGTATCTGAAGAGTACATTTACGGAAGCAGTAGTTGGAGAGCAGCACAGCAACAGACAATGATTCTTACATGGATTTTGGGACAAGGAAGTTTCATCATTACCAGAGGAAAGGTTGTGGCACTCTCCCAGTCACCAGGGTCAGGATCTTCTCCTCAAAATGTCAGCTGTTATTGCTGAATGTTGGGGGGAGATTATCCTCTGTTTCCTACCATAAAGCCAATTTTGTATCCATTTGGCAAGCACCCCCTGAATCCCATGTAATCCAACTTCACTAAATAGTCTACCATGCAGAACCTTGTTAAAGGCTTTATTAAAGTCCATGTAAACAATGTGTACCACTTTGCCATCATCAATCTTTTTGGTTACTTCCTCAAAAAACTCACATTTGTGAGACACGAATTCCCACCTACAAAACTGTGCTGACTGTCCTTAATCAGTACCTACCTCTCCAAATGCACATAAATTCTATCTTTTAGAATCACATCCAACAACTTACCCACCACTGATGTCAGGCTCACAGTTCTATAGTCCCTAGGCTTCTCGTTACAGCCTTTCTTAAATAAAGGCACAACAATAGCCATCCTCCAGTTCTCTAACTGCGGTTATAGATGATACAAATATTTCTTATGGGGTCTCTGCAATTCCTTCCCTAATTTCCCACAGCATCCTGGGATGCACTTGATCAGGTCCCGGAGATATATCCACCTCTATGTTTTCTTAGACCTCCAGCATTACCTCTTCTGTAATGTGAACAGTTTCCAAGACATCAATATTCATTTCCCCACATTCTCTAGCCTCCATTTCTTTCTCTGTAGTAAAAACTGAAGTGAAATATTCATTTAGTATCTCTCCCATCTCCTGAGGTTCAACACAAAGATGACCTGGTTGATCTTTAAGGGCTCCTTTTCTCTCTCTAGTTGCTCTTTTGCTCATCATATACTTGTAGAATCTCTTTCACTTATCCTTAACCTTATCTGCCAAGGCTATCTCATATCCCCTCTTTGCCTTCCTGATCTCTCTCTTAATAATACCTTTATATTCTTTATACTCTTCAAGAGATTCATTTCATCCCTGTTGTCAATATCTATTATATAATTCTGTCTTATTCTTGACTCGATCCTCAAAATCTTATATTCATTCATTGTTCCCTACTCTTACCAGTCTTACCTATCACTGTAACAGGAACATAATGCCTCTGACCTCTCGTTTTTACACTCTTTAAAGTCTCCTACTTGTCAGTCATTCTTTTACTTGTGAACAGTCTACTTCAATCAACGCTTGAAATTTCCAGTCTTGTACCATTAAAGTTTGCTTTACTCCAATTAAGAGCTTCAATATTTATGGAAGACTCATTCTTTTCTATAACTATTTTAAAATGAATAGAATTATGAACACTAGTCCCAAAGTGTTCCCCTACTAACACTTCAGTCACTTACCCCACCTTATTTCCCAAGAGAAAGTTAAGTTTTGCTCCTTCTCTAGTAGGTATATTTTTGCCTATTGATAAAGAAAATTTTGTTGAACTCATTTAACAAATATCTCAACATCCAAGCCTATGGCAGTTCCAGTCAATTTCTGGAAAATTAAAATCCCCGACTATTACAACGTTCTTACATATATCTGAGATCTCCCAACATATTTGTCCTCAAATTCCCTCTCGCTATTCGGGGGCCTATACTACAACTCATTAAGGTGATCATCCTATTCTTATTTCTAATTTCTACCCATACAGTTTCATGGAATGATCCCTCAGAAATATCCTCTCCAATTACAGTAGTAACGTTTTCCTTAATCAAAAACACCACTCCCCCTCTTTTCTAGAGAGATAGTAAGAAGTGCTGATGCTGGAGTCAGAGATAACACAGTGTGGAGCTGGACTGCTATGTTCCTCCAGCTCCACACTGTGTTATCCCTCTCTTTTCTAGCCTCCCTTTCTATCCTTCCCATAGCCAGTCCTGTCCTTCCATCAGCCGAGTTTCTGTAATAGCTATGACATCCCAGTCCCATGTTCCCATAGTGCTCTAAGTTCATCAGCCTTTCCTCTAAGACCCCATGCATTGAAATAAATGCAGTTTAATTCTTCAGAGTTACCTCGTACTCTGAATTGTTCTTGTCTGCCTTTTCTAATTAACTTGCTCTTTTCTGATTCAGAACCATCCTCATCTGTCTTTCTATTTTTACTGCTACTTATTTGCAAGCATTTGCATCACAAATGTTACACTATGTAGCTACACAGTTCCACAATTATTCTTTATTCATGCAGAATAGGTCAGAAGTGCTATCGGACAACAACTTTCACAATCAAGTATCACAAGTGCAATTCCTGTCAGCAAGATGCACTTCCTTCTGCTGTTGGGTCACGGCAGTCCTGACATAAATTTCCAAAGTTCTTTTTTACCCAACCAATCAGTAACAACCAGTTCATGGTTTGGCCACTTCTTGGAAGGAAACATTCAGTTCTTTAGCATCTCTAAACTTTTCAGGTAGCTTTCCTGCTCCTCTGATGCTGCCTGGCTTGCTGTGTTCCTCCAACTCCACACTGTGTTATCTTTTTCAGGTAGCTTTCCAGGTTTAATAGCTTTTAAACTAATTTGCACAGTGCTTCCAAGAGCTTATGCCAGACACAGAAAATAATTTCCTCCTGTGAGTGATTTGCCCCTTCTCCTCACAAAAATTCTCTGTGTTTCTTTCTGTTTCTGTCTGCCTTCTCTGTGTGTCTACATCTGTGTACTGATTGCCTTTCCCTCGAGCTCTCCTGTTTGTAGATCTCATTTGTGTTTTTTGCTTTCCTTTATGTCTGCCATCAAATAGCTTATGGTCTTCACTTCCTTCCTGTTGGTACTGTGTCCAGGTCAGGGTTTGCCAGGTCATGTCGATGAGTATTTATTATTATCCAAGAAAATTGCAATTTATCTCTTGATAAATGAAAAGTAGTTTTCAAGCATTCTTTAAAAGAATTACGCATTCCGTCAATATTTTGAAGTTATTACTGCACTGCTTCTGGATCAATTGATATGTTAAAATAAATTCTATAATAAATAAATAAGCACCTGAGGCACATTCAGAAATAAGTGTTTATCATTCATAATGTTCATGTTTAAAACATTATCCTTCATGGACAGCCTTACATGGACTGTATGTTTGTTTATCTTTCTGGTGGTCCCATATTCTCCAACCTGTGAAGTTTGCATACCCTTAACAAAGAAATGCATGAAAGGATTCAAATGTTAAAAACTACACAAAATGACCGTACACATACTCCAATTGTGCTATAAGTATTTCTTATTTGATAGACTGCATAGTGGCAAATAGCTCGTCTAATGAATACATCCTGACATATTTTAGGCACAGTTCCCAGCTATTTCACTTCTCTCTGCTGTCATCTAAGTTATTGGTTCCACATGTTCCCACAAAGCACATTATCAAGACATTCAGGTCCCATTCGGTCAACTCACTGAAGTCAGTCAAGTCACAAATGTCCTGTATTAATTAGCAAGGTTGAATATATATGGTGGTACAGCGACTTTAATAATAATTATATTATTACAAGTCAAGAAAAAGAATTCCACATGGTCTAAGTTTCTGAGAATCATTCCATTTTAACATTGTTATCAATAGATAAAACATTTTATGAACACTTAAATGTCTGTTTAAAAAAAAAGAACATTAAATGTCAACCTGCACAAAGCTTGTTCGGAGCAGAGATTTTTGATATTCTCCAACAAGCTGCCTTTCAATTCAAGATATAACTAAATGAGCTAATATTTCTACTCAATGTGTGGAATTGTAATAAAATATTCCCATTTTCTTTATTGCTGCTCACTGACTAATTGCTACTCAATACAAGTTCATTTAAATCATATACTTTATGCTCCAGTATAAGTATAGTCTTCTCAAAACATTAGCTGATTCTATAGGCCCATGTGTAACATTTATTTCTTCAAACTCTTAAAACGTTTTCTACTTGGTGTACAATAATATTATTGGTAACTTGTATGAAGTCATGTTACAATGAAATCTGTACCATGGGTAAATACTGGTGCAGCACGTTTGAGTATTTATCCTTTTTATACTGCAAAGACACGGTGAGTGTTTAAGCTGTAACATATTTATTTATGGTTAAGGTTTCAGAATTTCCCAATATGTAGAAATCAAAGGAAGAAGCAATCAATTCTCATTTATCTCTAGACATGTGTAGTGAAGTACTTTGCACTTCATAATAAAAATTACTCGTCATGGTGGAAGGAATAATAGCAATGTGTTTATTTAGAAAATAGAATTTAATGGAACAGCATCTATATAATTTTGTAGAACCACACAGAGATAAATCAAAATTTCATCTCAGAAGAAAATATCACCAATTTCAGAACTGCAGGTCACTGCAACCTTCAAATTGGCAGTTGGCTCTCATCTAGGACATGATTTTCCATTAGACAGTAAATGCTTTTCCAGTTTCTTTTCTGTATGTTATAAGCTTAAAACAGGAAACATCAATGGATGTGCACTTGACATAATAGTTTACCAGCAACCCATTAAGTTACCTCAGTTTATGGGAAATGAATTGTAGCCCTTGACTTAATTTTTACAGTTTAGACCAAAAGAATGCAATTGCGAAAGTGTTTTTTTTTTCAAAATTCAAATACCCTCTTTGATTTCATAGCTTGAAATAACTACTCTCAATCAGGATATTTGTTTGTGATTCTACAACTTATGCCAATGTGGGAATTTACAGAATAATTGGTATTCCCACCAAGAGCAATATTTGGTAGAAATAATGATTTTAGTGGCTGACCGTCTTCGAACTCTTTGCAGGAAAAGCTCCTGCCTGAATCCAATGTGAATGTCAAAGAAGTCACACAGTGAGGCATGGATTCAGATGGCAGGAAACCACCGATATAAACAAAGCCAGTCAGAATTAGAGTGGTGATGGAGAGAAGTGTGGGATGCTGGGATGAGGTGATGAGACGACTTTGGCCTGGGAAGTGCTAGGCCAGCATTTGGGAAATCCAGGACAGGGGAGTTCAGAATTCTTCTGTTCACCACATAAGAGCACTTTGCTTCTGCTGGGCCTACAATGTTATGACCAAGTCAAAAGGAGTGAGCTGATTTCTCTCTTCAATCCACTCCTGTGTTGATAACAATGGAATTTATATTTATAATGGAAGTGATATTTTGAATTTAATGAACAAATAATTCAGTGTGTATAACTTAATGTAAGAAATAAGTGAGCTGTGTTCCTTAAGTTCTAAAGAGTTAGTTTAAGTTAAAAACTCATGCAAAAAGGTTTAAGACTGAGATATATAGAGATATATAGATAGATGGATAGATAGATAGATAGATTTTCCTACTGATCAAGAGTCTAAGGTTATGAGGAAAATTCAGGAAAGTGGTAGTGAGGATTAGCCATGATCCTATTGAATGATGGAGTGGGCTTGAGGGACTGAACAGCCTACTTTTGTTCCTATTTCTTATGTTGACAAAGAGTTTAACATGCACAATATTTTCAACCACCCGCTAATGCAAAAGAAACAAATACTATCCTACCAAGCAAGCAGAAGAAAAGACAATAGAACTCTGCCAAATATTAGATCTTAAAATTTGACTAAGTGAAATGTTCAGTCAGGAAAAACTTATTTACAGCAGAAAGGTACACATCATATCAGCCAGTTGAACAGTCATGACTGATTGATTGATTTTTCTTTTCCCCTGGGAACAGTAGCATTGATTTGGAATTCTCACGTTAAGAATTTCTGGTTCACATCAATTAAGCCTTCTGATTATTTGTCAACTCACAAACTTTGATGAAGGAGATTTCAGGGAACGAGAGATGAGGCAAGGCTATTGATTATGTTGTAAGTTTTCTCTGACTGTTTCTTAGTTTAAATCCAATATATTTTACACCTACAAACTGCGTCCTGGGACCTTGTGCTCTTTGAAAGCTTTGTAGACTTATTGGCAGAATCTTATAGGGGCCTGATTGAACAATGGGCTTTTAAAGATGTCACAGGCACAAAGAATGTTGGTCAATTTGCAAAGTAACCCAGGATGGCAAGTTCTTCCAAGAACGATGGGAGGTAAGATGAAGCTGGAATTAGACATGAGGGATGCCATAGGGGTGGGGTAGTTAGTTAATGAGTTGATTTCAGGAAGATATGATGTATAGACTTGATCCTCATAGCAAAAACCCTCAAATACTCGATGCAACTTGAACTTAGTCCATAAAATGTAAGATTCAGCCCACTGCCTCTATCAAGCAGTTTGTGACTTTGACAAATGCAACATTTTAGCTGCTGTAGCCAGTGTTCTTTTCAAAATGTTCAGGACACGTATATGTCCAGTTGAATATATATTGAAATAGCTAGCCAACGGCATTATAGGTTAATATTTTAGATTCCACATTTTCATAACAAATGGTGAAGTTGATTTTTTTTTAACCCATTATACTGGGATGTGTTTCAGTCCAGGCCTTGTTCATGGTAGGGTTAGCTTGGTCTATGCAAATATGAGATTAATGTTGGAATCTGGCCCCATATCCCTATTTGATGAAGTGCTCTGCCATCTTTGAGTGTGTGTAATTGCCACCTGGAAATTAAACTGGCAATAGCAGGTTTGAGACAAGTAGTCAGCAGATAAGCCTTCTGCTCTGTTTTCATTTCCTCCGTCTTTGGTCAGATTCTGCCAGGTCAGGCCTGGGAGGGGTGGGAGGCTTAGGAGTCACCCCTTTAGGGTAGCCTTGAGAAAAATTATTAAAGGTTTGTGATCCAAATGCCTATTCAATAATCTCTGCTAGCAAATATGTCTATGTCTCACTCTCTGCTGTTGAGAATAGGCCAAGCATGACACTCATTTTCAATGTTTCATTTGACGTGAAAAATGGCCACAGGAGGGTTGCAAGCTGTCATAGATGTCACCAGGGAAAATAGTAGAGCTATATGCTTTTTAACAGGATTGGAAATCAGTCTTCAATTTTGTGTTTAAATAGGTCTCTTAAAGTCTAGAGAGAGAAAAAAATTCTGTTAGAAGTTAAACAGCTTCAGTGGGTTGTAGTATCCATATTTCCCATATTAAGTTGGCATGATATCAATGAATAGGCACTTAAATATTCACAGCTTGCACTTACAAGCAGCAGTGAAAAATACTTGGTTGTGCAGAAAAACAGATTCAAAATTTCCGGTAAATCTTTAACACCCACATCATGGAAACGAAATAGTTATTCACGTGAATCGGTTCAAGCAGTATCAGATGATTCTTGTCATTAAGATAATGGGTGGACTTTGGGATGTAGTGAGATTGTGAAAGGCACATTATGAATGCAAGTTTTGCTTTCTTTCTTATTGATATGTAGTACATGGTTTCTGAGTAAATTGTCTTTGTTTTTCAATATTTGAAAGCTCTTATGCGTATTAATAGGCTGAATGGCTCAATGGTTAGGGAGGTGGAGTGCAGATAGTGCCTACGACCTGATGGTGCACAGTTCCAGGGCTGCCTACGTCTAATCCTGGTCCTTCAGTCTTCAAAAATTCTGGCCACTATCTCATTAATATCTCGCGAATGCCAAGCACTGAAATGCAACTCATATGCTACCTTTAGCAGGATAAATGCAAAAAGGATCAGTTAACTGATGTATGTTTAAATTATTCTGAATTTGGAAGAGTCTGGACTAATTCCATGCATCTGTAAGAGTGTAAAATAAATAATAAAATAATAAATAAATGTATATATTTTTTAAAAATATTCAGCTTAATTTTGAGCATCTCCTGCAGGACCAGCAGAAATTCAGACCATTATTCTCCCATTTTCATGCTAAGTGTAGGGGCAGATATGTTCAGTAGTACCACCACTGAGAAAGCTTGCCGGATTGCAAGTCATTCAACACGATTGACCAAATGAATTGTTCGAGACCTACTCATCAGTGGTTCCAGTGGCGAGAAGGCAAATGTTTGTCTTTGCAACTGACGGGGTGAAATTGCGGGGAGAGGGGTACAGTGGGTCAGAGGCAAGGGAGGAAGGTGGCTTTCATTGGCCTTCCACTTTCTCCTCATCTGTAACTTCAATTACCCCCAGGTTTGGGCAAATGGAAGTCACATCCATAATGGACAAGCCTGTCACCCTGGTTTACCACTTTTCTCAAAGGCAGTTAATTGGGGAGATGGTGAGCTGATGCTTTTAAATGATTGTTAATTTACCACCTAACATTTTAGTTGCTGATAAGTTGTCAAAATTCCCAATAGATCCTTTTTTCAGCATTTAATTGTTGAGCTAGCCAGAAGGGAGTGAGTACCATGGCAGTGTCAATGCAATCAGTTATTTTCCCTTCTTGTCATACCTCCTGCCGCCTCCACAAAGGAGAAGATTCACCTCATAGTATACTCCCGGTGGCTCAAATGGTTATACTCCCACTTCTGACACACAATATTCTGTGCTCATTCTTGGGCTTGAGCTCACATCATTAAGGTTGACACTTCAGTGCAGCACCAAGGAAGTACTGTACTGTTGTAGGCACAGTCTTTCAGATGGGGCTTTAAATTGAGCTTGACTCAGCCTGCTCAGGTGTTTGTAAAATTATTCCAACTGCATTAGTTCAAAAGAACAGAAGTCTCGTTCTTGGTAACCTGGCCAACACCTGTATTTGAATCAACATGACAAAATTCTTAAAAAATCTTTGAAAAGAATGGTTATTAGTCTGTCATGCCACCATACCGAAACAGAAGCTTATCTTACAGATTTATTTAAAGTTGGACCATGGTCAGTTTATACAATGGGTTCATTTTCCAGTTTTTAAACTGATGAAAAAGAATTTTAAACCCAATTTGCACTGGATGTAATTTGCACTTGAACGTCTTTGTTGTTTCGCACTGGTTTAGCTAATTTTGTGTTAATCCAAAGGTAGCTCCAGGCGAATGTGTGGAATTTGGTAATATTTTTGACCTGCCATGAGGTCATGAAACTTGGAGACTGTTTTGCACTGCTGGGAGAGGCCAATTTTACTCCCTAAATGTTTTAACACTGGCCTTCACTGAACTGTCAGTAAATGCAGGTACTCTAGCCATATTATAAGAAACTCCCCCAAAATTTTGCAGAATATTTGCTTTTGGAAATTTGAGTGTTTTATACGTGCAATTTCCTGCACTAAGTGGACGCAGAGTGGGTTTCTCAACTTCATGCATGATAATCTGGGACATGTTGTGGGCGTTCTAAATAGCACAGGGCTTCAGATTTCCAGATCACATTACTTACACTATGTTATTTTCAATCTTTATTCTGCGTCTCCTCTTTTGTTTGGCGCTGTTAACAATCTGAACCTAAATATCAAAATAAATGAAGATTAACCAAACGGGGTGGAATCTAGGGTATTAGAGATTGCACATAACCTATGGAAAGAGTTTGATGGAGGTGACTTAATTGAAACATGTAACATCCTAAGGGGACCTGACAGAGTGGATGTTGAAAGCTTGTTTCCTCATGTGGGGGAATCTAGAACTGAGTGTCACAGTATAAAAATAATGGGGGTGCCAAGTTAAAACAGATGAGGAAACTTTTCTCTTTCTCAAAGATTGTGAGTCTTTGGAATTCCCTTCCTCCAACGGCAATGGATGCAGAATCGTAAATATTTTTTAAATCAGAGGCATATTGATTTGGGATGAAGAATTGTCAGGGATATGCAGGAATATACGGTTGAGGTTAAAATCAGACCGACCATAATTTCATTGAATGGCAGAGAAGGCCGGAAGAGCTTAGTGGCCTGCTCTTGTTCCTTGCCTATGTGTTCTCATGTACAAGGGAAGTAGAAACATGAGAACAGCACCAGCTGCAAGTTTCTGTCCGAGTCACTCGTCCTGATTTGTAAGCTATGTCTCTGTTCCTTGACTGTCACTAGGTCAAAATTTTGGAATTACTTCCCGAACAGCATTGCGGGTATACAAATGGGCTTTTCCTAAATTAGGTCACAAAATAACACCTCAATGGGAATGTGCAGCACAAATGACAAAGGCCTGAGATCTATTTGCAAGTGTTCTTGTATAGTGTCAACACCCAAAAGTACACCAAATCCTTGTTGTCCATGAGGAAGGGCATAGACTTCCCACGGATAACAGAAAATGTGGATATCGCTCCCACATCATTCTCCTATTTACTATGACATTCCATGTGAGCAGACCAGTTGAATCTATAGAAAAGTGAAATATGGGATCTGGGCAGACCACAAGACTACATGCATCCACGGGTAATGAGGAGTGATTGTGACAGAACTGAAATAAAAAAATGTAAGTGAAAAATATCATTTCATCACTACTCAGTTAAGGCCTTCAAACTGAAGTGAAGCACTCGCAGAATGAATGAGGTTCAACACTCTGAGAAGAAAGGCGCCTGAGGCTCAGCAACAGTGGTGATGGAGGGAGTGATAATCCACCAAATATGGATATGGACCCTACACAGGCAAATGGGAACTAGTTTAATTGTGAAAAGTGGGCTGCATGGACAAGTTAGCGCAAAGGCCTATTTCTATGCTGTAAATGTCGATGACTTTATGACATATGCAATCATGCTGGAACATTACAGCCCCATATATTAAAAAACATGGGGATAAATGTGTTTTGCAGGCTATAAACTCCACGGCTGTAGGTCTCTGTTACAGGAGATATTATGAAATGGCATTTCTGAAGAAGGGTCTAGGCCCGAAATGTTAGCTTTCCTGTTCCTCTGATGCTGCTTGGCTTGCTATGTTCATCCAGCTCGACACCTTGTTATCTTAGATTCTCCAGCATCTGCAGTTCCTACTATCTCAGCCTCTAGATCATCTCCCATATTAACCTGTAATCTCTACCACCCACAGGACTCTGTTGCCCCTGGAGTGAAGTCCATGATCTTTTGCCCCATCAAGAGCATCCAATTGTACCTGCATCTCCTAAAGTTGTTCAAAGTATTATTCTTCATACTTTGGTCAACCTTACCTTTTTGCTCCAAATTTGAATATTGCAACATCTATATCCAAATCCAGATGAGGTGCGCATGAAACCACAGTTCAAGCCTATCCAGTATTAAAAACATCCACATTTGATAAAGAAGTGTAAAACACTGTCATTTTCTGTCCTTTCGCTCCTTTTTTCTCTGTACACTGATATGATTTCCTCATTTTGTTCAGGTAGCAACTAAAAAAAAAACTTGGTATTCATAAATCATAGAATCCCTACAGTGTGGAAACAGGCCTTTCAGCCCAACAAGTCCACACTGACCCTTAGGGCATCCCACCCAAACCCATCCCCCTATAACCCACCTAATCTACACATCCCTGAACACTATGGGCAATTTAGCATGGCCAATCCACCTAGCCTGCACATCTTTGGACTGTGGGAGGAAACCAGAGCACCCAGAGGAAACCCATGCAGACACAGGGAGAATGTGCAAGCTCTATACTGGCAGTCGCCCGAGGGTGGAATCCAACCCGGGTCCCTGGCACTAGGAGGCAGCAGTTCTAACCACTGAGCCACCGCCGCCCCAATCTCTGGCCATAACACCAACTCAGTTCTTTAACAATATAACTGCTTTGTTGCAGTCTATTCCAATTGAAATGGATTTCAAAGGTTTTGAAAAAGAAAGTATTTTACTATCCAACTTGATTAGAGATGTTATTACATACCTCTGGAGCAGGTGTGACATGAACTTGGACTGCTGACTCAGTGGTAAGGACACCATCACTGTGCCACCGAATCCATGATGCGAAGGAGAGAGCAAGTTGACCTTGTTGATTCCTACATCAAATCATTAAAAATATCAAACTATCAAATATATCATTTGGGCAAGACTTTATTGTTGGAGATGTTTAGCCCAAATGTTATAATCCTGGCTGAGTGTGTATTGAGACAAGCATTCAGTCTAGGCTAGCCATTGGTGTGACAAAAGCCAGCTCATTGGCTTAATTCTTGTACTTGAGCGGAGATTTGTTATTGAAATAGAGCTTTGACGCAAGACAGTTGTAAGAAATGGGATTGATGTGTAAGGGATGGGAAAATTATTTCTTTGATCTGAGGCCCAGATAATTTAAAACTGTGGCCTCATTTGCATGGCTCTAATCGATTACCTTCCTGAAGCACCACTGACTAGAATGGTGAAAGGAATTTCAGGTGACAAGGCATCACTAGCAAGCATCTAAGAAATGGTCGCTAGCATTCAGATAAGTTCCAGGCTCAGAGTATTGAGAAGGTTTTGTATTCAATACAGTACAGGGTAGGGGGTGGAGTGGGGACAATGAGCATGGTGTGGGACATGGTGGTCATCGTGGGGCAGGCAGAGACTAAGCCTTTCCTGTTGGGTCCAGAAAAGCAAACTTGGCCATTGTCATGGAAGAAATGTTCTTAAAAAAATGCTTGAATCAACTTTACTAGATGAAGGTACTTTCTGCAATTAAAGTTACAAGCAGAGTTTGGACCATAACCTACATTTTTAAAGTCAAACAACTCCGGCTCCCTGTTACATGTCAAGAAGACAGATCAGTATGCGACGTTGGCAGGCAAGTCAGCTGTCTAATATTCACCATTTGCCGTGATTTAAAATCTTAGTGATTTACCAGTTACCATGTGACATACAGAAATACTCTTAAAAATATCTGTGTGTGTAGATGATTTTACAACCCCCAGGCCAACAGACATTCTTGATTGATAGCTTACTTTGCAATTTATTGTGATTTGTATTCACGGCACATGTTTACCTATTTCTCAAGTTTAATCAATTTAAATTCCTTTGCTCATCTAAATTAGAAGGTCTATCTAATTAGCTTTAAATAGCTTGCCTATTTAGTTTTAAACTGACTAACCATTAGCCTTAGATATCAGCTGTAATAATTAATATCAGAGCCTGCCTTTTTTTGGGATATTTTTAACCAACCTGCTCTGAAACACATTTGAAGCAGTAGGGACACTGTCACTGCATCACAAGAGCTTCTCCTGCCTTTCTTTAAATATTATTATTTTTATATTATAATTATAAAGCCTCATCGTAAGGAAAGCCTTGAATGAAGAACTAAAAACAGTGGGCAAGAGACAACAGTTTTGACAGCTTTCTGCAACTTAAGAAGATAAAAAAAAATGTTTGCATACACGTATAGTACTGAGTCATCAAGTTCTGGAGTCATAGAGTATCACAGCATAGGAGGAGGCCCTTAGGGCCCGAATGTCCAGGTTTATTGCCAAGCACCTATCTGCTCTACTCTCGTTTCCCAGCCCTTGGCCCTTATTACATAATATTTCAATTATTCATCTCAATTCTTCAATGTTGTGATGGTTCTCACCTCTAAGTGCCTTTCAGGCAGTGAGTTCCAGACATCAACCACCCACAAGAGATAAAGGTTTTCCTCAAATCTCCTCCAAGCCTTCTGGCCCTTACTTTAAATTTAATCCTCCATTATTCAGCCTTCTGGTAAAGTGAAAAATTCCTTCTTATCTACTCTAGCCATGCCTCCCATAGTTTTGTAGAGTTTGATCAGGTCTCCCCTCATCCTTCCCTGTTCCAAGAGAAACACCCAGCCTATCTACTCCGTCTTCAAAACTAAAATGCTTCAGCATTCACAACATCCCAGTGAATCTCTTCTTCACCCTCTCTAGTGGTGACGAAAACCGCACAAATACTCTAGCTGTGACCTAACCAATGTCTCCAGCATAATCTCTCTGCTCTTGTAGTTAATCCTTTGGCTAATAAAGAAAAGTATCCTATGTGCCTTTTTAACCACCCTAGCCACCTGCTCTGTTGCTTCAAGTAGCTATGGACATACACACAAAGGTCTCTCTCATCCTCAGGCCTTCTCAAGGTCTTGCTGTTCGTCACATACTCCCTTGCTTTGTTGGTCCTACCAAGATTCATTACCTCACATTTTTCAGGATTAATCCCCATCTGCCATTGTTCTGCCCGCTTAACCAGCCTGTCTATACCATCCTGCAGTCTAAGACATCCACCTCACTATTTAGCATATCATTAATTTTTGTGTCATCTGCAAACGAACTAATCAAACTTTGTACATTCGTATCTAGAGCATTACTGTACGTTACAAACAGCAAGATGCCAAGTCGCTAAAAAATATTAGGTCTAATTTGCCAAATTGCCCTGGATACCATATGCTCCTACCTTCTTGAAGACTCGCCCATGTGGCATTTTGTCAAAAGCCTTTCAGAAGTCCATATAGACCACAACAACTTCACTACTCAGTGCTATCCTTGAAAAATTTAGTCAAGTTTGTTAGTGGCATGATCTCCCTTGACCAAAGTTTTGGTTATTCCTTACCTCTTCACGTGAAGATTAATTCCATGTCTCAGAATTTTTTCCTAAAGTTTCTCTTTTACTGATGTATGACACAGTGGTGTATAGTTCCCTGGTGTACCCTTCCACACTTCTTCATAATAATACTACATTAGCTGTTTTCCAGCCCTCTGACACATCTCTTGTGGCCATAGAGGATTTGAAAATTAAGGTCAGGGTCCCTGCAAACACCTCCCTTGCCTCCTACAGCAGCCTGGAATATGCTACATCAGGGCTGATGGTTTGGTCAATTTTAAGTCCACTAAAAACATTCAATACCCTCTCCCTCTCAATGTTAATTTGTTCAAGTTTATCACCATGTTCCTCTCCATGTTTTCTGTAACTGTATCATCCAACCTTCTCTATAATAGTTATTGATATATAAAACTCATTCAAATCTTCATCAGTGTCTTCTTGTTCCTCTCACAGATTGCCATTTTGGTCCTTAACCGGCCCAACGTTTTCTCTGGTTATCCTCTTTTCCCTAATATACTTTAAAAAGTCTTTGGATATTCTTCTAGGTTACATGCCCCTTCTTCAGTCTCTTAACTTCTTTTTTAGGTAATCTTCTGCACTTTCTATACTCCTCTGGGGCTTCTGTATGTTTTAGCATTCGGTATCTAGTATGTTTCTCTTTTTACCTTGCCAATACAGTGTGGAGCTGGAGAAACACAACAGATCAGACAGTATCAGTGGAGCAGGAAAGTCAATGTTTCGGGTAGTGTCGACTTTCCTGCTTCTGTGATGCTGCCTGACCTGCTGTGTTCCTCCAGCTCCACACTGTGTAGACTCTGACTTCCAGCAACAGCAGTTCTTGCTATTCCCTTTTTACCTTATCCAGTTCGTACATTCCTCAACATCCATAGTTCTCTGGACTTGTTCGCACCCTTCACCTTCATGGATTACTTTGATCCTGCACTTTTCTGAATGACTCCCTCTAGTCTGGTGTAGACTTTTTTTTATAAGCAATTGCTTCAGTCGACTTCAGCAGATCTTTGTTATCATATTGCAATCAGCGTCAGCCCAATTCAGCAACTTTATTCTTTTTCCAACATTGTCCTTATTCAAAAATATCTTAAATCTTGCAAAGTTATGTTCACTGAAATTGTACCCGACTGACACTTTCACCATTTGCCCAGCTTTGTTCCTTAAAATTCAGTCTGACATTGCCCCACCTTTGGTGGGAGTATTGAAATGCTGGCATAAAAAGCTCTTAAGTATCCATATTTAAGAATTCAATCCCCTCCAAATGTTTCAGGACTTTCCCTGTCCTAGTTGACATTGAGAAAGTTGAAATCTCCTAGTATTTGTTTCTTATTTACTTACTATTTTACTTCTTTTAACTACTATTTTTACACTTTGCTGAGATTTGCCTACATGTTTAATTTGTATTTCTTACTGACATAGGCAGGGCAATAATAGACAAACAAAAACGTGGATACTCGAAGTCAGAAACAAAAATAGAAATTACTGTGAAAACTCAATAGGTTTCGCAGCATCTGTGGAGAGAAAACAAGAGTTAACATTTTGAGTCCAGTGACCCTTCTTCAGAACTGACTGTAGCTAGGAAAGTATTGATTATTATGCTAAAGATGGGGTAGAGGGAGGGGTGAAGAGTAAACAACAGGTGGAGTTAGAGGCCAAAGAGAGAGAAAAACTGTTGGGCAGACTAAGTAATGGGTAAAGATCAGCCTGGGAGAATGGATAGCTGCTAATGGGGATCATTAGTAGCTGACAAAAGTTTGTGTGTGATAGCAGCCCACGTGATGACAAGGCCTTGTCTGTGGAGTTGAGGTAAGAAGATGAGAGAAGGTGCTCAGGCCCTAAAATTATAGAACTCAATATTGAGTCATAGATAGATACCCTACAGCATGGAAGCAGGCCATTCAGAAAAAAAGTCCACACCAATCCTCCAAAGAGCATCCTAACCAGACCCAGCCCCCTACCCTATACCTATAACACTGCATTTGCCATGGCTCGTCCACCTAGCCTGCACACCAAGGGCAATTTAGCACAGCCAATCCACCTAACCTGCACATCTTTGGAAGTGGGCGCAAATCGGAGCATCCGGAGGAAACCCACACAGACATAGGCAGAATGTGCAAACTCCACACTGGCAGTCGCCCAAAGGTGGGATTGGCACTGTGAGGCAGCAATGCTAACCACTGAGCCATCATGCAGCCTCAATGGTTGAAGACTGCAGGGTTCCCAAACTGAAGATGAGGTGCGATTCTTCCAGCTTGCCTTGAATTTCACTGGAACTCTGTAGCAAACTCGAGACAGGAGCATGGTGTTGTTTGAAGTGGCAAGCAACTGGAAGCCCAAGGCTATTTTTGCTCAGAGAACATTGGTGTTCTGCAAAGTGGTTGCCCAGTTCATGCTTCAAATTCCCAGTGTAGAGAAGACCACATTGTGAGCAGTGAATAGTAGATTAGATTGAGTGAAGTGCAGCTAAATCACTGCTTCACCTGCAAGATATGTCTGGGGCCTATGGTAGTGAGGATAGAGGAAGTGAATGGGCAGGTGTTACACCTGTGATTGCAGTGGAAGGTGCTGTGGGGCTGTGGGGACATAGTGGGAGTGGAGGAGGCGTAGACTAGGATGTCCCAAAGGGAGCAGTCCCTGCAGAAGGTTGACAAGACTGGGAAGGGGAATATGTGTCTAATGGTGGCATCCTGCTGGAAGTGGTGGAAATGGTGGCTAATAACAACATTAGAGGAGGGCATTAAATTCAATTGGAGTTGGAGGGAGAAACTTGTAACATTTTGACTACTTGGGCAATAAGGTTGACCTGTATTTTTATTTTAATCAACTTGTTATGCCTTATCAGCATAGTCATCATATCCTGAGGTAGGACTTTAACCTTCTGGTCTAGAAGGTGGGGACACTACCACAGTGCCACAGATTCTGTGCTGTAAGCCTTTAATCATTTGTCAGATTTTAATGGGATATATTTTAGCCACCATTTTTATTCTGTTTCTGGTCATTTGTTAAAAAAAAAAATCATAATGCTATCAAAATCTTGGCTGGCTATAACTCTAGATTGCTTTTGGTTTTCCTCAGTTAACTGGTAAAATTAATCAATATTTAACCCTGTTGGAGTATAATGTACATTACCAATTAATTGGAATGATGTTTATTGGTATAAGGTAAAAACTGGCAGTTAACATTGTAAATTGATTTTTTTTTCTCTTTTTTACATTAGTCTCAGTTTCTATGTGTGGAATCTTCTCAGCCCCTGGATGATGTGGGCAATGGCAAGTCAGTTGGGAAAACATGTCAAATTTGATCAACTAGATTCTTGGCATTGAGAAACAATCCAATTTTCTACCAAAGACTTTTTATGGTGAGACAAGAATATCAGTAGTGAGTGATGAGAGATACATTTGCAATCGTTAGCATTGCAATCATTACCTATTATCACTTCATTTACAAGCAATTTGCTATTCTTCCAGCCGATGTAGAGAAACTAGAGAGCAACAACTCCCAACATGACAGCCAGAGCTGGCTGCAACAGCACACCTCTAGCTCCTCCAGACCTTGCCCAGCATTCTCCAACATCTCTGGACATGCTCCATGAGCTGCGAATTCCTGTACCCAGCCCATAGACATTGAACATGTTCCAGTCTCACCACATCATCATGGCACATTTCCAACTCACTTCATAAAATACATAACTTCAATGCTGCACTTTGGAGTTCACCAACATCATACATTGCAATGTTACTGCCAGACTACGTGGTGTGCAGGGACAACCAGTCATCTCATGCATCAGAATGGGACGCATCTCTGGGCTCTTTGCTTCACTTTTTAGCACTGACCCCCTTTGCCCCTATTTCAAAGAATCTCTGGCATGTATTGCCTTGCCTTATTGCTTTTTACTGTCTCATTCAAAACTGACAGGCTCACAGTACTTCTCTCTATAACTCTGACTTCTAGTGCAGACAAAAAGTTAGGCAGCTTGTCATATTTGTGGCAGCAAGTAGTCAAAGGGGTAAACTGTGCAACATCAATATTACACCTACGCCATGTTCCAGCAGCTTATGTGACAAATGCACAATAAGGCCAAATGCCCAAATTCAAACTCTAAGGAGACTGGTTGTAAGTCAAGTCTAGGGGAACTGTTGTCAGCTGGGACACACCAGCACTGTAAGTCGAAAGCATTGTCTATATCAGTCCAGGAGTTTGGACATAGTCAGTCGGAGGATTGGGACATTCAGGATCAGAGGTATTTGTATCATCACAATCTGGGCAGTTGGCCATGGTCAGTGTCTGAGCTCCAGTGCAACAAGTCTGGGGATTAATGGTAAGTCAGTCAGGAAGCTGCACAGAAATCAGCCAGGGGACTGATAGAGGTGTCCTTCCAGGTTGGTCAGGGTGATGGGTCACAGAAAGTCCTGGGGTGGGGTGGGGTCTGTTCACTGAAAGTTAAGGGGATTATCAGGGCCATCACTATGGAGAGAGAGTTAGGAAAGTCATTTCTGGGAATTAGCGGCAGCATGGATGCAGAAAGGGCAATTTTACATATAAGGGTGGGAGATGACTGAGCATTGGAGGGCATATGTTACTGCAGGAAGGGGGTGTCATGAGTGGCTTTCTATTGAGAGAGAGTGCGTCACAATGGCTGGCATGATGAAACTGTAGACCTGGGATCAAGGGTAAAGTGGAGGGATGAAGACTTGAGTTGAGTGCGAATATGTGGAAGCTCGGAACTGACGGTGTCAGTAGGAATTGAAAAGAAGAAAAGAGCAGTGAGGTTTGTTGGGGGCACACTTATGTTGAGAGGCTGAGCCTGTGACTACTCTGTGAAACACACCCTGTGTTGCCTTCTATTCTCATCTGAATCACAAATGCCCAAAAGAGATGAGAAGAAATCTGATTTTTAAGGCCGTAAATTACACCACCTTACACTCTGTATGAAACTGCTAGATTTCTTTGTTTGAAACTTTCTTCTGAGATGATGTGGACCCTATAATAATTCTTTGGGTCAGATAAATATACAAATAAGTTAGACATAAAATGTAACTCAGGTTGCAGAGTTGGGAGTTACAGAAGTGGGTAGCTGGGAATTTAATGGGGGAGTGGGGTCTTGTTCAAATACCATCTGTCATTGCAAGATACATTATTTAAAGAGAATAATAGAATCAGGAAGATGCAGCTAAGTCAGAAGAAAATTAGTTAACTGCAATACAGTTTTAAAAAAACACAGTGCTCAGTGGCATTTGGAGACAAGCTTATCTCATCAAAGTGTAAATCTCGAATATGTTCCACATAGATGAAAAAGATTGGAGAATTCAGTAGTTTCATTTGTGGCATACTAGCTGCTCTCAGACATGATGAATGTAGAACATGGTCCCTATATAAAACAGCTAAGAGATGTCAGGGAAGTACTTGCAAAGGTTTGGGAAATTGATAATTTCAGGAATTTCACTAAGTGCACACAATACCATTTTATTTGGTATGCATTTAAGCAGTGAAAGTGAGACAGAGGGACAGAGAGCATTGATGACAACTGCTGCCATATTATGACCTGTACGTTTTGAGATGCAAAATATGATACCATTGTTAGTTGAAATGACCTTCAACATTCCCCATAATTGAATAGGGTGAAATATAAAAACAACCAATTAAGTCAGTTGAGACCAAATGAGACATAGAAACAACTTCAAAGCTCCAATAGATGACATAATGATTCATTTGGTGAAAATGTGTAATTCATGCAGTAAATTCATTGTAGTATCTGGGGGCATGATGAACTGTAACCCTGGAGACTGTCAAGATTTTACAGGAAAAGGAAATTAAATGGAAGTGAGTGACAGGGTTGGCCCTACAAAACTAAACTAGTGGATGAAAATTCCAATCTTCTGGGATCATGATAATCAACTGTGACTTAGTTGATGTCAGGCTAAATAGGTATTTTTCAAATTATGTTTTACATGTGTCTGCTTTATTTCTGCCACAGCAAGAACCTAGTAATTTTTTCATAAGAATACATAACTAATGTTTTTTTTGCATTCAAATATGTGCTCTGAACAGATCAAAGCAGAACCAAATTTGCAGTCAGATGTGTAAAAAGATGCTCCACTGACATTTCACTAATTTTATGTCGGCCATTTGGGAGAACTCACCCTGGCGATTACTGGCAGCAATGTCTTAGCAAGAGTTAACTGGTCCATTCTCATCTGAACAAAGAAAATACATAAGCACCTCAAGTTTTGTACTAGTTTGTTTCTTTCACATTCTATTCAGCATTTTATATGTTTCCAGCTTTCTCCAAAAACATGTTCTCAAGACTATTGAACACATTCTACAATTTACTGTTTTCATTTTGGAGTTCCAGCATCTGTAGTATTGTGCTTTTTTTTCAAATTAAAAAAAAGTGTCTTTTTAATTGTAATTACCAATTCTATATGTATGTCATCCACTGGTCTTTCATCCTTTTGCTTTGGCTAGAACTATTAAAAGGTTTATTCTAAAAGATCTGTTGTATATATGTTCAGCATTTTCTGTTTTTAATTCAACATCTAGGAATGGAATGCTAGTGCATGTAACATGCATGTTGCAAATAAAAATGTATGAATACAAATTGAGTTAATATTGCGGTATAAAGATATTGAGACATCAATGTTTTAATTGCATCAATGGAATTGTACGATTGTTTCTGGTAAATAACCTTAATCATTTAATGGTATGCTCAGTAAGACTGCACTGCATAATAGTTATTTATAAGTAGAATTATTTTTAGATATTCATTCAGCATAATAGTTGATTAAATGTAACTTGAAAATCAAAATAAAATTTACTACATGCAAAACATTTTGACATTTCTCAGCACTTCATTATTAAGCTTTTTATGCATTTCTAGATGTCTAGGCACAATTTCCAGGTGTTGTCTGTTAAAAGTTCATAATGGAGGAATTGTTTGTAGAGGCCATAAGACTTTCAAATGTACAGGAATGTAACAGTTTCCTGTCAGCAGGAGCACGACACACGCCTTCCAGGAGCTTAAGCCGTCCAGTAAGAACTCTTCCTTGTAATAACAATTTAACACCTTAAGAAGCAGGAAATCTGCCTCTATGACCTCCATAACACATAATTCATTGTGTGCTGATTAGAAATACAGAAGATATAGATCAGAAAACTAAAGTTGTGTTTTAAGGACACTATATGTCTTCATCAGCAAGGAGATACTGTGTAGGAAGGCTAGATTTTCACCAGTGGAGAATGTTCATTACTGGGCAAAAATGATGAACTACTTGAATGTTTGGCTTCTGGAAGCTGCAATCAAGAAGGAGTTAAGAAAGTAGTCCATTATATTTAGGAAAACACAGAGTTAGATTACGAAATGCTGAGGCACTAAGCTATGTTAAACTTAAGAAGCCCCAAAGCGTTGCCAAAACAGTGCACTGTTCTAACAGAAAAGATAATGAAATAGAAATACAGAAATATAGAAATATAGAAAAATAGAAATGTCAAAGCTTTATATTTGTGTATCGAAGCCTAGAAACTAGGAGCAGACCATTGGGTATCACAAGCTCACTCCATCATTCAACATAACCATGTTTGATCTTCTATCTCAAAGTCTTATTCCTACTTTCTCTTCCTGGGTGCCTTTAGTATCTAAAACATTACCAATCTCTTTCCTGAACATACTCTGTATATAATCAGTGGCCTGGCCATCACAGCATTCTGTGGTAGAGAATTCTGCAGGTTGACAATTGTCTGACTGAAGAAAATGTGTCCTCATCTCAGTCCTAAACAGTCTACCCCATATCCTAAGGCTGTAATCTTTGGGTTTAGACTCCTCATCCAGAAGAAACATCCTCCCTGAATCTAGTCTATCTAGCTCTGTTAGAATTTTATACATTAGGGGGTCACAGTGGCTCAATGGTTAGCACTGCTGCGTCACAGTACCAGGGACCCAGGTTCAATTCCACCCTCTGGTGGCTGTCTGTGTGGAGTTTGCACATTCTCCCCGTGTCTGCATGGGTTTGCTCCGGTTTCCTCCCACAGTCCAAAGATCTGCAAGCTACATGGATTGGTCATGCTAAATTGTCTGTAGTGTTCAAAGATGTGTAGATTAGGTGGGTTATGAGGTATTGGGTCTGGGGCAGATGCTCTGAGGGGCAGTGTGGACTTGTTGGGCCAAAGGGCCTGTTCCACACAGCAAGGATTCTATGATTTCAATCAGATCCCCTCTCATTCCTTTAACTCTAATGAATATAGGCCCAGTTGAAACCATTGCTCCTCACACAACAGTCCTATCATCCCAATCAACCTTCTCTAAATTCCCTCTAAGGCCAGTATATCTTTCCTATGAAGGAAGACTGAAACGGCATATAATATGCAAAGCGGGGTCTTACTAAGACCCTGTATATCTGTAGCAAGACATTCCTACTTCTAAAGTTAAATCTTCTACAATGAAGGCTAATATATCATGTGCCTTCCTAGTTGCTTTCTGCATCTGCCTGTCTATACCATTGATTAGTGTGCAAGTACAATCAGATTCCTTTGTGCATCAAAATTTCCCAGTATATCACTATTTAAATAGTGCCTCTCTGTCTTTCAAATTGAAGTGTATCATTTCACATTTAGCCATGTTGTATTACATCTCCCATGGATTTGCTGCTCACATTTTTTCTAAGTCACTTTGAAGATGCCTTGCAACCTCCTCACATCCCTCCTAACAGCTCACAATCCCATTAGGTTTTGCATCATCAGCAAACTTGGAAATATTGCATTTGGGTCTCTCACCAAAATTATTTACATATATCATGTGTAGCCAAGACTATTGTTTCTGCCACCTGAAAAAAAGATCTATTTATTTCTACTCCCTGTTTTCAGTCTGTCAACCAATTCTTAATTCATGCCAGTATATTACCATGAATCTCACAAATTTCAATTTTGCCCACTAGGATCTTATGTGGGACCTTAACGGAAGTCTTCTTGAAATCCAAATGCAACACAGCCACAGGTTCTCCCTTATTCATTCTATAATTTTCATTATCAAAAAACTTTAGTCAATTAGCTGAACATGACTTCCCCATTCATAAACCCATGTTGACTTTGCCTGATCTTCGTAATGCTTTCCAAGTTTTCAGTTACCACATCTTGTTCATGAACTCTAGCATTTTCCCAACTACTGATGTACGGCTAACTGGTCTGTAATTCACTGTTTCTTCTCTCTCTCCTTTTTTTATAAACTGCCAAGTTACATTTGTCACCCTCCAATCTACAGGGACTGCTCCAGAGTCTACAGAATTTTGAAAGATGACCATTAATGTATCAAATATTTCCAGGTCCATTTCCTTTAATATTCTAGAATACAAATGATCAGGCCTTAGGGGTTTGTCAGCCCTTAGCCCCATTAATTTTTCTAGCATCAATTATTTTACTGACATTGGTTTTCTTCAATTCTTCCCTCTTACTGGACACTTGGTTCCCTAACATTTCTGAGAAATTATTTGTGTCCTCTTTTATGAAGACAGAGCCAAAATATATATTCAATTCTTCTGCCATTTCTTCATTTCCACCCAGCACCCTACACTCTCAGTACCCTAACATTACATTCACCTTATGAACTTACAATTTGAAAGCAGTTGTCAACATAGCTGTCAGGACCTTGAAGCTTCACAATGTGGCAGCTCACTGCTGTGAAAATTGGACATGATTTGCTTTCCACTGACAGTTTGGCCAGAGTCTCCCAAAAGTTTAATTTTGATCTTTCCTCTTCTTTATCGAACTACTGCCTCTTAGAGACATAATCTGCAGAATTAAAGTTAGTTTTCACAGGTACAATACCAATCTCTCTTGACCTCTCAGTGAAAGACTGATTTCCATAACCCACTTGGAAGGGCTGGGATGTGTTCAGATTAGAAATTAGGGTAGAAAGGCATCAAGGCAGGGGATGTAGAAAGTTGCTGACAGGAAGTGGTGTTTGAGGCCGATCAACAACATAAAAGTAGCTAGAGATGTAGACCTATTTTGTTAAGAAGAAGGTCCTCAGTGTCAAACATCACCCATTCTCCACATCTAAACATAATTTAAGTGGAACAGTTCCAACAGACTCTCCACCCGATCTGACCTAAAGCCACATATATTTCTGAGCTCAGGTTATTATCTTCAATCTTTGGGTTGGCTTTTCAACCTGGAAATTGGATCAGATTTCAATGATTGCACCAACTTTAAATGTCAGTGATTGATTCCCCTGCCTCCTGCTCCCAATCTAACAGGTCACTGTCTCTTTTTACTCTGTTGTTTAACTTACGAATATATGTTCCCTGGGTTTGCAGAACAAGGAAAGTGAGGCTTACATAGTATAGTATCTTTGCACATAAACATCACATTAATTTTAAGTATTAGGTAATTCCCATTGCTTCCTTAAATTGCCGAGAACAAAAATGCTGACAATTTGGTATACGCAGGTCACTTTAAAAAGGATTTTTCTTACATTTTAATCAGTACAACTTCTAATCATGAAGTTGAATGTGGCGAGTATTCAGAAGGGGAATGATAATTACACACAAGTGGAGGAGCCTATCTGATTTGTTTCCATTCATTGACCTCTATGACTGCTTCATTGGTTACAGATACTAACCTATCTCCTACTCCTATTCCTATAAAGTGCCTTGGTCCATTTCAGATCAATTCATTGACTTTATTTCAAACACAAGACATGAAAATGCATTTTGTTTTCTAATTTCACACCTCTCTTGATATTAACAAAGGCTGCTGACCTAATTTACGGGACCGTTTGTTCTTTCTTCTGTTCAAGAAGGAAGAGAGGACAAACTGAGAAATTATAGATTAATTCATCAAATGTCACTTGTGGGAAAGCTCTTAGAATCTATAATTTGAGATCTAATCACTGAACATTTAGATGTGCATGGGATAACTAAAGACAGCGAGCAAGGATTTAATAAAAACAAGTCATGTCTTGCCAATTTAAATAAATTTTTTTTTAAGTAAGTGATTGATTGTATGGATAAAGGGATTGCAGTGGATATAAACCCAGATCTTCTTCTTTGTTGCAGTAGGGCTGAATCTTTATCATCTCACCCTTGAATGCCTGGCCTTGGCTTATTTCACTATGTCAGGGCAATAAAAACAATGTAAGTGTCATGATTGTCGGGGGTAGTGTAGGTTGGGGATGCTCTGGCATTTAGCGACATTTGATTGTCATATTCAAAGCAGCATGCTAATATTGAGAATGACTGCTTTGACTCACAGCAGTAATGGATGTCTAGAACTGTAGAGTAGTAGTGAGGGATCAGCAGTTAAAAATTGTTCTAGAGCAGTGAAGGGAGAAATTTCCTTTAACAGTCAGAGAATTATTATAAGATGTTTATCCATGGTAGATAACTCAAGTTACTTCTGATGTTTAGTAATCTTTAAGATCTGAAGTTCTAAAGGGGTTAATATTCATGTTCTATTGACTCCAATCTTTCTACTGATTTCACGTGCAGTCTGTGGAAGGTAACAAGGGGCTAATTCTTACACTTTTTATCGCAAAGTGCGCGTTGTGTCTAGCTTTTCGGAGGGATTCTTGCCATAGGCTTCCTTGCTGTAATTTGCCGAACAGACTTCATTAACTACCTGATCCTATGGCACCTCAATGCCTGATTCCATCCCCGTCTTACCACACCTGGTTTCCTGTAAACTTGCCACATGCTGGATATCCACTGGAAGACCAGCATCCCTTGCACCAGCACCATCTTCCAAAGGTCGCTGTGCAATGTCAGCCCAGCATTGCCCCTCGCTGGCAACATAATGTCACAGCAGCCACAAAGCCACACTGCTCATGGCACATTGACCATGGCTGCTACTTCCTCAAACTAAGAACTCCATTCTCTTATCATAGTTGCTGTTTAGCCACCAGATCATACATTTTACCTGTCCTTAGCTACAAGCTGTCTAAACACCCTCCCTAAGTCACCATTACTCTGTCCCTGAAGCCAACCGGACACCCGCACCTTGTCATTGTTTGCAGGCAAGCAATTGGACAATTCCAAACATGAACTTTTAGTTACAGACAACCAAAGGCAATAGAGGCTGCAGTTGCTCCCACAATGCCAATTGAGTGCTGGCATGATGATCAATGACTATTTTGCATGATTGTCTTTTGCACCCAATTCTCATCTAGTGAATAAAACAAAAACTGCCAAAGCTGGAGATCTGAAACACACAAGAACAGAAATTGCTGGAGAAACTCAGCAGGTCTGGCAGCATCTGTGGAGAGAAAACAGATGTCCTGTTTCAAGTAACCCTTCTTCAGAACTGGACTTGAGATCTTAACTCTGCTCTCCCTCCATAGATGCTTTCAGACCTGCTGAGTTTCTCCAACAATTTCTGTTCTTGTATGTTTCTCATCTGCTGGAAACAGGTGTCAATCATGTTCTGTGTGGTTGGGTAGCACATGCGCTTTTGTGCTCCAATATGCAAAAGGCAAGCTTCCTTCTCCTTAATGTCCTCGTTGACCTCCTCAGAAGACTGCTCTCATTTTTCTGGCAGTTGTACAGGTGATGATGTTTTAATGAACATGTGCCTCCTTTTAAGTCATTACAGCTAAGTTTTGCATCATTGAGATGACAATATTAGATCTCCAAGCACCAATGGCAGTGTACCTTCTGTGTTTGACCAGCATTTGAAGCCTAAGAACATTCATTCTGCATGCATTGTAAATGGACAAAGAAACATTTGCAAATGTAATATAGCTGAAATTCACAAAAGCATTGCTCGCATTTTTCCTCTTCAATATCCAAGCATCAGTGGATAAAGATTCTACACTTTAAACCATCAAAGTGACACTGTCTCCATCCACTATGGATGTTGTCCAAACACTTTTCAGTTCCACTTTGCATCTAAAGAATTGCAAATGGCATCTTGTGGTGGACATTATCATCACTGGGCCCCACCTGATCACCAGGTGTAGCTCCAGAGCCCTCATGTTTCCTTTTACCTCACTGTACCCCAACGGCCCTTTTCTACTGAACCCCCAATGAGGAGACTGGACATTGAAATTCACCTCTAATTGTCCTCCCTGCTCCATGAACCCCAACATTATACCTTAACGATGGCTACCTGCCCCACTATGGTCCCTAACCAGTAAATTGGAAATAGAGATGTAGGGTCCAAGGCAGGCAGCCAACTTATCTTTGAGTTCTGTCTTCCGACTGGAGGTCAAACTGCAACTTCCTTAAAATCCCAGAATTGTATATTTAAGCAATCATGTGGGAAAGAGACGCATTTCAGGTTCCGGCAGCGGGCTAATTTAATCACAGGTTCACAGAATCATTATGGTGCAGAAAGAGACCATTTGTCCCATTGGGCCTGTACTGGTTCTAATATCTAGTGCCAATTTCCTGCCTTTTCCCCATTTCCTGCATTCCATTACTACACAAAAGAAAACATCCAATGGCCTCTTGAATGCCTTAATTGAACCTGCCTCCATCACATTTGTTTTTCTATTCATTTGTGGGATGTGGGTATCGCTGGCTGGTCAGCATTTCTTGCCCATCCCTATTTGCCCTTGAGAAGGTGGTGGTGAGCTGCCTTCTTGAACCGCTGCAGTCCCACAATGCTATTAGGAAGGGAATTTCAGGATTTTGTCCCAGCAGCAGTGAAGGAAAAGTGATACATTTCCAGGTCAGGATGGTAAGTGACTTGGAGGGGAACTTGGAGGTGGTGGCGTTCCCACATGTCTGATGCCCTTTACCTTCTAGATGGAAGTGGTCGTGGGTTTGGAAGGTGCTGTCTGAGGATCTTCGGTGAATTTCTGCAGTGCATCTTGCAGATAATACACACTGCTGCTACTGAGCATCGGTGGTGGAGGGGCTGGATGCTTGTGGATGTAGTACCAATCAAGCCGGCTGCTTTGTCCTGGATGGTGTCAATCTTCTTGCGTGTTGTTGGGGCTGCACCCATCCAGGCAAGTGGGGAGTATCCCGTCACACTCCTGACTTGTGCCTTGTAGATGGCAGACAGGCTTGAGGAGTCAGGAGGTGAGGTACTCGCCGCAGTATTCCTAGCTCCTGGCCTGCTCTTGTAGCTACGGTGTTAATGTGGTGAGTCCAGTTGAGTTTCTGGTCAATTGTAGCCCCCAGGATATTGGTAGTGGGGGTTTCAGTGATGGTAACACCGTTGAATGTCAAGGGGTGGTGGTTAGATTGTCTCTTGTTGGTGATGGTCATAGCCTGGCATTTGTGTGGTGCTAATGTCACTTGCCGCTTGTCAGCCCAAGCCTGGATATTGTCCAGATCTTGTTGCATGTGAACATGGACTGCTTCAGTATCTGAGGAGTCACGAATGGTGCTGAACATTGTGCAATCATCGGCAAACATCCCCACTTCTGACCTTATGATAGAGGGAAGGTCATTGACGAAGCAGTTGAAGATGGTTGGGCCTCGGACACTACCCTGAGGAACTCCTGCAGACATGTCCTGGAGCTGAGATGATTGACCTCCCACAACCACGACCATCTTCCTATGTGTCAGGCATAACTCCAACCACTGCCCCCTCATTGATTCTAGTTTTGCTAAGGCTTCTTGATGCCACACTTGGTCGAAGGCAGCCTTGATATCAAGGGATGTCACTCTCACCTCACCTCTGGAATTCAGCTCTTTTGTCCATGTTTGAACCAAGACTGTAATAAGTTCAGGAGCTGAATGGCCCTGGTGGAGCCCAAACTGGGCATCACTGAGCAGGTTATTTCTGAGCAGGTGCTGCTTCATAGCACTGTCGATGACACCTTCCATCATTTTACTGATGATTGAGAGGAGACTGATGGGGCGGTAATTGGCCGGGTTGGCTTTATCCTGCATTTTGTGTACAGGACATACCTAGGCAATTTTCCACATTGTGGGTTAGATGCCAGTGTTGTAACCGTACGGGAACAGCTTGGCTAGGGGAGCAGCAAGTTCTGGATCACAAGTCTTCAGTACTATTGCCAGAATGTTGTCAGGGCCCATAGCCTTTGCAGTATCCAGTGTCTCCAACCATTTCTTGGTATCAACTTGGAGTGAATCAAATTGGCTGAAGACTGGTATCTGTAATGCTGAGGACTACTGGAGGAGGCCGAGATGGATCATCTACTCGGCACTTCTGGCTGAAGATTGCTGCAAATGCTTCAGCCTTATCTTTTGCACTGATGTGCTGGGCTCTTCTATCATTTGCAGGCAGTAGAACCCACATCCTAACAACCTGGTATGAGAAGTTCTTTGTTTTGTTTGTACATCACTTTAAATTTATGCCATCTCATTCTAGCTTCTTTTCTAAGCAGACGGATGTTAAACTAATAGTATTGCTTTACCTCCCCAATCAGTTTTTTTTTGTTGTGAGGTGTTGAGGTTACTGTAAAAACATGAGCGTTCATTTACCACAATGGTTCTTAATGTGTTCCTTTTCCAGAATTGGTTTGAAGTAGACAACTTATTCCAGCCCTTTTGCATCAGCTATAGCTGGGATGTCCATTTAATAGAGAAGATTCAGAAGCTTCTCAAAATACAATTTTATTATCAGCCATGTTCATTTTATAAGTCTAGCAATGCTATTTTGAAAAGAAACAAAATTTAAATATGAAAATAAAGAAAAGAATATAGGTTTCTTTGAGATTTCTCATCATGCCTCTGACCATGACAGCAGGAAAAAAGCATTTAGATAGAAAGTCAGCTGTGACCAAGCTGAATGGCAGAGTAGATGAGTGGCACCAATTGGCCTACTCCTCTTCTGATTTGCTATGTTCTTTTGTTTTCAAAGACAAGTTAACCCACTACACAAAATAGACCGCTGAGGTAACAGCCAATCTAATATTCTCTCATTGTTTAAAAATGGGCACCTTTGGAGGAATGGGGACAAATGTGAATGGATGAGCGAGGGGTGGGTTATGTGTTAAGAGCAATGTTGGAGTTGAAGAAGTAATTAGCTTGATGAAACAGACATTGGAGAGCTAAATGCTAGTTCAGAATGGTCTTTCCATTTCCTTCTCAATTTATTAAATAATACATTAACGTTCAGAAAACCATGCCCTACGCCTTCTGCTATCCAGTCACCATAAAACCCCATGAATAGTGTTCAGCTGGAATAAAAGTGTAAAATTGCGTAAAAGCATTAAGGTTACTTTAATACCAATCAGTTGAAATCATTTGGGTAAAATATATAAACTATTTTCAAGAAAAAAGGACAAATTGATCTTCTCATTTGTTATTTTTCCAAAACAATAAAATACTTTGATTGAACGGTGGAACCATTGCCACTTGAAAGCTTTGGCTTGACTTTACAAAATAAATAATGGAACACGAGGACTTTTACACAATTAAAGGATGAAGATCAGACTAGTTGTAGACAGATGTATAGACTGAAACCAACAAGAGTTTTAGCGGCCTTTCCATAGACACATTGATTTTTGGCTACATTACAAACAGATTAGGATGGTTAGATTAAAGTTTAGTGCAGCACTTTATCAAGGCTTGTCAGATTTGTTTATTTGGATGGGTGAAGTATGTATGCATTAATCATTCTTTCAATGTGATCACATTTAAGAAAACTAGCATGCTGTTGGCAAAATTTTTATCCTGTAAGCCACACATTTAATTACATTCTGTAATAAATCTCCTTTGGAGCTTTAATGAATAGTAATTGTAAACAAGACATAGGCTATACAACACTGTACCACTTTTAGTGAAGGTTAATAAGTTTAACAAAACCTTTTCAGTATTTTTTTACATTTCTTTATTGTTTTAAAATCATAACAGAAACAAGATTTACTCTGGTATCAAATCCCTGTGTTTGAAGCTTTCATTTGCTTTCTCTCTGCAATTTTCAGTTTTGGGAAAAATAAAAATATTGTGTATAGACAGTCGAAATACTGCTTCAACATTGCATAAATGACACTCAGTTAACAAGCAATTTGGATTTTCATTACACTTTAGTTCTTTATGAAATTCAATTGGTGGAGCTTTCCCTTAAGTGGTTGGGCAGTGGCAAGAAGTTTGGGACAATGCATCAGGAATGGAGAAATGAGGTTCTTGATGTCCTGATAAAGAATTAATTTTCCCTTATGGTTCCAACAGTGAGATGACCATGTTGCTAATAACTGGTGAAGACCCTCTTTGCATGTGTTAGTATTTCATTGTTTGCCTCAGTTGTATGCAGTTCATAACTGTTCTAGGTACTCATGAGAAAATAGATGATGAAAATTTTTGAAATGAAAATCTGAATAATGAGGTCAGTGCTACAACCCTGGCAGTGGGATTTTCCAGCATCGCTGGCTTTCCTCAGTATATACTGTACACATGTCACATTGAGAACGGCATATTATAAGGTGGTTAAACTCATCAATAGGAAATGCCTTCACTTGATCAATGTGCGATTCATCATGATCATCTCTTCCACTTCTTGTAGGTCTGTGCCAGGTATCCTGGAAGCTGCCATAATGGCCTATATTCTTAAACCTAATAGGTTCTTGCCTCTTTCAAATGTCATGCTATGATAGCTGCTGGGAGACAAGGGCTACACTTTCCAACATTGGCTGGTGTTTCCTTTAAGGAACTCCTAATTTAGGCACAAGGTAGATATAATGCAGCCCATACATCCACAAGGGCCATTGTACAACAGAGATAGAGTTTCTCAAGTTGCTTGGATTGATTTGGAGTAGCCTTGCAATACATTGCGGATAGAGTATTTATATTAAGCTGGCATGGTCTGCAAATAGAGCAGGCAAAGAGATGTTATGGGTGTTGAAGATCTGGCAGGCAGCAAGTGTGTTCTGCAGAGGAAGGTGAGGAAAATCACTTTAATCAAGATGAGAGATGAATATTAGGCAAAACCAATCTGACAGAACTTAATTGAAATCCACATCCAAGAGATCTGATTGGGTGAGCACTTCATTCACTGAATATAATTATTTTTGTTGTTGCAAAGGCAAGCAGCCCCTATTTACACACTAAAGAGAATGCAATTTTGTCAGAGTTAGAAATGCAGATCCCCTTAAAGCCCAAACAGAATGGCTCCAGACTTAATGAGAACATGTGGTCCTCCTCGAATATTGAATTTAAGACCTGGGCTTGTCAATTGAAAACACTGACGAATTACTGATGGCGATTAATAGATGAAAAAAAGTCACAGTGATTTGGTGATGGGAAAAAACACATTCAGTTGTTTGTAAGAGCACTTCTGGATATTAAAAATGACCTCTTGTAACTCTATAAGATCTTTGCTCCCTAATTCAACATATTGCTAGCCTGTTTATCCCGAGGTAATGTTCCAGGGACGCAGGCTCAAATCCCACCATAGCAGATGGTAGAATTTGAATTTGATAACAATCTGGAATTAAGAATCTAATGACGATCATGAATCTAGTGTCAATTGTTGGGAAAAACCCATCTGGTTCACTAATGTCCTTTAGGGAACGAAACTACTGTCATTACCTGGATGGGCCTAGATGTGACTCTAGACTCACAGCAAAGTGGTTGATTCTTAATGGCCCTCTGGACAATTAGGGATGAGCAATAAAAACTGAAATAACTGTGGATGCTATCAATCAGGAACAAAAACAGAATTTGCTGGAAAATCTCAGCAGGTCTGGCAACATCTGTGAAGAAAAAAATCAGTTAACGTTTCGGGTCTGGTGACACTTCCTCAGAACTGATGGTAGCTGGGAAAACATCAGTTTATATGCATAAGATAACAAGGTGTAGAGCTGGATGAACACAGCAGGCCAAGCAGCATCAGAAGAGCAGGAAAGCTGACATTTCGGGTCTGGATCCTTTTTCAGAATTTCTGATTTCTGTGATTTTAGTGATTTCTGAAGAAGGGTCCAGACCCAAAACGTCAGCTTTCCTACTCTTCTGATGCTGCTTGGCCTGCTGTGTTCATCCAGCTCTACACCTTGTTATCTCAGATTCTCCAGCATCGGCAGTTCCTACTATCTTTGAATCAGTTCATATGTGCAAAAGTCCTTTGTCTTTGAAAATAGGGAGTGGGGTGGGGTAGGGAGTAAACAATAGGATAGGCCCAAAGAGAGAGAAGAGCAGTTGGACAGACAAAGGAGTTGATAACGAATTAGCTGGGAGGATGGATAGTAGTTAATGGGGACTGTTAGTGATTAACAACAGGTAGTATATAATGGCAGGCTATGGGATAGCTTGGTGTTTGGGTTAGGGGGCTAAGAGGCTAGGACATGGGAGAGTTCACCCTCCCAGCCAGATTTTTATCAACTCCTTTGTCTGTCCAACTGCTCTTCTCTCTCTTTGGGCCTATCCTCTTGTTTACTCCCTACCCATCAGTTTCCATCAGTTCTGAGGAAGTGTCACCAGACCCGAAATGTTAACTGATTTTTTTTCTTCACAGATGCTGCCAGACCTGCTGAGCTTTTCCAGCAAATTCTGTAGGGGTGAGCAATAATGGCTAGCCAAGCCGGCAACACTCACATATCATGCATGAGTTTTTAAAAAGCTGGTAATTTGTTTGTTTAATTGATCATTTGGATGATTTGCTGTTTTTTTTTTCTGAAATTAAACCTGTGTTCTTGCCCTGGTGGACAGTGCTTGTAATTTGCGATTTGTTTTTAAATAGATATTTGGGTGATTTGGTGGTAGGTTTATAAGAAGGAAAGACCTGGGTTATTTCCCAGTGGTGTGTCCGCTTCTGGACAGGCAAAGGACCCAGAAAAGAAAAGTGGAAACTGATGTATGTGCTAAAATTTAGGTCTACAGTAAAATTCTCTGAAAGGTCTTTGTTCCTTAATTCAACAAATAGATATCAGTATGTGAAGTGAGTTTCACTTTAGTCAGTTTTTCACTTTTCCTATTGTGCAATAAAAGTTACCATGAACACTTGTTTGAAGACGTCACAACATCTGCTGCTTTCAAGAGTAGCAACGTTCATTCATAGAATTCATAGAATCCCTGCAGATTGGAAGCAGGCCGTTCGGCCCAACAAGTCCACACCACCCCTCCGAACAGCATTGCCACCCCAACTCATTCCCCTACCCCTGCATTTCCCCATGTCTAACCCACCTAACCTAAGCATCCCCAGACACTATGGACGATTTAGCATGGCCAATTCACCTACCCTGTACATCTTTGGACTGTGGGAGGAAACCGGAGCATCTGGAGGAAACCCACGCAGACACGGGGACAATGTGCAAACTCCATACAGACAGTTGCCCGAGGGTGGAATCGAACCTGGGTCCCTGGCACTGTGAGGCCAACATTGTTTGGTATTAAGAAAAGATTAGCACTCATTCAGATAGTGTACGAACATCATATGACAAAGTGATTTTAGCTTCTGTGGCTTCCCTTATGGTGATGTATGGGAGTTGTTTAAATTCTACTATGACAATTTTTACTTTGAGAGGCCTCTTGACACAAATCCTTCTCACTACCATCATCATTTAGCTTTCAGAGTCTACAATATCATATACATTGTTAAATAGACATGTAATTCCTTAGCACAAACACAAAGTGCTGGAGAAGCTCAGCAGGACTGGTAGCATCTGTGGAGAGAGAAGCAGAGTTAATGTTCGAGTCCAGTTCTTCAGAACTGAAAATAGCTGGGAAAGGATGGTATTTATGCTGATAATGGGGGTGGAGGGGAAAGAATCCAATACATGGAGATAGTGCCCACAGGCAGAGAGAGAGAAAGGCACAGGAAAATGAAGAAAATGCTTATGATAAGCCAAGTGAGAAATGATTGCTTGTGAAAAGTGTAAATGGTTGAAAATGATTGAAAATGGGTTGGGAATAGCCTGTATACAACAGGACCTAAGCGTTTGGGGGTTCTTTAGGTAACTTCTCTCAGACATCCAAAATTGCGCAGTCAGTACTTTCAACCTCATTTCCAAACAGAACAATGCACTTTCAGACAGTGACTGGGTGTTAATGAAGCATTGGACATCACCCATCCTTAAATGAGTACATGCAGCCCTGTAAGGCACATGGCTAAAATGAAACTTTGGCTCCAGAGAAGGGTAAAGTCATGAATAAACATGTAATCATGTGCACAAAGTGGCCAACAGTATAGAACACAAGTGGAGGGAAGGAACTATCAGAAAGAATTTCCATTAACTTTGCAAACAGTAATCCCTTCAAGAAAATATTACGTCAAGGTTGCAGTCCTGAGCATATGGTTTGAAGGATGTTTGAAATGTTTAGCTATCTAGGATGGTTTTCAGAGATAAGCAGTGCCTCACCACCATAACCTTTATCCTCTTTAGGATGTATGAGGATACTGCTTAACTCTGACAAAATTTGCAAGTAAACCAGTCCTAAATCTAAAATGAAAGCCAAACGTATAGGCGAGGATCGAAGGGCATATATTAATAGATTTGATTGAGAGTTAATGTGATTCTATTTAAAATGTGGTGTCACTCATTGCTAGTTATGGTCCCTCAGAGGGTTTCCTTTCTCCTTGCCCTCCGACTATACAGTGGAGCCTGTTGACCTGGCAGATGTCACTTACACCCCTACCCCCTGGGAAGGAGGAGAGTGTTTATGGCGAGGAGGTGCATCCCACCCAGACCCAACCCTTTACTCTATCCCATAATCCCGTATTTCTTATGGTTAACCCATCTAACCTGCTCATCCTTGGACTCTATCGGAAATTTAGCATGGCCAATCCACCTAACCTGCACATCTTTGGCCTGTGTAGGAAACTGGAGCACCCTGTAGAAAAACACACAAACACAGAGGGAATGTGCAAACTCCACGCAGTCACCCGAGGCTGGAATTGAACCTGGGTGCCTGGTGCTATGAGGCAGCAATGCTAACCACTGTGACACCGTGCTGTTCCAGTCCATGCTAGGAGTGTCCTGCTCAAAAGCAAGTTCACCGTCTGTGGCTGAGACTACTACAGATACAGGAATCACTGGCAGAGTGGAGGTAGAGGGCCCTGACACCTATCCTGAAACTTTTATGGAGGCCTGCATGTGGTTCCTCCTCTGTCCAGGTGTCAGCTGATACCATCCTGTCTCCTTCAGAGGAAAGGGTACCTGGTGTGAGCTCACATGCCTTGTCCTCCTGCTTCCTTACTTCTGATGCTCAGCACTATGGCCGAAGGAATGGAGGGCAGGTCTACATGCATTGTTGGCCACCACTAAACATCCTGCTAGACTGGGCTTTCCGTGGCAGCCGTCAACCTGTCAAATGGAGACAGCTAGACACGTACATGCCAGAGCTAGCACAGCACTGACAAAATTGGTGACCTCCTTTAACCGCTAAGCTAGTTTCCCCAGTGCCTTCAATGAACCAACAATGTGCTCACCAAAAGGTGTTTGCCAATCTAATCCAGGTAAAGTATTCACCAGGTTCAACTGGTATATGAGCCAGTGGACAGAGCAGGAGAAAGTCTTGCTAATGCATCCTTAGAGGGATCTGTTGCTTCTTCTGTGGAAATGGAGGAGGAACTGGAGCCTTGAGGGGCTTGTCTCTTGAGGACAGAAGCTCTGCAGGTGCTGCTGGTGCCTGCAGAAGAGAAGAGAGGGAAATTGTTATTCAAGATGGATAGAAACGTGAGTATGTTATTGATGTGTTATCAGTGACAGTAATTTGAAAGCAGCACTGCATAATGAAGTGTTCTTGGTTGCCTGGACATGGAGGTCTTGGCAACCACACATGGTCGATCTAAATCTCCCGTTATTTCAATGAACTCCTCTTTGCAAGGGCTGAGGAAACAAATGTTGGCCATCCTGCCACCCATCTTTGCCCTTCCTGACCTAGTATGAAACAATTTCTCCTGGAAAAAAGAAAAAGGGAGGAATTGAGTGAGGTGAAAAATCGGTGGAAGAGTGGTTAGTGGCAGTGCTGATGCAGGAGAGGTGTTGAGAAGTTCAGAGTTGGTGAGTAGGAAGTGCAGAGGGGAAGAAGGGTTAGTAGTTTGGGAGGATGAGGTGGATGAGAGTCATTGAGTGAAAATGCCACATGCAATACTGTGAGTGGTAGACCACTAGTCTTGGCAGGAGGTGTGGTAAAGTTAGAGTGAATGTGAGATGACAGAGAGAGGATGGATTTCTTTCAAATATCCAGTATCTGCAGTTCTTTGTTTTACTACAGAAGATGATGGCACTTGTTCTTACAGAGCATAGAAAGTCATTGACCTTTACATAATGCTTCTCCACGTCCTTTGCTGTGAAATAGTTTGCCATCTTCCCTTTCCCAGGCTACACGTTCTAAAATGAGGACAGGCAACACACTGGAATGGTTGTTCTTTGCTTGCAGCATTTGAACTGGTGCACTACTGGGTTTTAACAATGGTGTCTGCAGCAGTTACGCTACAAAGTTTTGGCAGTGGCTAGCACTCCTGCCTCCATGACTGGAGGATCCCATAAGAAGGGCAAGATGGAAGCCAGTTGCATAATTCATGAGATATAAGGAGCAGAACATTGCAGAAGAAAAGTTGCCATAATGCCATAAGAAATAGGACCAGAGTAGGCTGTTCAGCCCCTCAAGCCTGCTCCACCTTTCATAAGAATCATGGCATATCTGATCCAACATTCCTCACATTCACATTTCTGTGTTTTCCCTGTAACGCTTGGTACTCCTACTGATCAATAATCTATTCCTTACTTAAACTTCATAAGGACTCTGCCCCATTGATCTCTATGGCAAGGAGTTCCAAATACACTCAACCCTCTGGAAAAAGATATTCCTTCTCATCTCAGTCTTAAATTGGTGCCCCTTTATTCTGAGTCTATGTTTATTCTAAAACTGTGCCCTCTGGTCCTAGACTGTCCCATGACAGAAAGCATCCTTTCAGCATTTACCCTGTCAAGCCCCTTAAGAATTCTATATCTTTGTTTGAGATCATCGCTCATTCTTCTAAACTCCAGTGACTTGAGTCCCAATCTGTTGAACTTTGACTCAGAAGACAATGCCTCCACATAGGGATCATCTTCGTGAACCTTCTCTCAACTGCCCCCAATGAAATAATACTTTTTAATAAATAGGGAGACCAAAATTGCTCACTGTACCTCAGATGTGTTCGTACCAAATCACGTGATATAGTCACCATATTATTCCATATTGAATTCACGGAGGGAATGGGTCACACCATTAAATCACACATCCTGAATTTAGGACAATAAAAAAAAGATTTTTTTGTTGCCATCTTACACCTCAGAGTTATATCTTAGGATAAGAAATTATCTGTGACACCAGCAGTGATCATGTTAGGAAGGCAAGAGTCAACGCAACATGTGACATTGCCAAGCCAGCATCCATGCAAATTCTGAGAGATCTCAATAAACAAGTCATATTGAAGATGAGGCTGAGGCATGACCACTACACAAGTAAGGAACTATCTCAACTACACATAGGACAAAAGATCAAACTCATATACCGCATATTTGGAACATAGTTGTCAGCAGTTTCTAAAGTGCACAGTGTACTTACGTCTCCTGTAACCAAGACACCTAATGGAGCAACACAGAAGAGGAACAGAAGCAAGCTAATGGAAATGCACAGTTTGCAAATTGTGCATTGTGAACATGAAAGAACACAGTCAGATTATAATATTGTGATGGAACACCGGGCCAACACTTAACACATTCATGACACATCTGCAGACCAAAGGCAGGCAAGAGTGAAATCCACCCTTTCAGTAGGTTACTCTATGATAAGAACTGGATGAAATCTTAAACTTGTGGACTTGTAGATTTCACAGTCCCTAGCTTTGTAGAACTAATTGTGCTATTACCCTGCATTTTTATGTATTTACTTGTACAATATGAAAGCTATATTTGGGGAAAAAAGTAGATGTTTGTGTTACCACATTTGAAGGGATGTCCCTTTGAGAGATCAATATGTAAATTGACTAAGTGTTGTTACATGATGACAGGCCACAGACTCTCTGATTTGCAGGACCCATGGCACAGCTGTGCTTGAAGATAACTCTATACTAATTAAATTAATTTAATTGTAAATAAACTGACCAGAGACGTTCAATAAATTGGAATCCATGTACCTTATTTATGTTACATTCAGAAAGTACAAAACTATTAATGCAAGGGCCATAGATGGCTTTTGTGTTCAAAATTGATGCCTCAGTCTGGATATTCTGCATATTTCTGGTAAATGTTCCCTGCACACATACCATCACCAACATGGCATCTGGCAGAGTTTGCACCAGGAGTGTGCATGTACACTGCAGTCATTAAAACTGCAGTGTTGAAGCCCAAAATATAAACCAATTTTAGCACTGGAAAACTTAACACTTTAGCCGCTAAAATTCACGGCATTTACCTTTTGTTTTCTCTCCAAGCTTTCTTTTTGCCTGTTCAATTTCCTCTTCATTAATTCTCAAGCCCTTCAATGGTTCTACATTGTCAGACTGCTTGTTTGGCATTTATTCATGGTTGAATAATTACTCCCTCTAGCTCAACAGTGGAATGGCTATTATCTTCCGCTCCTGCAAAACTCCAGTTCCTTAACACTTTTTTCATCCCTTCATCTAGGAATCACCTCATGCTGAATCTAATTCTTCACAACTCAGTTATCTTTTGAACACTCATGTTGAAAAATTGACCTTCAGCTTTAAATCATAATTTCACTGAACAAACACAAAGAAAAGTCAAAGAATGGGCTCCCAAACTGAGTTTCATTTGTGCAATTTAGTTTGATCAAATTAAATTGATGCACATAAATGAGAGTCTGGATTTTGCAGAAGTCAGCTATATTGCATAGTTTGAAAAGTTTTAATGCAAGACAGCGATAGAAAGGACAGAGAGAAAAGGAAAGGGAGTAAAATGAAAAATTGCAGATAGTTATAAGAAAAAAAACACAAGCTCATTGTTTTTCTTGGGTCTTGTGTCATTAACTTGGAAGCTCAGATTTCCAGTTCTAAACAAATAGCAGAAGTAGTATCTATTCCAGTTAAGGAATTAACAAAATTTTATCTAAATCATTTTATTTCTAATGAGCAAAGAGCCAAAGTGATGCTGAGGTAATGGGAGAATGGTGTTCAAAAAAAGTTAATTTAACTAGTTCCTCCAAATGTCAGAAGGCCTGTCAGGCAAACTGATGTATGGCTAAAGAATGAACTATTGATGTGTACATACAATATTTTATTTTCCTGGCAAATACACTGCAAAACTGAGAAATAAATTGTTTTGAAACTGCCGTATGTGCAGGTATAGCTCAGTTGGAAGAAAAAAATTGCTAAACTTATTTCTCAAGCTACATTTTGCTTAAATGATCTATCAAAGAATATCTCAAATAGCGTTGCTGTCTTAAAACTATTAAATCATTACAAGAGGTATTTAGAGTAAACCGACTGAATTTCATAACATTTTTCTACTATGGAATCATCACCTAACTTTAACTGCAGGTAGGATTCTCAACTCAAACAGCTTAAAATTATACCAAAATCAAAGTAAACTGATGAAGTTAATTGCACGAGTTGTAAATTTGGTTTCTATTTGCATGTTAGAAATTCAGGCATTATTATGATTATGCACACTTTGAAACCATTGTAAAAGAATGGCATTTTTAATGCCAACCAATATTAGCAATGAAATTTTATGTATATATTCTACTTTTAAGATGAGACATAATTCTAAGTCAGTTCAGCCATTTTCAACTGGCTACAACCATATGAAAAGGGATTAATGGGCTTTCCCCTTTTTAACCTTCTCCACTGACCCCAAACAAAGATTTTATTTCTTTAAAAATTCTTTTTAAAGTGAAGCTCTATCACAGTTCAATCAAAACATAGCTTGCTAATTCAAAAATGAAGGAGTTGATTACAAAGCTTTCCTTGAGTGATAGAAAACAAAACTTTTTTTTCCTTACTAACCCCAGAGAGAGGGAGGGAGGAGTATCAATCCTGCTGTTACAAATCCATAATTCTTCTCTCTCCTCGTTATTCCTGTGTCTGGAAACATGATTTCTGTTCAAACTGAATAATATACAAGCAACTTCCCTCCCAATATATGAAATTTTCACAGAAGTGTAAGATTTGACCCCCTCAGTATGAGAACTGGCAAAGATGTAAAGTACCAGCAGAGTATAAGCAAACCTCTACCTTTTGTCCTTCACTAGATATGTGAAGAGATATGCATCTGAGTGACTGGTTTCAGTCAGTTTGATGGTACATTGATTTCCATTCAGACTGGGTCTTGTTTATTCATGGTTTCTTGAGCTTAGCTTAAGATCTGGTCAGGTGATCACCATGGTGATTTTAGGTCAGTGGTTTTCTCTAATGCAATTTAAAATTGTCGAAGACATTGGATATTGCAAAGGCTATGATCCTTGACAACAATCCAATAATAGTGCTGAAGTTTTGTGCTCCAGAATTAGCTGTGCCCCCAACCAAACTCTTTCAATGCATTTATGACACTGGAATCTATCCAACTATGTGGAAAATTGCCCAGGTATGTCCTTTCCACAATAAGCAGGACGAATCCAGCCCAGCCACTCACTGCCATTTCAGTCAACTCTTGGTTATCAGCAAAATTATGGAAGATGTCAACAGTGCTATCAGTTGGCACTAACTCAATAAGACTCCTCACTGAGGCATTGATATAGAAATGTAGCTGCAAGATGACAAGGATTAGGACATGAATCTTGAACGATATTTAGGAGCAGCAGGAAACCAGGTCACATTAAATTAGAAGGTAGTGAATACAACTTCTTTATCAAAAAGGGAGAGAGAGAGAATGGAGGAAATGACAATATAGTCAGCTTAACAATTCTTATAGGGAGAAGGTTAAAAGCTTTTATTAAATAAACTATAGCAGGTACTTAGCTAAGTTCAAGGTAATCAGGCAGATTCAATGGTTTTCTGACCAATACTGGAATTCATTCAGGAGGTAATACGTACTCTAGATATATGGGAACCAGTAGATGTACTAGATTTAGGTTTCCAGAAGGCATTTGACAAGGTGCCACATGAAAGGTCATTGCAAAAAGTGAAAGATCATGATGTAGGTAATAGTCTATTGTCATGGAAGAAGATTGGCTAGCTAACAGGAAACAGAGTGTAGTCAGAAATATGAAAGTAAATTGTGAAGAAGACAAAAACAAGATACGTGAAAATATCAAGTGAGTGGTAAAAGATCTAGAAAACTGAGTATAATGGTTAAAAATGTGAAATTGTTCATTTTGCCAGTAAAAATAAAAAAAATTTCCTAAGTCATGAGAGGTTGCAGAGGTCTTTAAGATATAGAGAGATTTGGGTATCCTTATGCATAAATTGCAAAAGGTTAGTATGTAGGTACAGCAAATAATTAGGAAAGCTAGTAGAATGTTATCATTTATCACAACGGTAATTGATTATAGAGGTATAAATATTATGTTTTAGTTATACAGGGCATTTTTGAGACCTCATCTGGAGTACTGTGCAGAGTATTGATTACCATATTTAGGAAAGGATGTAAATGCACTGGGGACAGTTTGGAAAAGATTTATGAGACTAATTCCTGTAATTGTGGTGAGTGTGTCTTTTGAGGAAATATTGGACAGGCTAGGATTCAATCTACTGGAATTTAGTACCATAAGAGGGATTTTGATTGAAAACCATAAAGATCCTGACAGAGTATCTGGAGAGGTGATGGCCTAGTGGTAGTGTTGCTGGACTGTTAATCCAGAGATACAGATAATTTTCTGGAGACCTGGGTTTGAAACCTACCATGGCTGATGGTGGAATTTGAATTCAATAAATATCTGGAATTAAGAACCTAATGATGACCATGAATCCATTGTCGATTGTCTGGAAAAACCCATCCGGTTCGCTAATGTCCTTTAGGAAAGGAAACTGCCATTCTTACCTGGTCTGGCCTACATGTGACTCCAGACCCACAGCAATGTGGTTGACTCTGAACTGCCCTCTGGGCAATTAGGGATGGCAGTAAATGTTGGCCTAGCCAGTGATGCCCTCATCCTGTGAACAAATGAAAAAAAAATATTGACAAAGTGGCTGTGCAGAGGTTTCCTCTTACGGAAGAGCATGGAGCGAAAGGTCACTGTTTAAACAGCAGGGATCACCTGTCTAAAACAGAGATGAGGCAATTTTCTTTTTCTGTCACAGGGCCATGAGTCTTTGAGACGCTCTTCCTGAAAATGTGGTGGAAGCAGGGCCCTCGAATTACTTAAAAGCAGAAATAGATAGCTTTCTATTAAACAAGAGTCTGAAAGGTTATTGGGGAAGATGGAAATGTCGATTTGAGGTTGCAGGAAGAACAGCCATGATTTTAATTGAATGGGGCGGTGCAAGAAAGGTGCTAAATGGCCTACTTTTGCTCTTAATTCGCATGTTTGAATATTCATATTTATTCACCACATTATTTTAGTAGCTTCTCATATTTGATAGAAAGTTTATACCACATCTAATCTTTTGGAATCTTTCAAAAACCTCTTGAGTATTTGCTTAAATGGTAGTTTGTAGTTAGTTGTAGTTAATCAGTTTAAATATAGAAAGGATGAATTTTTGTATCAAATATTTCTACTCAATACACAGAGGATAAACTAATGGATGAAACTCCAGAGAGCTTGCCAGAAGAATAGTGACACAGAACTCCATACTACCTATGGCAGCAAGTGCTGACCTCATCCCAAACGTCAGGAGTAAAATTATTAGAATGTTCAGAATGGTGATGTCATGCCTATAACAATGTACCAGCAATGCATACCCTGAGTTCTTGGCAGAGTGGCGCATAGCTTTCCAAATATGTCTTCAAGAGGCCCTTTGAGATCTGAGAAATAAATTTTGGAATTATAAAATGAAATGACACAGGAGGCTACTTGGATCATCATGTCTCTGCTCGCTCTTTGAAATATACAGTTAATTAGCTCCAAGCCTCTGATTTTTCCCTGTAGTGCTACATAGAGTCATAGAGTCATACAGCATGGAAATAGACCCTTCGGTCTAACTAGTCCATGCTGACTAAGTATTCCAAATTAAATTAGTCCTACTTGCCAACATTTGACCCAAATCCTTCCAAACCTTTTCTATTCTCGTACTCATCCAAATGTCTTTTAAATGTTGTAATTGTACCTGCCTCCACCACTTCCTCTGGTAGTTCATTCCACACATGAACCACTCTCAATATAAAAAAGTTGTCCTTCATGCCCTTTTTAAAGCTTTCTCCTCTCACCTTAAAACAATAACTCTAGTTTTGAACACCCCCATCCTAGGAAAAAGACACTTGCTATTCACCTTATTATTAAGGACCAGATCAAACCAACCATCCCCCCGCCAAAATATATTTACAAGATAGTATAGATCCAACCTTCTTATTATTTTGAAGGTAAATGTAAGGCATTGCATTCCAGATACAATTTGATTGGTCAAACTGTTGAACTTTAAGGAAAACACACTATTTTTACACAACAGTTAAAACATAGACAAAATAAAAATAAAAGAAAAGAATTGGCTTAACTGTAACTCTATAGAAATACTTAACAAAGTTTTTTATATAAACACATCCTTGGCAAAGGCAAAATCAGTAAAATAGATTGTTTCACATGCAATTCTAACAGTAGGAAGAGAATCCCAGCTTTTAGCTATAACAGAGATAGGAGTAAGAGATTTCAAATCCAGTTTCAAGACCCCTGCAAATGCAGAAAGCTAAAACTAAAAATCTTGGTTCTGTGGGAGCTTGACCCTATCTACTCAGGCTCCTTCCATTGTTCCAATTTAAAAAAAAAAATCACAGGTCTCATAAGCTGTTTACTTTATGGGCTTTGGGTAGACTGCTCACACCTCTGTCTCAACCTTAGATAACACAATGTGGAACTGGAGGAACACAGCAGGCCAGGCAGCATCAGAGGAGCAGGAGAGTTGACATTTCGGGTCAGGACCCTTCTTCAAAAATAGGGGAGGGGGATAGGGAGCACAGAAATAAATAGAGAAAGGAGGGGTGGGGCTGGGGAAGGTAGGTGGGATGGTGAATGGTGAGTGCAGGTAGGCAGTGGTGGGGATTGGTCAGTGAGGTGGGAGAAGCGGATAGGTGGGAGAGAAGATGGACAGGTTGTGTCAGGTCAAGGAGGTGGGGTGAGAGGGAGGGTTGGTCATGGGATGAGGCCGGGGGGTGGGGAGATTTTGAAACTGGTAACGTCCACATTGAGACCATTGGGTTGTAGGCTCCCAAGGCGGAATATGAGGTGTTGCTCCTCCAGTTCCCAGGTGGCGTCATTGTGACGCTGGAGGAGGCCCAAGATGGACATGTCACCCAGGGAGTGGGAGTGCGAGTGGGAATTGAAATGGTTCACGACTGGAAGGTGTTGTTGTTTGTTGCGAACAGAGTGCAGGTGCTCTACAGTGCAGTCTCCAAGCCTCCGCTTGGTCTCACTGATGTAAAGGAGGCCACATTGGGAACTGCAGATGCAATAGACCACATTGTTGGATGTGCAGGTGAACCTTTGTCTGATGTGAAAGGCCAGCATTTTCGACCACTGAAGGGGAGAAGTTATGGCCCTTAAAATACAAGGACATCTGGGATGTCCGGGAGTGGAACGCCCCATCTTGGGAGCAGACGCAGCAGAGGCGGAGGATTGGGAGTCGGAGATCGCATTCTTGCAGGAAGGTGGGTGAGACGAGGTGTAGTCTAGGTAGCTGTGGGAGTCGGCGGGCTTAAAATAGATATTGGCTTCGAGGTGGTCACCAGAGATGGAGACAGAGAGGTCCAGGAAGGAGAGAGAGGTATCAGAGATGGGTCAGGTGAACTTGAGGTTAGGGTGAAAGTTGTTAGTAAAGTTGATGAACTATTCAAGCTCCTCATAGGAGCACGAGGCAGCGCCGATACAGTCATTTGATGTAGCGGAGGAAGAGGTGGGGCATAGTGCCAGTGTAGCTGCGGAAGAGGGACTGTTCCACGTATTCAATGAGGCTGCAAGCATAGCTTGGGCCCATGCAGGTGCCTATGGCCACCCCCTTTGTCTGTAGGAAGTGCGAGGAGTTGAAGGAGAAGTTGTTAAGGGTAAGGACGAGTTTTGTTAAGCGGATAATGGTGTCGGTGGAGGGGGACTGGTTGGGCCTGTGGGAGAGGAAGAAGCGGAGGGCATTTAGGCCATCCATGTGGGGAATGCAAGTGTACAGTGATTGGATGTCCATAGTGAAGATGAGATGTTGGCGGCCACTCCTCCTCTCTCTATTTATTTCGGAGCTCCCTTCCCCCTCCCTCATTTCTGAAGAAGTTTCTGAAATGTCAACTTTCCTGCTCCTCTGATGCTGCTTGGCCAACTGCGTTCCCCAGCTCCACAGTGTGTTATCTCTGACTCCAGCTTCGGCAGTTCTTAGTATCTCTGTCTCAACCTTCCTTCTTTAAAAAAAAACTGGACAAAATACACCTCTTAAAGCCATGATATTATCACATTATCTATAACACTAATGATTTTATAAACTACAAGGTTACCTCTCAACCTTCTGCACTCCAGTGAAAAAAATCCCAGCCTAACCAGCCTATTTTTATGACTAAAATCCTCCATTCCCAGCAACATCCTGGTAAATCCTTTCTGAATGTTTTGCAATTTAGTATATCCTTCTTTCTGATATTTACAAATATTTATCCTATTCTGTTTTGAACGTTCTGTTTGAACCTGCTTCTGTTACACTTTCAGATAACTTGCTGTTTTATTTTTCTTAAAATGTTTCTCCAGGTTCTTTTACCAGTCATCTTATAACCATGTCATCTGGTCACTGCCCTTGTTCCCATGGGAAAATATTCTCCTCATATACTCTCCATGAATCCTAAATGGTTTTGAGTACCACTACCAAATCTCAATTTAACCTTGTTTAACTTTTTTGTTTTATTTCATAGGAGGTGGATGTCAATGGTAAACCCAGCATTTTTCACACATCCTTAATTACCGTTAAACTGATGCTTTTTGAAAGGCATTTAAACATCAATTACATTTACTCTAATCTGGAATCACATGTAGGCTAGAATAAGAATGGATGGCCAATTTCCTTCTTTGGAGTATATGAGTGAAAAAGACTTTTTTTAATGACAATCAATCATAATTCATGTTCTCCATTACCAGGACTAGCTTCTCATTCCAGATTTTAATCATTGCATTTGAATTCCACCGCTGCCTTGGTAGGAATATGACATATGTTCATAGAACATCAGCCTGAGTCTTTATATATTACTTGCTTTGCAGTAAGAGTGGAGGTGATGGCCCAGTGGTATTATTGTGGGACTGTTAATCTACAGAGCTAGGTAATGTTCTGGGTACCTGGATTCAAATCCCATCATAGTAGATGGGGAATTTGAATTCAATAAAGAAATCTAGAATTAAAAGTCTAGTGATGATATAAATTCATTGTTGATTCTTGGAAAAACCCATCTGGTTCATTGATGTCCTTTAGGAAAGAAAACTGCTATCCTTACTTGGTTTGGCCGACATGTGGCTCCAGACATACATCACGTGGTTGACTCTTAATTTACCCTCTTGGCAATTAGGGATGGGCAATAAATGCTAGACTAGCCAGTGACAGCCTCATCTTGAGAATGAATAAAAGAAACTTAACTAATTTTCATCTTGGATATTATGAGTTTATATGGATGATATCAGATATTAGTCCAGTGAAATTAACATGACAATATGCATCTCCACAGTCATGTGTCATTTTCTCTGTCTATGCAAAAATGTTTCCTTTTGAGCTCTTAGTTGACCGTATTCTTCCAAGGGCTTCCCTTTTACTATTTATAAGCTTATAAAATCTTTTGGTTCCCTTTTATGTTGCCAGTTTATTTTTTCTCATTCACTACATTTGTACATCTTATTGTCCTATTTCAATTCCTCCAAATCCAAAGGATCTTTGGCTTCAGCAGGTCTCATAGCTTTGGCAAAGAAGCATATTGTTCCCTCCCAGATAACGTATCTAACTCCTGACAGTAAAGAGTAGGGTTCCATAGAATGAAATAAATTGCATATAGCTGTAAGCATGATCTCAGGATATTTGAGATTTGTTTTAGCCAATGAAGCTTAGTCACTTTGCAATATAGAAGGATGCAATAACCATTTATTGCATAGGATGGTATCCACAAATAGCAATCACAAATTAGTTGAACAATAAATATTGACCTGCTTTTCTTCATAAAGCAGTGTGAGGCCTGTTTCATTACCTGAATGATAAGTTTAAAAGTAATTTAATATCTCATCCAAAACATAGTATTCTCCTGAAAGTATAGAAACCCCTCTTAGAATCAGTTTAGATTACATGATCTAGTCTTGGACTGTGGCTTAAACCTATGAACATTTGATACAGAGGCAATAGTACTCCAACTGAATTACAGCTGACACCTGCAAAATAGTCTAGGAACTGCTCTGATATACCTTCTTGATATAAAATTGGCCCATGTTACTTTGAACTATAAAATGGTTGGAACTTAAAAACCAAGGATGAAATCCAGATGTAGCCTGGTTTCACTCCAAATCCAAATTTCATGATTGGAACTCCATCCCAGTTACACATTGGCCCAGATGTAAACTTTGGGTTCACCCTAAACAACTGTATCAATGTTGTATTCTATTAAAATGAGGAGATTAAGTAGGCCAATAAGTTGTTAAATCATTGATATATTATTTGCTCATTTATGTTCATAATCAGTTCCAATTTACACTAGCCAACAGCTGAACCATTCTAAAACTATTCAAGTATAACATTCACTTCAAGATTCTGCTATCAAGGAGGATATGGTTTGACACAAAGGAGTGTTGACATCTGGTAGATCTCCACACTTAAAATGAGGTATCTCTCCAGGAGTTCTGGTTTATGTAAGTTAATCAGAAGTTGTAGCTGACTCTTTAATGTAGAGTTTGTCTTTTTTGTCTTTTTTCTCCATATACCTTTCAAAAACATCACAGTGAGAACTCACAGATACCTTCACTTTTGAACTCCATCTCTTAAACTATCTTTTATAATTTTTTAAAAGATTTCCACAGCTTGCTACAGGACCACAGCTTATAATTCAGCCTGCATTATAGCAGCCAGAATTTCTGAACAGAAGACGTTCTGCCTCAGATGGATGTGAATGCTTTATTTTAATCTTCTCACAATGTCACATTTCCTAAAGTTCCAGATGGTTTAAATTGAATCTCATTCATTTAAATTATGATTCATCTTCAAATGCTTTTTCCATTATGAATATCTGTCTGTCTTAAATTAAATGTTATGATTCTGCGTTTTTTCTTCCTCAAGCCAGTTAAACATTAACACACGTAATTCTTCCCAGATTGGTAACACAAATTTCTGTTTGAAAGCAGTTGATGCAAAAAGCGACAGATTTATTTGTAGTAAATTTATTTTAAAATGGTTTTTAAAAATCCCCAGAAGGTTGGCTAAATTTTAACAAAAATTGGCTAAGTGTCAATATCAGTGAGTTTCATGGAGGGTTTCACTCCATGACTTCTAAAGTCATCTCATTTACTTCTCTGTAGACCACTTTATTATGGATGCATCACATTTCTGCAGTGCCCCATTTGTGCTATGTGCACTCACTGAAGATGGAGGTATTACCACTGCTGAGACCTTCAGGAATTCCAGACAACAACAGCTATTTAAAGCCCGGCCATGCACCAGGTCAAACTCTGCCAGCCAGATGGTCCCCTTCACAGAGCACGTAGTGAGAGGGGAATGATAAAGTAATGTTTCTCAGGAAACATAAGCAGCATAGGTGACTCTTCATTCCAAAACTAGTTAACATTTGTATATTAATTGCTACTTTACATCATGACTTGTCATTGTAACTGCAAATAGTGTGACTCATTAACACCTAGAATAGTAATATATTGTCACTGTTCAATGTGAGTGCATCACATGCTGGAAAAAATTCAAACAGTTGAAAACATTATTGAACAACAGCAAATGTGAAGAAAAAATCAAACAAAAAAGTATAATTGACTCTGGGACATAAACGGGGCATTTTTTTTTACTTTTCTGTATTTTTGAAGATAGGCTGAAATGGGGAAAGGGCTACTTTAAGAAATGATTGTACCTTCAGGTTTAAAGGCAAGCTATTGTGAACTTATTGTGTTTTTTTTAAAGTCATTCATAGAAGGTGGGTATCACTGGTTAGATCAGTATTTATTGCTCATTCTTAATTACCCAGAGGACAGTTAAGTCTCAACCACATAGCTGTGGGTCTGGAGTCACATGTGGGTTAACAGTAATAGTACTTGCACTTTGAGTGACAAAATCTGACTGTTTTGTGATGAGAATTTTGGATGAAAACAGCATTTACTTCAAAAAAAACAGGGAGCTAGCAGCAAGAAAAGGTTTTCACAAGACTGACTGCTCAACCTTTGATTATTCACATTGAATTAAGTTTCTTCTCCTGGCCTAACACTGTTGATCATTTATTCTTAAAAAAACATTTTTCTTTAACAGAACCATTATTTTGACCAAACTACTAGTGCCTTTTTGGGTAGTATTTAAAATATATTTCCATATTTTTAGTGAAAATATTAATTCTCTGGATGGGGACATTGTTGCATTTATTACTTATCCTTAGGTTCCCTGTTAAAGTAATGACTCATAACTCTGATCCGGAACCCACTTAGTATTAAATTATTACACTCAACAATTCAAGAATCTGAGTGAATAACATTTTGCTGGGACTAGATCACATACCAATGGATATTGGGTTTCTTTGTAGGAAATTAATGAACCAATTGGGTTTTAATGAAATACGACAACTTCATGATCACTTTTATTTCTAACAGTTCTTTTGAAACTTGAGAGATATATGTTAAAAGATTGAATGTAAATTCTCAGATAGCAAAGGTTTAAATGCATTTTAATAGATCATTTGTTGAAATCGTGGATGACCTGTCACTTTACACTTTTGAACCCCAAACTTTATTGGATGATGTGTTGAAACTATCAACACCTACAATTAAAAGCCAATAATGATTGGTATAGTCTCACACTTGAAACAAATCATAGTTCTAAATGAATGTAACTCAGATACTTTATTGTTGAAATGCTAGAAAAGAGCTGATATGGTGCTGTAATTAAAAAGGTACCTTAATGTTCAAGGCAGAAAAATCCAAAGCTTCAGATGGATTGACTGATCATTTATAAAATATATTTTAATTTTTCATACTTCCACATAATTCAAAATCATACCTTTAGTTTTAAATTGAATCCTATCCATTACATAATGACAATATTGGGATTTGACAGCGCTTCATATACTATGCCACTATGAAACAAAATTACTTGAATGACAAAAAATACGAAAACTTGTAAACATTATGATGCAGTCAAGTCTAACATCATTCTAAAGAAAATTGCCTTTCTCAATTCTCTATTCTCTATTATCACAAACCACTCACGGCAATGATGAAGTGCCTCTTATTTATGTAACTGAGTTGAAATAAAATGACTGCAATCATGTTGGCAAAAATAATAACTATGTTTTTGCAGAGCATTATCTTCCCAACAGCAATATGAGACAAATGATTTGTTCTGTGGCAGGTCACTCCACCCCACCACCTGACCTTGAGTGGATAGAATCCCTGGACTGACCTTTAGTAGGCAGAACCTCTGGTCCACCTTGTTGACTAACCTGGATGGACAGTCCCAAGTGATGATTGTCAAATTCTCTGACTGGTCTCTGTGTGACTCCCCGACTGACTTACTGAGACTCCCCAGATTTGTTGCACTGACCCTAAAGGGCTGACCATGGCCTATTCCCTGGACTGTTATGATATTCCACCTGCCCATGCTCCAGTCCTGATAAGAACAAGCAAACTACTGACTGTGTCCAAGCCTCTGGACAGATAATAAATGCTTTGACTTACTGTGCTGGCCCCCACCAACCACTCCCCTATCTGACATCACCGGACCCGAAACATTAACTCTGATTTCTCTTCACAGATATTACCAAACCTCCTGAGCTTTTCCAGCAATTTCTCTTTTTGTTTCTGATTTCCAATATCTGCAGTGCTTTCGGTTTTTATTGAAATGCAGAACTATCTTGATGTCCAGAATTCCATTTCTGCCAATCTCATCCTATTTTCCCAACTCACTCACCAATGCCCATTTTTTTCAGGTGCAGAGAAAACTGGGAAAATACTGTCACATGTCTCTATGAGTTGACTCTTCCCTAGGGCAGGTGACCTGGTCCTTCTGCTCCTTCACCCACTTTAGAGTTGTGTCTATAATATTGCAAGTCCTCATCTTTTCTATTAAACATCAACACTTCACAGTTTCCTGCATCAAATTTCCTTTAATGATTCCACCAGCTTATTTATATCTTCAAAGACCCTCTACGCCTTGCTTACAGTTCATAAGTATTTTTATGAATTTCAAATCTTGAAATTGTACCTGGCACACTCAAATTTAGGCCATAATAATAGATCGAAGAAAGCAGTGTTTTTTTTTTCAATACTGACTTCTGGGCAACCTTCCTCCAGTCAGTAAAACAACCTGTCATCCTAATCTCCATTTCCTGTCATTGAGACAGCTTCATATGGTTTGAGAAGAAATTAAATATTTTCTTAGGGATAAAATGATCAAATGGTAGAGGGAGAAAGTAGGAACAGGGTACTATGTTGAATGATCAGCCATGATCATGTTGAATTCCAGAGCAGGCTCGAACGGCCAAATACCCTACTCCTGCTCCAATTTTTTATGTTTACATGTTTTTATGTCCAAGTTGCAACCATCTGTTATTACCCAGACTTTAACTTTGTTGAAATGCCTCTCTTGTAATGCTTTAACAAATACCTTTTTGAAGTTATGTACACCACATCAGCTGTATTGCCCTCATTCTCTTTTATCTCATCAGAAATACTCAATCAGGTTAATTAAACATGATTTGCCTTTAACAAAGTCATGCTGACTTTTCTTAATGAATCCTCATTTGTCCAAGCGAGTGTTTATTGTCTTTTATAAGTTTGGCCACCATGAATTGGAGACAAGTTCAAAGCGTTGTTCCCCAGGGATTGGTGTTGGGACCCTTACTCTGTCCGATTTATATAAATAATTTGGGGATGAGTGTTGATGAAAAATTTATAAATTTTCTGATGATACTAAGCTCGGATGAATACTGAGGATGCGTGACTTCAGAGGGACGTCGACAAGTTGCCTAAATGGGCCAACATCCAGCAGGTGAATTTCAATGCTGAGAAATGTGAAGTAATGCAGTTTGGTAGAAGAAACAGTGGCAACTTTGAGGGGAATACGGTAACAGAGGGAGCTCAGGGTTCATGGTTCTCTGAAAGTGGCCCGGCAAGTTGAAACAGTTGTTAAGAAGGCCTGTAGGAATCTTGGGTTTATAACTAGAGGCATAAAGTTTGAAAGCAAGGAAGTGACATTAGACTTCTACAAATTATTGGTCATACCATATTTGGAGTATTGTGTTCATTCTGGGTACCTTATTTAAGGAAGAATGTTAAAGCTCTGGACAGAGTGCAAAGGAAGTGTATTAGAATGTTACCAAGAGTGAAGGGTTTTAGATACAAGGAAAACTTAGAGAGATTGGACTTTGCTCCTTGGAGCAGAAAAGATGAAGAGGTGACCTTAGTGAAGTGTTAAAAGTTATGAACAATTTTGACAGGGTAAAGAAGGATATTTTGTTTCCACTAGTTGGTATGCCAGTAACTAGGGGTCACAATTTCAAGATTGTCAGTAAGAGAGTTAGGAGAGAGATAAGGTGAAATTTCTTTACTCAGAATAGTTAGAATTTGGAATGTGCTGCCAGGGAAATTGGTAGATACAGATTCCATAGGTGGTTTCGAAAGATGTCTGGATATATATGTGTGAGAGTGATGAATTTAGAGGGCTATGGAGATATGATGGAGAATGGAACTGGCTGAGTAGTTATTTTGGGAGCAGTACAGACATGATGAGACGAATAGTCTCCCTCTGCACTGTAAAATTCTTTGATTCAATGAATATTGAGCTGACTGGCCTGTAGTTTCTGGATTTATCCTGACACCTATTGAACAAGACTGTACCATTTGCAATTCTCGAGTTCTCTGGCACAGCTTGTGTTTCTAAAGAGGACTGAAAGATTATTGGTTGTGCTTGCAATTGCTATCCCTAATCTTTCCCTCAGTACCCTTGAATACATCTCATCAGTACCTGGCGACTTAACAACTTCAAGCACTGCCAGCCTTTCCAATACCTTTAACAATTTTTCAGCTATCATTAGGTACCAGCTATCTCCTCCATCACTGAATTTTGAAACAAATTCTTCCTTAGTAGCTTAACCACGTCCTCTGATTTTGTACGTTATGTTCACTTTTTTGTTCCTAATCTGCCCTTTTGCTCCAAATATCATCATTATCTTTTCTCACTGTATTCTCTCTCTGCTTCTCTTTTTGCATTTTTTCACACTTTCACTCGTAACTTTCTATATATAAACGGGTTCTCAATTTTATTGTTAACCTGAATTCTGACTATTAACTATTGCTCTACACCTTGTGGAAATGTACTTCAAATGCATTTGAAACAATCTCCTCTTGTTTCATAACAAAACAGAAATTGTTGGATAAACTCAGCAGGTCTGGCAGCATCTATCAAAGGCATGGTGGCTCAGTAAGTAGCACTGCTCTCTCATAGCAGCAGGGACCCAGGTTCAATTTCGAGCCTCGAGTCACTGTCCATGTGGAGGTCGTGTGGCTTTCCTTTGAATGCTCTTGTTTCCTCCCACAGTCCAAAGACGTGCAGGTTAAATGGATTGACTGTGCTAAATTGCCCATAGTGTCCAGCGATGTGTAGGCTATGTAGATTAGCCATGGGAAATGCAGGGTTATAGGGTACAGGTGTGGTTCTGGGTGGGATGTTCTTTGGAGGGTTAAAATGGACTTTATGAGCCAAATGGCCTGCTTCTACAATGTAGGGAGACTGAATCTCAGTTCTATGAGAACCTGCGGAGAGAAAGCCGAGTTAAAGTTTCCAGTCTAGTAACCCTTCTTCAGAACTGTATTCCAATCCTGTTTCACTATGCTAATCTTTGACTGAAAATTACCTGGACCAAATCTCCTCATTTCATTGAAATTGTCCTTTCGCCAGTTAATTGTTTAATTCCATTGTTTGCAGCTCAACCTTCTCTATCATTAATCTAAAACTTGGATCTAAACATTTGTGAACTTTTTACCAAACCACTAAACCAGTGAATCTATTCCAATTTCATAATAGTAAACATAAGTTTTCTTCTTTGGTATTTATTTGATATTTTCTTACATATTATTCTATGATGTGTATTAAATCTGTCCTATGCTAGTACATATTTTCAGACTTAGATCAGAAAAAAAATCACTGCATGAGGTGGAACAATATGTTGAAAATAACAGTGCTATGCTACTGTTACTTATCCCATTGACATATCATTTAGCTTTCCACAGCCACAATGCATGAATTTCAGTGTATCTGAATTGTTTATATATTAGTGCAAGGTGCTTCTCCTGTACGCAAACAAGACTTTACCTACTGCATCTGGCTGAATTTTCATCTCATGCCTGTCCATCTGAAACTTCCTAGAATGATAAATGAATGCAATGCAAAGTGAAAGAAATGAATTATCTGGCTTTTGGGAACCTTTGACAGACCAGTTTCTATAAATAATTGAGTGCCAATTAACGTAGTGTGTAACATTTACACATCCTCTAAATTGTTGTAGTATAGTGCTAACATTATGTGCTGGTGTGTTTTATTTTAGTAATTTACTCAAATCTTATTTAACAGGTTAATCATCACTATTGTAGTTTGGAAGCAAAAGTAGATACACATACAGGGAAAAATCATTTCTAGGCATTTGTGACATTTGCTAATTGCTAGTACATATACAATTCTTCTTGCCCTGGTTCGTTTAAAATAATGAACATTTTAACTACAAGCCTGGCTGTAAGCATTATGTCGTTAGGTTTCAATCAATTCTGATGAGGTAGCCACAGTAAAGGAATACTTACATGGTAATACTTGTGACCCTCAGCGGAACTAGGTTACAAAATGTCACAGAAATCAGGTTAAAGGAAAATTATTGTTATATTTACACCACGTCCTATTTTGTGTTTGGTTTAAAGTGTGCAAATTTCTTTTGTTTTGTAACTTGTCACTTGTCACTATTTAGTATCATTATATTTGAGGAGCCAATCTAATAACTAATTTCTTTGATCTCTCTACAATGTTTTCCCATTCAAGTTCCAAGTCAATTTGTTCCTTGTGTTTTATTAGGTTATTTGGAGCATATTCTTACATATCAAATACCTCAATGACATTGGAAATGCCTTAAAAGAATTACTACAAACTAATCAATCTGGATTTAATTATTATGTTGTTTATCTCTTTTATTTTACATTTTTTGCTGTACTTTTATCAATCTCTTACTCAGTTTTGATTTATTACGATACATTATATTTCGTCTAACGCATGGTCTCTCACTTTAGTTACTAATAGCTTCTTGGAATCATAATATTAATCTCCTGCACAATGTATGGAACCCTGATTTTCTTTATTGTGTGGGAAATCTACTCAATGGCATAAGCAAAAGCTTACTATGTTATCAATAACTAGGGATTAAAATTGGCTTAGTTAAAATTTCCTAGAGAAATAACAAATATATCCTAATCAATATCACAGATATAAAGTGGCCATATTGCCTATAAATAGGGTTTAAATACTCGCACCGTTTCCAGTTCTTTGAATGGGTTAACATAAGAGCTAAAATACCCTCAAGACTCAGTGATACATTTATCATTCACTGTTGTTAAGTGTTAAAAACAATTAGTCTTGGAGTGTGATGTATTGTAACCATCAATCATGCTTTTCACAAGTGGCTAACAGATGTAAAACTTGTAAGGCTATGCTATATAGGCCTCTACACCATTTTATTAATTTAACTTGTTCATATCCTAAGTCTGGTCACCTGTAAATTAGTAAATCTGTAAATTTTACACATCTTTTGTACTGTATTCTTTTGTGCAATTCATTCCGGTTTAAGCAAAATCAAACCGCTCACTTCCTGAAACAAAATTACCGTTGCCTTGAAAGGAAGAAGAAATTAATGGCTCAAATATTGCAGTTGTAATGATAGTTTGATATAATTGCTATTTTCTACAAAAATTTAACCAGGTCATCTCTAACTTCTAGACACCAATTACTTCTTACTTGTGCCATTGATTTTATTTCCCAAGGCATAAAGGAAATTCTTGGTTGAAATCAGAGTCTTGGACAAGATTAATACTGGAATTCCCAGTGCTCACTGGCTTACAACTGCGAAACTGACAGCAACTTCTGGCCTTTGCATTTGTACAATTAGAGACTGAAATCCAGGAAATGCTTTCAGTAATTCCCTGCTCGTTCGTGGTGTGCACTTTGGAAGCTCTTTAGACTGAAATCTTTAAAAAAAATTAGTGATCTTACAGTAATTTACTCTCTTCAATAGCATTATTGATGTTAACAAGTAAGATTTAACTGTGTCTTTTAACAGCATACTAATTCATAACCACGGTTGAACAAACTTTTTTGAGGCTCGAGAAATTTAATCTAATATTTGTATAATATCAGTTTTTCCACTCTGATCAAAGTTCCATAGCCGTTTAATATAATAACTCTTCTGCTTAAAGTCAATTTATGACATTTTAACCTTTAATTTTAACCTTTTAACCTTTTTACTTGAGAAAGGATGTACTGGCACTGGAGGGGGTGCAAAGGAGGTTCACTAGGTTGATTCCGGAGTTGAGGGGGTTGGCTTATGAGGAGAGACTGAGTAGATTGGGATTATATTCATTGGAATTCAGAAGATTGAGGGGGGATCTTATAGAAACATATAAAATTATGAAGGGAATAGATAAGATAGAAGTAGAGAGGATGTTTCCACTGGCAGGTGAAGCTAGGACAAGAGGGCATAGCCTCAAGATTAGAGGGAGCAGATTTAGGACTGAACTGAGAAGGAATTTCTTCACCCAGAGGGTTGTTAATCTATGGAATTCCTTGCCCAGTGAAGGAGTTGACGCTACTTCAGTAAATATTTTTTAAAAAAAGGTAGATTTTTTTTGAACAATAAAGGAATTAAGGGATACGGTGAGAACGCGGGTAAGTGGATCTGAGTCCACGAAAGCATCAGCCATGATCTTATTGAATGGCGGAGCAGGCTCGAAGGGCCAGACGGCCTACTCCTGCTCCTAGTTCTTATGTTCTTAATACATTTCCCTATCTATATTTTGCTGTCTGTAGCATTTGCATCAACTGAAGACTAGTAGTGCATCTTTCTTCCTGGCTTCTGTCTGTGAAAATTCTTCAGTATTATTAGCCACTTACCCTCATTGATAGCACCATTGCTGAATCCTTGGAGACTCCCTTGGTGCCAGATTCAAACCAACATCAGGAAGGGTGAAATCCATAATATAAGAGATTACCAGATCTTTATAGGTGCATTACTTTGAAATCAGAGGCAAACTACCATGTCAACAAAATCTGGACCTTGATGTTTATATTTACCTCACCATACATTCATCCCTCATATGTAATGTCAAGACACTAACTTGTTTCTAAGCATAGTATCTTGTCACCATCCATCAAACTACAATAACAATGCTGTGAATTTATGTACGAGAATAGATGCTCATGGTCCACTGTAGTTGCAGTTTTTAATGGTTCAAATAAGACCAATACCTGTGTTGTAAATTAAAGATTTTGAATTGTTTCTATTTGAGTGTTTTTAGGAGGTGGTTTAATAAAAAGATTATGATTAGAAAACTTGAGCATGTTGCAAATAAACCTGAATGCTCGAGGGAAGTTGCTGCCAGATCTTACAACTCCAGCAAACAATGTTCAAAGGCGACTGCATGGCAGGCTTCTGGGAAGTTGCATAACCTATCCTAGTTTATTCCCATAGCCTATATAATAGAAGTCAATGGAAATTTTTCTGAAGTGATAAAGAGCGAGACTACATTAGAAATGTAGAATGATGAAAACAGTTATTATGCAGACTTATTTGTGCACATCAGCTACTTAGATTTATTTGTTTATATATTTAATAATTTCCAGATGTGCAAAGTGTAAAAAGTGATTATTATCTCAGATTTTAATTAAATACAAATATCACAGGGGCTGAGGCATTTAAATGACATGTGAAATATTCATGCCAAAATAGACCATATCATTGAACGTTTTAATAATTGTTCTCTAAATGGTTACTCTGAAAATATATGCAAGTGATTTGCAATATTGTGTTTGGATTGCGGTAAACTATTTCTCTATATTTGGTAAATAAAAGAATAAGTATTAACAATATCAGCCACAGTTGTCAGAAATATTGCTAATAAATATCAATTATAATAGTTATAGAGTCATAAAGTCATAAAGCATGGAAACAGATCCTTCGGTCCAACCAGTCCATGCTGACCATGTTCCCAAACTAAACTAGCCCCACCTTCCTGCATTTGGCCTATATTCCTCCAAACATTTCCTATTCATGAACTTATCCAAATGTTTTAACTGTGCCTGCTTCTACCACTTTCTCTGGCAGTTCATTCCATACATGAACTACTCTCTGCGTAAAAACGTTTCCCCTCATAACCTTATTAAATCTTTCTCCTCTCACCTTAAAAATATATCCCCAAGTTTTGAACTCCCCCACCTTGGGAAAAAATGCTTGTCATTCACCTTATCTATGCCCCTCAATAAAGGCACCCCTCAACCTTTTGCGCTCAAGTGAAAAATGTCCCAGCTTTTCCAGACAGTTTTTATATCTCAAAACGTCCATTCCCAGCAACATCTTGGTCGAACTTTTCTGACCCTTCTCCAGTTTAATGATATCATTCCTATAACAGGGTGACCAGAACTGCACACAGTACTTCAGAAGAGGCCTCACCAATGTCCTGTACAATGTCCTGTCTAATCCAGAAACCTCCAAAGTTATTTCTTCTATACTTGGTAACACTGGGGTGCAACCCTCATATAATTTGAAATGAATATGATGTTAATAATGATGTTATTCTGTTATTCTGACATCAGCAGAGCTGAGAAAAATGTGATTGAGAACAAGAGAGAAAAAATGTACTCGAGGTCTGTGTTCAGGGACGTGTATGTGTTTGTGTAAAAATAAATTTTAGAGTATTACAGAGAGTGAGAGAGCCCTATTTAAATTAAAGGACAAACTAGGCATGCAAGAGCCTAAGAATAACAGCAGCCAATAAGACAATGTAGCCTCTGATATGCGATTAGAGACACCAGACACCCCAGAAACTATAAGATAGTTTAGGATCAACGAAAGGACAATCAACAAACAGAAGTTTATATGAGAAGCACAATCCATTGACATAGCTATGGTAGTCCAAGGCATAGTTTCTGGATAGTTCTCTCAAAGCATGCTTGGATCAACCATTGCAAAACTTTGAACCTTATCTGGCCAGAAATAAGAGATTCTAGGTGGGATTGTACAAAACAAGGAATTAACGTCTTTAATAATCGAAAGGACAATTCTGCCAACATTTCAGTGGTGCTGCTGGAAAGCTAGCCAGAGATTTAATGGGAATGAAGAGCACTTTCTATGTCTCTAAAGCCCCTCATCTTCCACCAGCCTCCTGATCACAACCAACAGAGAAGATCAACTTTCTTCTTGCTCTTGGTGGGTGTCAGGATTTGAATTTGGGGTTAGAACAGGGTAGTGTCCCAAAACATCCAATTTGATTTCACTAAATGATTTTGTGTAGAATAATGGAGGAAATGCCTGGGTAGTAATTTATTCCACATTTTGGCTGTGATTTCACTGGTGGCTACGTAAAGTGTTGCATACAATTTGGCTTGAATCTCCAGGCTTGGAAACCTTGGCCTGACATCTCACTTTGTTAACCACTGAGTGGTTTCTCCTGGATACTACATATATATCACTGTGAGTTGAGATCAACAGCAGGCTCAGTTAGGATGTTTCTATTGTTAAACAGCTTGACTATATTCATTGTTTAACGTGACACTTGAAGAATGACAAATGGAATATCAGAAAGCAGTTGATGTCCATGGAAATATGCTGTGGCCAGAGATAATGTGCAAACAAGGCAAGGAAAGAGATGGAAGAGGGAAATATGCAAAAGGATTTATTTTGGTATGATGCTTATAGCAGTGTCAGAGATAGATAAATATTACAATAAAATAAATGTGTTAACTATGTGCATGCATTGATAAAATCCACCTTTGACGAAAAACCTTTACAATAAGTAGGATGTTGATGGATCAATTTATGAATCAAAAGCATGGAATGGTTATTACATGTTAAATTTGTCATGCAGAAATACATTTATATGTTTTAATATACTATTCCTTTTTTGACTAATCTTCAAATGTTATCTTTGTTGCATTAAGTCCTCCGTAGTGCACCCTTGATCTCAATCAGAAAGAACAGCCAGTCATTATGCTGCCACATTGTGTCTTCAATGCCTGTCAATGAATATCATTGATTTTACAATCCTTAAGGAAAATGTGTTGCCAAATTTATTTGTTTGCAAATAGAAATAAGTGGCAATTCACCAGGAAATGTCTTTTCACTGCCAAACATGGATAACTTTTTGTCCCAGCATGTTAGTGCAAAAATCCATTGTGCAACAATTGGACTATAGCTTAACTGATGTGTTGAGTTTAATCAATATATTTATTTCCCATTAACTGTAATGTTAACAAAGAGGACCAAGTTTGGTCTGTTGGCAGTTGGCAGAGATGATTGTTGCATGAAGTTTGTCAATTATAATCTGTTTTATATTCTGGTTTACAAGAATACGAAGTTCATAAAAACCAATCCATTCCTGGAATGTCACGGTAGAATGAAATGTTTCAGGGTTTTCAAACATGCAGTGACATTTCAAAAGTTCTGGTTTAGAATGTTGTACAATTTAAAACTGAAACAGGTATGTTCACTTCAGCTTCTCATGCTAAAATTCAAGAATGAAAAGTTGACAGATCTCATTTGTAATCTTATTTAAACTTTATCTATTTAATCTCTGTTCAAAGTGACATGAGTTCATTTTCATTAAGCATCTGCACTGATGAAAGATTCTCACAGTATATATTGAGTTACAGCTGGGCAAAAGATTAGACAGAATTATGTTGTTTGTGACCCGTTATATGACTTCTTAGCTTTATCATTGGCTTTATATTATTTAAATTTTAAACTTTAGTATAGTTTATTTTGGTGACAGTTATAGAGTTTAGTATCTTTACATAAAACATCAAATACCCATTGTTAGCATTTTGTTAATAGAGATTTTCTTCCTGCAAATTTCTTATGATGCATTATGTTAATAAATGATGTGCAGGGCATTACAAGTTATACTGTTGCTAATGTGTTCTGGTAATGATTCTACACTTAAAACATTTGTTCCCTCCACAGATCCAAGTGCTTTATGTTCTTGATTAAAGCATGTTGCCATTTTCAGGTTTCATATCGTTACTTATCAGGAAATAAGACATAAAACCATTAGATGTAGGAGCAGAATTAGGCCATTCAGTCCATCACATTTCCTCCACCATTCAATCATGGCTTATGTGTTTCTCAACCCCATTCTCCTGCCTTCTAAACAAGAACTTATCTATCCCTCTCTTAAAGACACTCAATGACATGATCTCTACAGCCTTCTGTGCCAACGAGTTCCACAGATTCACCACCATCTGAACTTTTGTGTTATGTATGAACTTGATTATTTTATTTCAAATTTCTATTTATCATTTGGCAGTTAAAAAAATGATTAGAGTTAAATCAAGTGATGTCCAGTGAGCATGTTGACTCATTCACTTTTTTAAGAGTCAACGATGATTTGGAACTTCAGTTCTGCTTAAAAGTATTTATCATGTTCATATGAAATTCTGTTCTCTATTATTTTAGCAGCATCCTTACCCCATTAGGATTAAACAGGGTAATTGTTTGCTTTTACTCCAGTTACTTTGAAATTCACACAAGTCTGTTAAAGAATTTTACTCTAAACTTTGGATTGCAGAAATCCTAGATTGTGGAAATTCATTCTCCAGGGAAATTAAAGAGCAAGACTGACCTTCTGGCAATATAATTGGGATTTTGCTGGTGGGTTCTTCTTGGCTAAGGAATGCTGCCAAGATTCCACCTTGCATAGTTGCTGAACTGAATGCAGAAAATTTGGTTGTATTGCCTGGGGTAGAATGAGAGGTGGGTTAAATTCATGCATCACTGGAACACTAATGTTGTGAAGATAGCACCGACCTAAAGTAGTTAAATCTTATTTTCTGGAATTCTTCTTGCAATAAAACCTCAGAATTCCGTGCTTAGGAAGTATATATTGGACAGCATTTAAACATTTGGGTTTGTCTGCAAGAAAGGAGGCTGTCAAAACCACAGCATTAGTGCCCTGATCCTGGATTTTCCAACCAGTTAGTGCAGGTTCACGTTCCTGTTGCGTACCCAGTCCTGATAGTTAACATCCCTATACTTAAAGGGAGCCGAGCAGGGGTCTGAATGGATTTATTATGGAATTACCCAGATAGAGAGAATAAATACAATGAAGGAAACTTGAGGTAGAAAGACAACATTCCTGTTCTTTAATCCATCCCTGAAGGTCATGTTATGGGCTGTAATGCTGACAGAGAAAATTCCTAAATCACAGATTCGCAGAATAGTTACAATACAGAAGAGCTATCATGTCTGTGATATTTCTTTGAAGGAGCAATTTACCTGGTGCTACTCAACCTAACTTCTCCCCAGAGCGTGAGCATTCTTCCTCCTCAGCTTTTCATAAATGGGGAGAAATAGGCTCTGCAGCCAAGTAGGGATACATGGATATGGCTCATGAGATCATTGGAAGTGGTATCTTGCACATAGATCCTGTGCTGAAAGATATTAACTGCATTCTGCTTCTCTCTCCACAAATGCTGCCAGATCTACTGAGCATTTCTACTCTTATCTGTTCATTTCTTTTTCAGATTTTTATCATTTGCAGTATTTGCTTTTATATTTACTCATGGTGAAGAGTGTCTCCTGATAACTGAAATGTGATGGTTAGCCCAATAATGATTTTGAACCCTTCTCAACTCCACTCCATACCTTGCATGTTGCACAAGTCCTTCAAGCATTGTGCAGGAGCTGGAGCAAGGAAGGCCTAAGTTTCTCAGAGGAGGTTGTGCATTCTGAAGAAGCATCAACACAAAGTTCAACCACATCCTGCATTCGCTCAGACTTACAAACCTTTCTGGTACCTCCATGGCATGTGATTAGGTTACCTCACAGCTAAGCAGGGAAGATATTGGAGACAGGGACAGCAGGTGGAGAGAGGCTATCAGAGGATGCAGGATACTCCAACATCTCCTCACTTAGACACAAATGCTTAACATGTGGATCATCTGAAGCAGCAAAACAAACTGTGTGTGGTTCTGTCAGCAGGTTCGGTCAGAGGCACTCCCCACTAATGAAGATGGATTGGTGGAGATTGTTTCTTTGCAGCGATGCTCACCTCCAGCAGAAGAATGATCACCTGTATAGAGCTTCAGACGTGGAAAATAATTGAGTGATACTTATCCTTACTAATGTTGTGCGAGTTAAATGGGATTGAGGAAAGCTTTACTTTGGCTATTCAATATCTCACTGATGTCATGTAATCATAGAATCATACAGTACAGACAAGGCCCTTCAGCCCATCAAATCCATACCACTAAAATATACTAAATCTCCAATAATCCTGCTCTCCATGCCTATAGCCTTAAATATTATGACACATCATGTGCTCATCCGAGTAATTTTTAAAGGGTGTAATGTTACCCGCCTCAGCTATTCTCCCAGGCAGTGCATTCCAGACTCCACCATCCTCTAGGTGAAGAAACAAAATTTCCTCAAGCATCCTCTAAACCTCATTCCATTCACCTTAAAGGTTTACCGTATATTAATGACAGCAAATAATATCCACCCTGTCCATGATCCAATTAGCCTTATACACCTCAGTCACATCCCCTCAGCCTTCTCTCCTCCAAAGAAAACAACCTGAGTTTATCTAGTCTGCCTTCATAGCTATGATGTTCCATCCCAGGCAATGTTCCTCTGAATCTGCTCTGCACCCCCTCCAGTGCAATTACATCCTTCCTATCGTGCAGTGATCAGAACTGCACATAGTACTCCAGCTGTGCCCTAACTAAACTCCTGTACATTTCCAACATGACCTCCCTACTCTTATAATCTATGCCGTGGCTGATAAAGACATGAGTTCCGTATGCCTTCCTAACAACCCCATTAACCACGTAGAAATAATAGAAGGAAGAGACACTTTATAACTGCCCTTGGGAATCACTTGCATGTTTACACATCTGTCATTGTGTCAACGTTAATGAACATAACTTGAAGTGGATGCTAATGCCACATTTGAGTTCAATGCCATGGAAAAGTCCGCTCCCAACAACATTACACTCAGTGACAGCATCACCCTACGCCATCCCACCTCCATCAATGGCCCAGATACCTCTCAAACACACTAAGTGGGTCTACTACTTAAAATCACTACTTATTATTTCTGATAGACGAAACATTTACTCGTGTGAATAATTTTTGAGGTTTTAAATATTTTATCATACAAAATTTTCAACACTTCACCCAAAGCCACTTGTTAATTGTCAGTGTATAGTTCTTCAGATGGACTTTTCCTGTTAGTACCAGTTCCAAGTAGCCATGATTTAAACTTTAAATTGCAATCCTAGGAAGTCATTCAAGTAAATAAGTGAAAAAAACTAATCTGTTTCTATCCAGAAGGGATTACTGGAAAACAGTCAATGAAGAAACTGCAGCACCATATCACTAAACCAACTGAAATTAAGTAATAAAGCACAAACATGAGCTCCACCTGGAGCTTTCCTTGTCTGGACAACTCAGCTACTTACTAAACAAAATTACAGAGCTATCAGGATTTTGTATCTTCTTACCGAGGTCTTTAGAACAGTCATAAATCTACCTCAAATTAATGTCAATAACATATGGTATAACTAACTTTACCAGGTGTTGTTTATGTCAGAGCTCAGAATTAATAACTGACACAAACTGCTACTATTACCAACTGAATACCTTTGGCATCATTACACACAAATATGAGTCATTTCATATATTCATTCCATGAAATCAAGAAAACACTAAAATAAAGCTGTCAGATTTTAGCAACTGATCTTTGAGTATTTTGCAAGTGATCAATTCATAGAATAGGTATCTTCTGTCCGTAGATTATGTTACTTTTGCCTAGGGCAAGTTGTTACTATATGACTGTCCAAACTGCAGTAGCTTACATTTTACAGATATGGAATATCAAGGCAGAACTGCTTAGCTGACTTGTATTTCAATATGATGAACTTATGTCCCAGACTTCTAAATTTATTGTGCTTTGATGTTGCGATTATGAAGACTAGTAATTATAGGTTTAAACAAAAGAAAAATTGGTGAGCCTTTCTGTCAGCAGCACATTTTTAGGAACATTCTTTTGTTAGGTGTTTTCCTTTTGAAGTAATTATAGAGAACTCTCTTCAGCTTGACTTGTAATCTCAAAAGGAGTTTTGAAGCATGCAAAGTGTTAGCTGCCAAGCAGCATGACAACAAAACTACTTTTAACATCTGTCTTTATTTGTATTCATGGGTAGATAACAATGACATCAGAAAAATGTAACTGCAGAAGGTAATTCAATATTGTGCATGTTTGAGTAATATTTCTCAAATATAATCAGAAAAAAATTGAAAAGAAATAAGGTGAAATTATTACTCTGAAGTAAGCTAATTAGCTGATATTGTTATCCATCAATACTTGCTGTTGAAGTATGTGTTGAATTATTTGTTAGTGATATATATTAAATTCCTTTTAATATCACATAGTTCAATATATATTCAAAATATACTACAGTATGGTGACAAAATTTGCTTTTGGCTTTATGCAAACTCGGACAGTCGGAAAACACCAATGAATTTTATGGAACACTTATATGGTGCAAATGTCCAAAAATGATGATTCTTCTTTTGAATTATTAATATACAAAGTGAATTCTTCAACTCTTCATTAGAATATTTTAAGATGGACATTTTGTAATCGTTTATCAATCTTCCCAAATTGTTCACAAAGTTTAAAATAAAAATATTTAATGGAACATCAGCGTGCAAATAAAAGGCTGAGATTTACTGATTTTATTTCACCAAACAATATCTATATTTAAATTAGCATCTCGTTGTATAAATAGCCTGAGTCAGTAAGCAGAAATAGTAACCATTATATTATCCCTGAAAGTTGCCACCCAAGTTGATAGGGTTGTTAAGAAGGCATATGGTGTGTTAGGTTTTATTGGTAGAGGGATTGAGTTTCGGAGCCATGAGGTCATGCTGCAGCTGTACAAAACTCTGGTGCAGCCGCACTTGGAGTATTGCGTACAGTTCTGGCAAGGATGTGGAAGCATTGAAAAAGGTGCAGAGGAGATTTACCAGGATGTTGCCTGGTATGGAGGGAAGGTCTTATGAGGAAAGGCTGAGGGACTTGAGGCTGTTTTCGTTAGAGAGAAGAAGGTTAAGAGGTGACTTAATAGAGACATACAAGATGATCAGAGGATTAGATAGGGTGGACAGTGGGAGCCTTTTTCCTCGGATGGTGATGGCTAGCACAAGAGGACATAGCTCTAAATTGAGGGGTGATAGATATAGGACAGATGTCAGAGGTAGGTTCTTTACTCAGAGAGTAGTAAGGGCGAGGAATGCCCTGCCTGCAAAAGTAGTAGACTTGCCAACTTTAAGGGCATTTAAATGGTCATTGGATAAACATATGGATGATAATGGAATAGTTTAGGTTAGATGGGCTTCCAATTGGTTTCACAGGCCGGTGCAACATCGAGGGCCGAAGGGCCTGTACTGCGCTGTAATGTTCTATGTTCTATGTTCTAAGTGAGATAAACTACAGCCCATGTCTGCTAAGACTCAATACAGAGGCTGCAATTTTGGCTCAGCTTCATTATGTGCATCTTAATATGTTAAGAATTGCAATATCTCAAAATAGCAAGATAGGTAGATAATTTGAGGAAATTTTTATCGAACCAATGGTAGGTCTGAAATGAAAGAAATCTTTGAATATCCATAAGTATCAATACTTTGGGGAAGTAAGAGTTGATTCTCATTCAAGACTATTCTATGGACAATCTCTTGTGCTTCAAGACCAAATGCAAATTAAAATCCATGCAATGGCAGACTAAATTTAACTTGCAAGATAATAGGGAGGAAGGGGCTGGTATAATCCAACAATTTTCTGATATTGGCCTGACAAATGTTTGTGATTTCCCTTTTCCTTCAGCCTGGAGGTGTCTCAGGCCAAACTGTTCTTTTACTATTAGTGCTAATCCAATTACTATTGTTGTAGAAAGTGGAACCCTAATGTCCAAATAATATTGAAGTTTTTTTTATTTACTCATAGCAGATGACTGTTTTAGGCTTCACTAATGTTTGTTGCCCATCTGTAGTCGCCCTTGAAAAGGTGGTGGTTAGATAATTAAAGTAATTAGTATGCATGTTCTGGCAAAGTTTAACTGTTTGCTTAGATATTGAGATAGGATCCTTCTCTTCAAAATATGCCATTTGAGTTAAATTAGGGTAAATCAAAGTGTTAGGTCTTACAGCTTTTCCTTCTGTGAACAACATCCAGGGTCCAGGAAAGCAGAAAAAAGAGGGTCAACAACAATAATTTGAATTTATGTATAACTTTGTTCTCTACAGTTTAAACTGGCACTATTTTCTGTTGCTACTACTCCTCCCCTTCTTCCATTTTTTTTCCAGAAGTTCATAAAGACACTTTCCTCCCTGCTCCCCCAAACTAGCTTGTTGAAATTTTTTCCATCCTCAGTTCAAGACACTCTCCCTCCACTTGTAATTAAAGCAATCCCTTGTTATGTTACTAATCTCCTTCCTTCTCTTCTATCAATGAGTGATAGCACTGTCTTCCATCCACAGCATACTGCTTGCATCCACCTCATCCTAAAAATATTTTTGCCCTTTTCTAATCAAAATAGATTCATCTTCTGCCTAAGTCATGTTATGGCCTTCCTTTCACTTTCTCTTCTTCCCTCCAAAAGTCTTTACGATTACTTCTCTCCTCTTCTTTAATAAGATAAAACAGAAATGGCCAATTTCAGAGTATTCAGAGTTAGAATCCCTACAGTGTTGAAACAGGCCATTTTGGCCCAACAAGTCCACACTGACCTTCTGACGAGCATCCCAGCCAGATCCATCCCTGTAACCCTGCATTTCCCATGGCTAATCCACCTAACTTACACACCCCTGAACACTTCGGGCAATTTAGCATGGCCAATCCACCTCACCTGCACATCTTTGGACTGTGGGAGGAAATCCATGCAGACACAGGGAGAATGTGCAAACTCCACTGTCACCTGAGAGTGGAATCAAATCCGGGTCCCTGGCGCTGTGAGGCAGCAGTGTTAACCACTGAGCCACCGTTCTGGGAAATAAAACAATTAGCCACACCAATGTCCCAGCGGAAGGTTGCAAATCCACACCACCTCTTCTTCACAAAGAATTTCAAGGGTAAGATATCCTTTTTGCATTCCAGTGACAAGATATTGTGCACAATACTTATTTGAATACGAAAAGTGAAGGAGGACGCATCCCATTCTTCATCCCTGCTGTTAATAGACTTCTGAATGGACTTCTTTAATTTTAAACTTAATGTTAATTTCACTCTTTGTGCATCCCTGCAGCCATAACATTGTATTCTTCACTCTGTTCTATTACCCTAATATACGTTATATGGTATGATCTGCTTGTACCGCATGCAAAACAAAACTTCTCACTGTACCTAGGAACATAAGATAATAATAAATCAAATCAAATCAAAAGATTCTACAGCCTGCTGGTACATTGATCATTTAAAATAATGGATGGAAAATGCAGCAGTTTAAATTTATGATCTATATGTCCAATAACTTAATATAGGGAGAGTTATAGAGTTATAGGGACAGGCTGAGTAGACTGGGGCTTTTTTCACTGGAGCATAGGAGGTTAAGGTGACCTTATAGAGATTTATAAAGTCATGAGGAGCAGAGATAATGTGAAACCAGAGGTCATTTCCCCACAGTGGGGAATTTCAAGACTTGGGGCCATATTTTTAAGGTGAGAGGAGAAAGATTTAAAAGGGATCTGAGGGGCAACTTTTGCACACAGAGGAATGCTCGTATGCGGAATGACCTGCCCAAGGAAGTGGTAGATGCAGGTGCAGTTATAACATTTAAAAGACATTCGAAGAGGTAAATGAATAGGGAAGGTTTAGAGGGATATGGGCCAAACGCAGGCAACGGGACTAAATTAATTTGGGAAAACTTGTTTGGCATGGATGAGTTGGACCAAAGGGTCTATTTCCATGCCTTATGACTCTGATGTATTTTGCCCAAGTTGTTGGAGTTGGGGAATGCAATAATTGAACATTCTTCCAATTTGGTCAACTTCTGTTCAATTTTGCTCAATGCACAAATCTGGAAAAGTAAAGGACAGTTGACAGATCTGTTAAAAACAAACCTAGATATTTTGGCTATTTTACAGGAAACAGTACTCAAGCAAGGAAGTATGTTTTTATAAGAACAGGCCTCAGCTTAGGTATAGCCCCTGATACTTTTTTAGCATGGTGTGGATTGTCAATTGTGATCTGGAGGTTTGAGTTTCTAGCAGGCATATTTTCTTTTGGTGGGATGCCTGCAAGGAAATCAGGCTTAGAGACTACTTTCCTGTGGCTGGGGAGCACTGCAAAAAATGTGTCTCCTGTATATGCAGGTACTGTACCTACTAGTGCAAGGGGGGTTGTTGGAGAGAGATACAGAGAGTGGTGAGACTGCATAATTGGAGAGTGATGGGGTGGGATGGGAGGGCAGAGTCTGCAAGGACAGAATCTGGGAGTTGGAGATCCTTTCCTGGCTGATTCCTGGGAGGCAGGTAAGCTTGGAAGTTTTTTTTTACCTCTCAACAGTCACAAATGCAACTGTTTTTGAGTCTTTACCAAATTACTCCCAAATTTGGCCATCGCACATCAGGAAGGATGCTCTGAATGCTTGGAGAGGGTGCAAAATTGTTTTAACTAGAATGGTAGCAGGGATATTGGGACTTTAGTTATAAGGAGAAACTAAAGAAGCTTAGAAAGTTCTCCTTTGAGAAGAGACAGTTGAATGGAAATGTAATACTGTAGATGTATTCAGTTTTAAGGAGTTTCCATAAATTATATAAAAGGAAATTGTTTCCTGTGATGTGAGATTTTTGATCAGATGAGAAACATTTAAAACACTTCAAAATGAACTAAGAAAGACAGCTACGAGGAAAAGCCAGAAAACAAGTGATCGATATCAGGGTGATAATGAGTGAGACCAGGTTGAATGTAGAAAGTTCAATGCAGAGGCTAAAAAGACAGTAAGGGATGCAAAGAGAAATAAGAGTTCAGAATCCCATCAGCACCATGGAATCTGCTTCTATTCTCACTGTTCTAGGAAAAAGCAATGTTGTAAATGACTCACAATGTTCTCTAGTATACTTGATTCCTCAAAATGTAGCCAACTCTTTCGCCTTGGTCTCCTTGGTTTAAAACAATATCTTCCCTTTTTTAATCCACCGAACAAAAATAAAGGAAATAAAAAGATGTGGTCTTTTCATTCCTCCACCATTAAAAAAGATGAAATGACATTTCAAAAAAATGCATTCAATCAGAAGGCATTTGACACACAGTCAACTGAAAGATGAGACTTGTATCCATTAATCTTTACTTCCCCTTTTATAAATGTTATGAAATATTTTAACATCTCTTAAATCCTTAAATTATTCTATCATTTTATATTTTGGGACAACGAATTTGGGATCACATTGTATTTTGAAGCAATAGAAGCAATCATTACATTGAAAGCTTTAATCAATTGACTCCTTCTGAACATTCTTGTAGCTCACATTTTGAACTTTTTGATGAAGGGTTTTTCCCAGAAACAGGAAATTCTGTTAGCTCTGTGATTGCAGTCCCATTCTCTGAATAAAAATAAAGTTAATCTATAATAATATTCAATATCTGAATTAAAATCTTCACTTGGTCATGCAGCGAATTCTTCTGCACCAGTATCTAAAATAAAATTGAGTTAACTTAGTTTCATGGTCAATGCTTTTGGATTGTCTCTGATTCTAACTCAACCATATACTCAAGCACTCCTGCTCAATAAAGTCATCCTGCAGGTATGAACTAGAAACATTTTCCCAGTCATCTGGCTTCAGGCCTGTTTCTTGCTTTCAACTGAATTGCTTGTTTTGTCACTTTTGTCACACAGTTCACTAATGTCTACTAACTCAGTTTAAAACAGAAGCCTGATGGTTTCAAGTCGCTGATCAGCATTTAAGTTAAACGTCAGTATTTTATTGTAACATTGATTGTTTTGAACTATCATATCAGACTGAAAATCTATTTTTGGAGACACACTTCTTAATTTTTCATTTGAAGCACGTCCGTCATCTCTGCAGCAACAGCATTTGAGCTTACTGACCTTTTTTTTATTTAATCCAAATCTATCAAATCATTTTGCTCATCACATTGCATATCAATACAACAATCAATGCAAGGAATTTGAATCTCAGTTGCTTCATGTTTTTGTCCCAAGTTTGATTATTCTGATTGGACTTTAATTTCCTGCACCTCATTTCCTACTTTCATCATCTGAATGTAAGCCCTGTTCTTCTTCATCAAATTCACCAGAGATTTTCCGCACCCCAAAGCCGACATCAAACATTCTAGGAAATGTTGATACTTCCCGAATAGAGTTTGACACATCTAATTGAATTTTAAAGGGGAATTTGTAGGATGAGGCTCAAAAATCATTTGGCATTCCTTTAAGAGTTGCCTGTATATCCTTAGCTTTCTCTATTCTTGACAATGTTATCATTCCAGAGCATAGAATGAAAGATCTGGGCATGATGCTATGGTGGACACTGTTAAAGGATGATCTATGATATATGTTGATTTAAATTAACAGGATTTAGCCTGTATTTCCTTGTTCTCCAGCATATTGGGCAAAATTATTACTTCCTGAAAATTGCTGTCAAAATTTAAACATGATGGCATAGCCATCTGAATCTGCTGTAAGAAAGACACTGAACAGCTGTTCATATTCTTCTAACTGAACAAACTTTTGTTGTCTATCTTTTGTTATGACACAGTTATTCATTCTACATTCATGGATTAGGATTTTAGATTCATTACTTTTAATTTTTTTTCAAACAAAATAATGATTTCTTAAATCATTAAATCATAACTAGGGCTTTCCTCTGAATTGTCCAACACATTACTGAATAGTTTTTGCAAAACTGGTATGAGTGCTAAAGGTTTGTTCTCATGTTGAGGTTTACCTACTGCCTGACATGTATGACATATTTTACAGAATTGCACAATATCCTTGTGAAGTCTGGACAGTATAAAATGCCAGTTTATCAATGCTTAACTTTTCATTATTCCTACATATCCTGCCATAGGAATTTCATATGATACTTGCAATATCTCCTCACACAATCTTGGAAGTGTGACTATCTTATGAACAACTGACCATTCCTTGTTCACAGGTCTGTGAAAGTGTCTCCACTTCATCATTAGTACTTTGTTTCTAATATGATGGCAAGCACTCTGGTACTCCTTCATTCTCAGCTTCAGTGTGAGACACCTGTGCTAACTTGTTTAATTCAGGATCTGCTTTCAGGGCGTCAGCTAATGAAGACATGCCAAATACTTACTTTGAATTATCCTTACCATTAAGGAAAGGTTTGGCTACTCTAATATGTGTCTGTGGTGATGGACCTTATTGAGTCATTGCTTTGGTTACCAAACTCAATGGAAGTGAGGAGAAGGGGTGAGGGCTGAAGGGCAGGAGACAGATCAAAAACGGCCGAAGCCCCTGTCAACCACACGGGAGAGTCTTCAGTTGAGGGAAAGGGAGACAATGTTGGAGGCAGCCCGGTGGAAGGTGACATCATTGGAACAGATGCAACTGAGACAAAGAAACCAGGAGAATGGAATAGTATCCTTGCAGAAAGCAGGGCATGAGGAAATGTAGTAAAGGTAACTGAGAGAGTTGATGGACTTGTAGTGGATCTTAGTGGCCAACATATCCTCAGAAATGGAAATATTTAAGTGAAGTAAGGGGAGGGAAGTGTCAGAGATGGATAAGGTGCAGGTGAGAGCAAGATGGAAATTGGAAGCAAAATTGATCAATATTTCTAATTCCAGACAACAGCAAGGAACAGCACCAAAAACATCATTACTGTATTGGAGAAAGAGTTGTGAGTGGGGGGCAGTGTAATACTGGAACAAGGAATGTTCCAACAAAGGGTACATAGCCCCAATCCATGTGGATACTTTGGCCATATTTTTGATGAGTTAAATGAGAATTTGTTCTAAGTGAGAACAAGCTCAGTCAGGTGAATGAGGGTGATGGCAGATGACTGTTATGGGGGGCTCTTTTCAAAGAAAAATTGGATAGCCTTCAGACTATCCTTTTGGGGAACATTACCTCACACCTTCCCACATTATATTCCATCTGCTAAGTTTTGCCCACCCACTTAACCTGTCTAATTCCCACTGTAGACTCTTTGTGTCATCCTCCCCACTTGCCTGTTCACCTATTTATGTGTCATCTGCAAACTTGGCTAAAGTACATTCACTTCCTTTGTTCAAAACATTAATATACATTGTAAATAATTGTGACCCTAGCACTAAACCCTGTGGCACTCCATTAGTTACAGTTACCATTCCAATAATGCCCTTTTATTGACATGGATAGAGGATTGACAAACTAATAGAAGACAGAGAGTTGGGATGAAGTAATTGGAAATCCAAATATATTACATCTATTGCTTCTCCTTTATGTATCCTGCTTGTTACTTCCCCAGTTCTTATAAATTTGTCAGGCACAATTTCACGTTGATTTTGCTTGTAATATTATATTTTTCTGACTGCTTTATTTTTGCAACCGAACATTTTCCCAATCATAGGTGTTAAGGTGGGCTATATTTGTTGTATTTTGTCTCCTTCCCTTTTTGAATAAAGGTATTACATTGGTAGTTTATCAAACTTCCAGAACTTTTCCAGAACTTAAGGATTCTTGGAAGATTACCAACATCTATTATCTCTGTGGCTACTTCCTTTAATATCCTAGGAATCATCCAATCAGTTCCAGAGGACCTATCATCTTCTAGCCCTAGATAACAAGGTGTAGAGCTGGATGAACACAGCAGGCCAAGCAGCATCAGAGGAGCAGGAATGCTGACGTTTCGGGCCTAGACCA
>NC_063344.1:34862386-34882922 GCF_021869965.1 Rhincodon typus
GTTCCTACCATCTTTTAGCCCTATTAGTTTCTCCCAGTACATTTATTCTCATGGCAGTTATTGTATTTATTTTCTGTCCTCTTTTTACCCCTTGTTTTGGCTCTTTTGGCTTGATATAAGAAAGAGAATTGCACAGCAGAAAAAAGCACAATTTCAGATGAAGAAATATCCATACACAGCTTTTTTTTTTTGGTATTCATTGATGGGATACGGACTTTGTTGGCTGGACCAGTATTTATTACCCATCTCCAATTGCTCTGGAAAAGGGGGTGAGCTACTTTCTAGAATTGCTGCAGTCGGTTTGGTGTAGCTACATGAACAATGCCATTAGGGAGGAATTTCCAGGATTTTGATCCAGTGACCCTGAAGGAATAGTAAAATATTTCCAAGACAGAATGATGAATGACCTGGAGGGAAAATTTATGTGATCATGTTTTCATGTGTCATTTCCCTTGTCCTTCTAGATGGTAATGGTTGTGAATTTGGAGGGTGCTGCCTGAGGAACCTTAGCAACTTTCTGCTGTTATTTTGGAGGTAGTGCACAGTGATTTAACTCTGCATTAGTGGTGGACGGAGTTCATGTTTTTGGGTATAGCGCCAATCAAGCAGGGTGCTTTGTTCCAGATAGTGTCAAGCTTCTTGAGTATTGTTGGAGTTGCATTCATCCAGGCAAATGGAGAGTATTCCATCACACTCCTGATTACATTTCCAGGAAGCTATGTAGCTGCCACTGTGGGCTGTGTCCCACACCACACCTGTACATTCATTACTGGTTTCTCCAGCCACCGATGGACATTTCGAGGGAATGTAGCTCCTGACTTGTAGCTTGGAGACAATAGACTTCGGGGAGTTAGGAGTTGAGTTATTCACCGCAGAAATCCTAACCTTTGACCTGTTCTTTTACATGGCTGGTCCAGCACAGTTTTGTGTCAATGGTAACCCCAGAACGCTGATTGTGGGGGAATTCCATGATGGTAATGCCATTGAAAGTCAAGGAGTGGTGGTAAGATTATCTCCTGTTGGAAACGGCATTGCCTGGCACTTGTTTAACACAAGTGTTAGTTGCCACTTGTCAGTTCAAGCCCAGTTACAATCTAGGTCTTTTGGTATTTGTACATGGACTGAGGAAACGTGAATGGTGCTGAACATTGAGCAATCATTAGCGAACATCCCCACTTCTGACCTTATGATGGAGAGGAGCTCATTGATGAAGCGATTGTAGATGGTGGTACTGAAAATAACTTCATCATGAGAAAATCCAGCCCCCTATCTCTGTTCATCCTAGTTTACCAATAGAATGCAATTTTTCGTTTTTACACAAAAATTGACCTACAAAACGACAGTTATGAACAAATATTTAAAGTGATACTTGAAAAGATAGGGCTTTGATTAATTATACTCATTCATAGTAAATGTTGAAATGTTAATTCTTTTGATTCAGAAAAGGTTATTAACTAGAGGGCTAATTTGTTTATGTCTCATCTGGAGTTGTCTAAACTAGCTTTGAGCAATTAATACATAAAAATGTCTGATAATAAGTGTTCATACATAATTTAAAGTTTCAGGTGAAGTAAAGATGAAATTTAAATGATTGTGAATATTAAACTAGCACCTATTTTAGCATATATGTAATACAGAATAGCTTCAGTTTTATTACACTGCAATGAATTCTAAAAAAGACAGATGGATTAGCAAAGGAAATTGTGTGGTTATCAGACATCATTAATGCTTAAAATAATATTATTTAAGGTATTATTGACATAAAATGCATGTTACATAATAGATATTTTTTAGTCTTAATGTTACTGAGTTACTTAATGGGCCCTGAATATCCCAAACTTCTTTAAAGCAACTGTGAAACCCAACACTGAAAAGCAAAGGTTTTTAATTAAAACTAACACCTGTCACAGTCAGAACTCTTTAAAAAGTTTGATTTAGAACAGAGCTGCTTTTGGAATTCAGATGCCTGCAAACTATCAACTGCAAATCTGTGTTCACAATGCCATCTTTGGGAAAAGACAGCCAATACGGCAATCTGGCTATTATCAAATCTTTCAAGAAATGTTTAAAACGATAGGACTTTGACTAATTATTCATGTTAACTGACCTTGAAATTTTGTTAATTCTTTACAACAGAAAAAAAAATCTATTAAGTGGAGGGATAAGTGATCTATGCTTCATTTGCTAGCATACTACATGTAAATTGAAATTAAATCAGGAAAGATTTTAATTGCATCTGAATAGCTCAATGACAGGAGTGTGCAAGTCTCCCACTGGTGCATTAAAACTGGGTTCATCGAACATTGGAAAACTTTGCCAAACACTTTGTAGCATCAAAGCTGACAGGAAAATAACCTTGAGTTCAGCAGAATGCCTTGGGGAAGGCAATAATATATACCTGCATATTTAGATTAGTGTGACTGGTCTCCTTTCTGTGGAATAACAAGAGTGTTGCAGTTCTTTCAAACTAAGCATACATTTAACCAAAGCAGGTCAGTAAGGGTTTAATGGATGGTTTTAAATATTCCATCAAAGAAAGCATCCAGTAAACTTCAAACATTTTTTCACACCATAATGAACATACTTGGGACAATGCTAACAAATTCTCAGTGAACAAAATCAGCTAGAGAAAAGTTTTGAGTATTGTGCACGTTATTCACTGCATTATATGAACCATCTCAGTTGTCTTCAAACTTTCAGATGTTTACTTTTAAGTATTTCATAAACATGTATACAAATGAGAAAAGAAAGCATAATCACACACACTTTGGGGAAACTTTCACATCTTCTAGGGACTACCTGTGGAAGGAGCTAAAAAAGTTTTATTTATTGTCATGCAACCACAATCATGCTGTGAAGGTGAACCTTTTATTCTATCAGCATTTTCCAGACCCCAGCTAGAGCACCTTGGGGACCAGCCAGTCAAAGATGCCTAAAGCTATTTCTCAAGTTATTTTTCGAGACACATATTACAAGCTTCTGAGAACAAGGCAGGGCTTTTTTTTTGCCATCACTGATCTCAACTTTCAAGCATGCTACTGTCAGTGAGCCTGCTATTAATGGATGTTTCTGCAATAACCAATGAGAGGCCTTCACTCTATAAATGTATAGATGGTATGTAATAACTAAAATGTAATCACGGATATGGATCTTTTTGCCAATTACTCTGGCTCAATTCCAGCTATTACTCATTCACGCTCACACATTCAGGGCAAGAGGTTTCGGGAAAGAGAAGTGAACTGTTGGCTCGCTGCGAGGTATATAACCACCCCTAGGGAGTCCTGAGCCTCTGTTCTTTATACTTTTCATGCTATTCTTTCTTTCCTCTATTACAGAATTTATGGTCTGAAGCTGTGGTTCACAATTTTAGTACCCAATCTCTAAACTTAAACAAAAACAATCTGACACAATGCTTATATATTCATTAGTTTGAGCCTGATATTAGAAAGCAACTGTAGAAGTTATTTAGACATGATTGGAACATCTTTAATTCACGGTTATAAATCATTTCAAAAAAGATGATAGATGAAGGATAAAGCGGATAAATCTGGGAAATCTGTTTATGCAATTTTCTGAAAGCATTGTAAAGTGCTGATAATTACATTTAAAAATATTCGGGAAGAAAAAGGCACTTTGTCAAGAGCTTGTTAAGTGCTTATTAATGAAAGATTTTCATCTGCACATTCATGAACTTTGCAACAATTTGAAGAATATTATTTCTTGTTTGATTAATTTATGAGCAAAGATGAGCAAAATTGTACTTCTTCTATGAATAAGCTAATGAAAAATTATCTTTTAAAGCCTGCGATGGGTCATCTGTTGATCCACCATAAAGACCCCAATCCATTCTTCAGTGACTGTTTTCATTGGTCGTGGGCAATGACTCAACCTTCCATCAATTTTTACTCCTGCTTACTAGTTGTGACATCATCCACAGCAGTTTTGGGCAGGAATCAGTGTTGGGATCTGTAGATGAACATTGGGAGTTAAAATCTTCTGGAGGTCAAATTCTGGGAGGTCCCACAGGGCACCTTGATTCTGGCCTCAATACAATCAGAGTTACTGGGTAGCTGTTTGGGTGTTCAAGGGTATTCTGAGGCCAACACTTATGTTGCAATCTTAAAGCAGCCTGAATAATGTGGACCATGGCAAGAAATGTAGCAGAATTGCATGAAAAGTCCAGCAAGGCCTATCTTGATATTATGAATGACTTGCTTCATTTGTGGGGTGGGGTGGTGTGCAAATCAATTATAGAGAGGAGTGGTCATCCTGCCATTCCTGCTGCTAACAGGCTTCCTAATGTCTGCAAAATGCAATTGTCAGGAATTGAACGCAAACAATTTAGTTTAAAACAAGCAGATCTTCAAAACAATCCACAGATGGGCCTGTTTCTTGACGGTAGGTTTATCACTCACCTGTTTCAACCCTCCCTTTATCATTGTGATGGCGTATTATCTACACATTTGCACATAGGTACAATGCCCCAGTGATGATTTTGTGACATTGTCCCATTCACCTGGGATAAAGTGTTGAATTTCAGGTTTAACTGTAAACGTGGAATAAGCTGAATGCGGTTGTGGTTAAATGGTTTTATTGATGGTCCAAGGACATGTTCCCCAATTCAATTGCCTCGTATATTTTTCTTTTGAGTTTAAATTGTTTGATGCACTTTAAATACTAGTAAGTACAAATAGCTATTGTAATTTCCTGCTTTGATGTTTCAATTATTAACTCTTATGTGGATTATAGTTGAGAGCTTCACATTGTGTGTTTTCTATGCTATTGGCACAACAGAACTGCTGAAAGGCGAGGTGTGTTTTTTGCAATTCTACTATTTTTTAGGGAAGGGCTAATCACTATTTTCACCACTAGTGTGGTCAAAAAGGGCATATACTAAAAGTATAAAACACATTCTCCTTAAAGAAACAATATCTTTGTGAAACATATTTGTCCAAGCTGGTGGAATATTGGCTGAGGTTGAGGGCCGTATACCATGTTCAATATGAAGATGTTGTCTGCCAATGATGTAATCATGCAATTGTTAAATATTTCCAGACAAAACTGTATGAGAAAAATGAGTTGCTTTTAAAGAGGAGTTAGTTTAGGTACAATTAAAATACATTCCAAAGAGGCAAAGTCATGGGATTAACAAATCAAGACCTCCATGAATGTTGAAGGGGATAGGTAGCAAGATGAAGCACAAAATGTTACATCAACAGATGGATAATATAATGGACTCTGAAGGTAGAAGGCTCACATGGGAAGTAAAAATGAACAAGTAAGAGAAACAAAGATAGAGTACAAAATGAGATTGCCAGCTAACATAAAAGAACATTCAAATTTGTGTTAGCATTTACAGCAAAATTTTGGTAAAAGGAAATGTGGGGTCAGTTAGGGCAAAAGAAAGGAAGGCTAGTATTGACATAACATTGTTCATGACCACAGGCCAGCTCAAAGCTTTAAAGCCAAAGAAGTGCCTCTTGAAGTATAGCTACTGTTGCAGTACATGAAATGTAGTAGCTAATTTGACATCAGCATACCTGAACAACCCTTTATTGTTTTTTGACTTTTTTTGTAAAGCTTGATAAGACAAAAAAAACTTCCTGTGCCATTTAAGAGGCAACCATAATGCTGTGGGTTTGAAGTCACAGGTGTTGTCAGCCATGTATTCCTTGTCTTTTTTTTTCCTTCATTCATGAACAGGATGAGGGCATTGCTGTCTAGGCAGCATTTATTGCCCATCCCTAATTGCCCAGAGGGCAGTTCAGAGTCAACCACATTGCTGTTGGTCTGGAGTCACATATAGGCCAGACCAGGTAAGGATGGCAGTTTCCTCCCCTAAAGGACATTAGTGAACCAGATGGGTTTTTCCGACAATCAACAGTGGATTCATGGTCATCATTAGACTATTAATTCCAGATATTTTATTGAATTCAAATTCTACCATCTGCTGTGGCAGGATTTGAATCCAGGTCCCCAGAATGTTATCTGGATCTCTGGATTGACAGTCCAGTGATAATACCACTAGGTCATCAACTCCCCTCTGAGACCTGTGAGGCCAACTGCTGACTCTGCTTGGAGATGCAAATATATATCAGAGATGTCAAATGTATATGACATACGGATCTTGGCAGCTTCCTGAATATCTTACACAGATAGACATGACAATCATTCAGTGGTTGCCTACCAGCTGAATTTTGATGGAAGTATTCCTTTTAGCTGATGAATACTGTCGGGTAATTTGAAGTCCCCTGGAGTGATGCATGTTGAAATCTATGACTTGCTGCACTCTGGGAAACTAACCATGTCAGCAAAATTGAGGGATCTGTCATTGTGATTGGCCTTATCAATCGTGGAGAGTCCATAAATAAACACAGCATTCACCACTTTGGGAAAACAACTGCGATTTCTTACAGGAGTCAATGGTGAAGGGGTTCAGAGCCATGGTGAACTGGGCCAACTAGCAAGTAAGCTTATTCCAGGAGACTGCAAATGTCAGCAACAACCTGATCTGAAAGTTTGAGTCTCAGGCACTGGTGCAACTCCATGTCCAGGAAGCATATGGCTTACCTGTATATCCTGTGCTGAAGTTTTCACCTCCTGTGAGCTGCAGTTCTTCATTCAACCCAGCAGGCCTGAGGGATAGACCACTGCTGCTGGTACTGCTCCTCCTGCTCTTCATCAGGAATCCAAGATGAAGCTGCTGTGAAGGCTGATGACAGGTAAATGTGGATCAAAGGAAAAGAAAATGCAAGGTAGCAAAAATTACTGCCAAAATATTGTAAATCACTTTCAAAGTAGTGAAAGCATATTTTTAGAACAGATATTGAGACCAAAAGCATCTCAATTAGGCAAGGAAGCAGCTGTCATCTTTCAGTTTATAACTGTTTTCTGTCTATTGCTCAGCTCCATTAACTCAGGCTCTCCTACCACCTTCTGTAAGCTGGTGAGTTTAAGAAAGCCTGGGAAACCCACATTAAGACAGAATCCTTGATTAAAAACCTAATGAATTGCTTTCTAACATGCCTGACTCAGACCTGTCTGTTTCACAAGGATTTCTTACTCACTAACAAAAGAGTTCAAGTCAAATGCAAAAATCAGCTGGCTCCTGCCAGCTTTCCAACATAACAGTAATTTCTCTTTTTTTAACCAGAGGAAGTGGTGGAGACGGGTGCAATTACAGCATTTAAAAGGCATCTGGATGCGTACATGAATAGGAGGGGTTTAGAGGGACATGGGCCAAATGCTGGCAAATGGAACTAGATCAGATTGGGATGTCTGGTCAGTGCGGATGAGTTGTACTGAAGGGTCTGGTTCCATGCTATATGACTATCATCGTCGTCATTGGCCGTCCCTCACAGGCCAGGAGGACTCTCTTCCACTCTGAGGGTGAGTCCACAGGTGGCTATACAGATCGATGCACCTTCTGCAGGCTCTGTTACACCTGGGGCAGAAGGTGGTTGTGGGAAGACGTGAGTGGGGCATTGGTGTGGCATCGAGCTCCTTTTGCTGTTTTCGCCTGGTCTCTGCTTTACCTGATGGCAAGCCTCAATGTGCTCGACGCCTTTCCAGATGCTTCTCCTCCACTTTGGATGGTCTTTGGCCAGTGATTCCCAGGTATTGGTGTAAATGCTGCACTTTGCCGGTAAGGCCTTGAGGGTATTACTGAAGCGCTTCCTCTGTCCATCAGGGGATTGCCTACTGTTACAAAACTGGGAGTACAGCACCTGCTTGGGGAGTCTCATGTCAGTCATATGGACGACTTGCCCAGCCTATCGTAGCTGATCAAGGGTGGTCAGTGCCTCAATGCTGGGAATGTTGGCCTGGTCAAGGATGCTGGTGTTGGTGCATCTTTTGCAGGATCCCGCTCAGGCAACATTGGGGCTACTGCTCCAGTGCCTTGAGGTGCTTGCTGTAGACAGTCCATGTCTCAGAGCCATATAGGAGCGCAGGAACCACCACAGCTCTGTAGACCATCTGATCTGATGTTGTTGTTTTCGAACACCATTTTCCTTAGATGGCTGAAAGCTGCACTAGCAGCATGAAGGTGGTGCCGGATCTCTTCATCAATAGCTACTTTGGTTGATGGATATTGGAAGTACTGAAAGTGGTCAACATTCTCTAAGGCCTGCCCATGGACCTTGATGATCAGGGACTTTGCTCCACATGCTGGGCCAGGTTGGTGGAGGACCTTCACCTTGAAGATACTCAGGGTGAGATCTCATATACGTCTGTAAAGGTGCTGATGAAAGCAGAGAAAAGAACTTAACCCAGTACATGGCCTTCTTCAACCTTACAAAGGCCTTTGACATCATCAGTTAGGAAGCATTACGGAGTGTCCTCCTCTGTTTTGGTTGCACCATGACGTTCGTCACCATCCTTCACCTGCTTCACCATGAAATGGAAGTTGTGATAATGACAAATGTCTCCATCACCGACACATTCCCCGTTTGGACAGGTATCAAGCATGGCTGTGTCATCGATCCAACACTGTTTTCCGTCTGCCTCGCGACAATGCTTCACCTTACCACAGACACGCTCCCCATTGGAGTGGAGCCAACTTACAGAACCAGTAGAAAATTACTCAACCTCCGCCACCTTCAAGCTAAAACCGAAGTCACCCAAACAGCATCATCGAGCTGCAGTATGGTTGTGTATGCGCAATCTCAGAGGATGCATTATGACTCTATAACCTACCACACACACACACAAAATCTCTCCTGCTTCAGCAGAGTAGAATTCAGCCCTAAATAGAATTTCAGCATGGCCAAATACAGTATTGAAGCAACTTGATTTTTTAAAAAAAAGATGTCTCTAAGAAACATGGAATCATGTTAATTCTTTGCATTGGATGGCTTTGGTTCTGGTGGAAAGTTAACACGGAAGAAGCCTGAAATAGGAAGTCAACCAACCTCAAATTTCCCCACTTTTCATTGTAACAGAGGTAGGATAAAGACAGGCATCAAATCTGTTCACTGGAAATATGCTGGTTATTTAAATACATTAAAGAGATAGCGTATATTCATTTGATAGATTTTTTTTTAAATACAGTTGACCTGGTTTTCCAGACAATACCCATCCCATGAAAGGTGACATGATAGGCTGTGGAGTGACTTTACAGCACTTTACAGGAGTAGGAGCAGGAGCAAGCTCAGTAGGCTATCTTACTGTAGAATTCCCTGTCTGACAAGTAGCTGGCCTGTCAGTAAGGATAGCTGGGAGTGAGAAATCCACAGAAAAAAAAATATATCTATTAAAACTGTAGGAAGTTCAGGAAAGCCATACTTATAGATTTGCTAAACTCAAAAGAGCCTCTGCATTTCTTCTCCATTTGAAGTGAACATCTAACATATTACATGCTGTTAACATGGAACAAACCATGACAAAAGAATACAAAGATAAGTCTGAAACGGAAATATGGCCCATAAGTTGTAAATTATCTTTAATATCTTGTAACTAAACTCTGCAAAAGCTATTGTAGCTCATTAATTAGAATTAGTGTAGTGTAATCAGCCAAATTAATTACACATAATGATTCTGACTCTAGGATAACAAACAAAGTATTGTCAACGCAACTTTACATTGAAATAGACTGACCTAGACTGGAATATGGCCAGAAAGTGTTTCTTTTCCTTAATGTATTTTCCTTTGGTTCAGCATCTTCGAAAGAATACTGGAGAAATTATTTAAAATCTTACAAAATGTTCACAGCACAAAAACAGGATTTTTGGCCCAAAAGACCCATTGGGTGTTTACGCTCCACGCATGTTCTCACAAAATATTTTTCATCAAATCTTATCAACATATCCTTTATTTCTTTCAGTAACATGTTTATCTAGCTTCCCCTTGAATACGTCTGTGTTATTTACTTTAACCATTCAGTATGGCACTGAGCTTCACATTGTAATGTCTGTCTGAAACCATTGTACAAATCTTCATTGGATGTATTAGTGACTATTTAGACTTAAGCTCTTCGTTTATGCCACGATATCAGAGGCTGTGCTTAGCAACAAATCATAATTTCTAAGATTTAAGGTGGTAAACATGATGTGGAGGTGCTGGTGTTGGACTGGGGTGAATATTTCACCTGACAAAGGTGCAGTGCTCCAAAAGCTTGTGATTTCAAATAAACTTGTTGGACTATAACCTGGTGTCGTGTGACTTCTGACCTAAGGTGATAACAACTGATGATAACTTAATGTTTCAAGAGAGTTGAATTTATGAGAATGTGACAAGACTTAAATCAGGTAGGTTGGCGAGAACACTAGATTATGATAACTGCCTTACAAATGACTAATGGAAAAGGTTTTTAGCTGTACTCATGGAAAATACAGCAATACATGTTAAAAATGAGACAATACAATAAAATAATATCCAAGTAAATGAATATTAATGACGTAAAGCAATTAAAGAACCCTATAGCATGGAAACAGACCCTTTGGCCCAATCAGCCCATGCCAAATATAATCCCAAACTGAATTAGTCCCACCTGCCTGCTCCTGGCCCATATCCCTCCAAACCTTTCCGATTCATGTACCTATTCAAATGTCTTTTCAACATTTTAATTGTACTCACATCCACCACTTCCTCAGCAAGTTCATTCCACACGTGAACCACCCTCTGTATAATAAAAAATTGCCTCTCATGTCTTTTTTAAATCTCTCTCTTCTCACATTAAAATGTGCCCCCTTGGCTTGAAATCCCCCATCCTAGGGAAAAGACAATACTAATACCTCTATCTATTCCTCTCATTATTTTATAAACTTCCATCAGGTTGCCTCTAAACCTCCTTAGGTTACCATACAAGCTTTTTTCATAGATACAAAAATAACTTGCAAGAGAAGAGGAGGAATCCTAATATGAGTGGAATTAAATAACTGATGTTTTGTTGACAGTAGTATGGTACATTCTGTGCAATAGCATTATGCAACGAGATTGATGTTATTGTATAAGGTAATGATTCTGAAAGAGTTAAAAGATTGATAGAAATTGCATTTCACTCCACCCAATCTAATGATTTCATATAGTCTAGGGTGAAGGGTCAATGAGTCCAACTCTTGATCCTAATGGGCTCAGACATGCCATCCCTGACTTCAGAAAGCCTTTGTAATTATATATAACTAGCTAATGTAATTGTACCTGCCACTATCAGGCAAAAAACTATCATTGTTGTTAAACTAAGTGCCTCATCTGGTTAAGACTTGTGAGTGGTTCATCTTCTATAACTAGTAGCCAAATAAGCCCTTAGACATATTGAATATGTTATACAGCAGGATTTGCAGCTGCGTTACACCCCACTGTAAGCTGCAGAAGGTTGGTTCAAAAAACATATGACATGAGGATCAGAAATGAAATCCTTGCTTACATGCCTCAAGGTAACAATGGTGAAAACAATACATTCAATCTAGAAGAAAAAAAAAGTCAGAGGGCATGTGAGTTTTCCATTTTAAGAGCATTACTGCTTTAAGATTACTCAGGGAGACAGTCAGGAGCTGCAAAGGGTTGAGCAGAATCGTTGAACTTATGGAAGGAACAGTAATTGTACTTCAGGCTAAAATATTCACCTCGGAGCTGGTAAGAGGCACAAAAAAGACAGTGTGGGCAAGTAAGAAAATACAAAACAGTAGTCACATTTGTCATTTAATGAATCTTTAAAGAATAAGGATATGTAGGAGCATTCTCCTTTTAGGGGAAAGCAATTGTTTCTGCTGTGGTAAATGAAGTTAAAGATCCTTACATGGGGAGAAAAAGAAGCTTTGAATTAATCACACAGAAGGCTAAACTGAGAAAGATAAAGAGAAGTATTTACTTTATACAAGTGTCATCAGCAAGGCAAACGCACATTACAAGGCGAGGCAACAACAGCAAAATAAAAGGCCATTAGATAATTTTATAATGAGCCACAGTACTGCGAATGTTGTGCAGCAGATACAAGTTGAAAGAAAGGGTAATTTAAGAGATTTATGAGATAGACTCCAACAGAAGATGATAGAAGAATTTTAAGACTGCAATAATATCCAGAGACACATAATTTAGGCAGATTCGGCTGGAAGATCTATTAAGACCACAATCACATATGTTTATTCGGAAAATGTATCGTATCTTCAGCTATGAAAGACAGGAGGACCTCCACTTTGCTGTGAAGAAGTGGGAGAATCTCCATTCTTCCTGCAAAATGTGAAAATTATCATTCTGATTACAAATAAAAAGGACCTCCTCAGAAAGCAGTATAGGTACAGTATAGCTAATTAACATGATTGGTTTGGAAAATAAAGAGCAGCAGAGGATGACTAAAATATAAATCAGGAGGAATAAGTTGCAATATACGGAAGCTATCTAGGAATGTAAAAGTGGATAGAAATAACTTAAAGGTATTTAAAAGGAAAAAGAGTAATTAAAGTGACGTTGGTCCTCTAGTGGGTGACAATAGGGAGTTAATCGAAAAGAATAAGGAAATGGATTAAACAAAAACAAATTGCGCTATTTTCACTATAGAGGATGGAAGAAAACATTAGCTGTAAAAGCTAATAGCTGTAAAACAGGAGGTAGAAGGGAGACAGGGACTTGTTGAAATTACAAACATGATGGAAATGGTATTCGCGAACTGATGGAGCTATAGGCTGACAAGTCTTTGGTTCCAGGTGGACTTCATTCTAGAGTTTTAAAAGAGGTTGCTGATATGGTAGGAGGGGCACTGCACTGCTGTTCAATTCCCAAAATTCCCTGGATTTAGGGAAAGTTCATTCGACTGAAAATCTCAAATCTAATCCCTCTATTAAGGAAGGAAGAGATGCAGAAAACAAGAAATTATAGGCCAGTTAGCTTGAAGTCTGTCATGGGAAAGTTATTTGCATTGATCGTAAAGGCGTTATAGGAGCATTCTTAGGAAAAGTTAAGGTAATCAGGGAGTCAGCATGACTTTGTACAAGGAAAATGATGTTTAACCAATTCATCAGATGTCTTTGAAGGAATAATGTACAGTGAATAAAGGACAGCACGTAGACATACTGTATTTGGATTTCCAGAAAGTATTTGATAAATTGCCACATCAACAAGTATTGTGGAAAATAAGCTCATGGTATACGGAATAATATATTAGCATGGTTAGATGAATGGCTGGTTGGCTGTCTTGCAGAAAACAGAGTCTTTGTCTGATTGTTAGAATGTGCTGAATGCAGTCACGCAGGGATCTCTGCTGGGCCCTCAACATTTTACAATTTACATCGATGACGTAGATGAGGTGGGGTAAAGGCATGGTAGCTAACTTCACAGACAACACCAAGGTAGGTAGTAAAGCGAAGACTACCTCAGGAATTTGCAGAGGGATATAGATAAGTTGTGTGGATGAGCAAAGAGTCTGGCAGACGGAGCTCAGTTTGGGCAAATGTGAAGTTAATCACTTTGTCAGGAATAATGAGAAAACAGAGTAATACTTAAATGGGAAACAACTGCAGAATACCAAAGTGCAAAAGGATTTGGGTGTTTTAGTACATGAGCCACATAAAGTTAGTGTGCAGTACAGCAGCTAATCAAGAAGTCTATTTATTTTTATGAGAGGAATTGAATATAGAAGTAACAAATTTGTGCTCATTCATACAGGGCATTGGTGAGACTACGTTTCGAATGCTATGTGCAGTTTTATTCTCATTATTTAAGGATGATCGTAAGTGTATTGAAGACAGTTCAGAGGATGCTTACTAGATTAATTTCTGGAATGAGCGTGTTTTATGAGGAAAGGTTGAAAAGGTTAGGCTTCATGGAACTGCAGTTTAGAAGAATGAGGGACAATTTCATTGAAATGTGTAAGATCTTGAATGGTCTTGACAAGGTTGACACAGAAAGTACGTTTTCCGTGTGAGTCAGACTTAGAACTAAGGGGCAAAATGAAAGTTTTAAAATTTCATTCTCCACTATTGTCGGCCAAACAGATCCTTGGACTCCTTATGCAAGGGAGGACTGGTGGCTGGAAACATTGCTGTTAATTTTTTTGTATATGCGTACACCTCTGAGGTCCATGTGTAGCAGCAACTTCTGGAAGTCAATGCTGCAAATGGCATTGGCAATCAAACACCACGCATGGACTCTCAGAGCATTGACCAGCGATGTAGCCTCAAGGGAATGTCAATGACAATACTCTATCATCAACCCTAACCTGAGTCCAACACTACCCTGACACAAAACCAAAAAACAAAATTATTGGAGAAATTCAGCAGGTCTGGCAACATCTGTGGCGAGAAAGCAACATTACGTTTCAGCTTCAGTGGCACTTCTTCACAGTCCTACTTTGTTAGAGTTAGTTCCAGAAACAAACACCAGGTTTCAGCGTTACTATGACATGATGACATATGCGTTTTTAAGAGAATGTATCTTAGTCTACTGTCAATCATTACTATCAATCAGCAGAATATGATGTTTTAGTCCCATACAGTTACAAGCTGCAGTGATAGAGTCCTGATGTACAGTACATAGTCTCACAATAATAGTTATCTGTAAAAAAATGTCCTCTTCAAATGAAGAATAAACATCATTGTTTCACCAGACCTTGTGTGTTATTTGTATGTTTTGAAAGAAAAACGTAACCACAGTAAAAACATCACTGTAAAATTTGCAAAAGTGATAGTTATCACTGACAGGTATAGATTAGTTCCTTGAAAGTGGTGTCGCAGATAGATTATGGAAGTCAGGTGTATCAGAACGAAGAGGAGCACCAGAATTTCTGGCAGCAGGAGTTTGACCTCACCTGAAAAGTGACAGGGAGCAGCTCTACATTAATGGTGCTTTTCTTCTCATTTCTCCCTGTATTATTTTTTTCATTCACAGGATGGGGCATCGCTGGCTAGGCAACATTTATTGCCCATCCCTCATTGCCCAGAGGGCATTTAAGATTCAAGCACATTGTTGTGGGTCTGGAGTCACATGTAGGCCAGACCAGGTAAAGATGGCAGTTTCCTTCCCTAAAGGACATTAGTGAACAAGATGGGTTTTTCCGACAATTGACAATGGATTCATGGTCATCATTAGAGTCTTAATTCCAGATATTTATTGAATTCAAATTCCACCATCTGCCATGGCGGGATTCAAACCCAGGTCCCCAGAACATTGTCTGGGTCTCTGGATTAACAGTTCAGCAATAATACCACTTGACCATTGCCTCCCCTGTACGTTTTATTTAAAGACAAGATCACCCCAGCCAGCTAACCTCGGTACGTTGTTTTTCATCCATAGAATCCCCACAGTGTGGGAACAGGCCCTTTGGTCCAACAAGTCTACACTGACACTCAGAGCATCCCACCAGACTCATTCCACAAACCCATCTAAACTACACATCCCTGAACACTACTAGTAATTTAGCATGGCCAATCCACCTAGCCTGCACAACTTAGGACAGTGGGAGGAAACCAGTGGAAACCCATGCAGACATGGGGAGAATGTACAAACTCCATACAGACAGTTGCCTGAGGGGTAATTGAACCCAGGCGCCTGGCACTGTGAGGCAGCAGTGCTAACCACTGAGCCACCATGTCACTCATGTTTTGACAATGAGGGTTAACTGGTTGCAATGAAAATAGTCTAAACAACAATTCCCAAATGTGAAATGAATGAGAAATTTTATATCAAACAACAGATTGCTGCAAAATCTTTTCCCATCCAAACTCAGCACTTTAGTTTTCCACTTTTTCCTAGGGTGGAGGCAGCTATTACGAGAACGCATAGTTTTAAAGTGAGTGGAGGTAGATATAGGGGAGACGTCAGAGGTAGATTCTTTACTCAGAGAGCGGTAGGGGCGTGGAATGCATTGCCGGAGAAGGTAGTGGAGTCGGCCTCAGTAGGGGCATTTATGCAGCTATTAGATAAGCAAATGGATGATAGTATAAGGTAGGGGTGGAGGTTAGATAGACCTTAGGTTTAGGGTAAAAGTTCGGCACAACATTGTGGGCCGAAGGCCCTGTATTGTGCAGTATTGTTCTATGTTCTACGTTCTATGTTCTATTTCTATCACCGTCACCAGCTGTCCCCCTTATGGTTTCTGCTGCATCATTGAAAGTGAAAATTGGGAGAGATGTACAATAGGTGGCTGATCTGATATCAAAAGTTTAATACTGTTACCAACCAAAAAAATCAAAAATCCAACCTTTCCACTCTCAAGGCAGTTTCTTTATTTTTCTCCTCTAGAGGAGACATCGTTCCCAACAAAGTACTGTGTCTCAGTGTTTCTGGTTCGTAGCCATATTCTCCACCTCCTTATGCACAGTTCTGCTTTAAGCTCAATCTAATGTTGTTGTGATGCTCTTGAAATGGACTTCTTACACTGTCCCGCAGGCAACAATTTCTGGCGCCTTGATATCTTTTGCCTAATCAGGAATTCCTACCTACAGTGACTCTGTCAGTGAGCAATGCAGCATTGGAGAAAGGAATTGTATCACTGTGGCCCCATCACACACATTGAGAGTAATTGTTCTACATAATATACAGTAACTTGGTCTTGGTTCTGCTACAGCTGTATTCAGTCAGTGTGAAGAGATAATGAACCATTCTTTGAGTCAGCACAATATCTGCAATTTGAGGTTACATTGTAACAGCTAAATTGTTCCTCAAAGTGAAAAGGATATACACAAAACAGAAAATGCTGGAGAAAATCTGCAGCTCTGGCAGCACCTGCAAAGAGAAAACAAGCTAACATTTTGAGTCCAGTGACCCTCCTTAAGCTGGATAAAGGGTATACATGTTTGTATACTGTAAGTACACTTATCATAAAGTGATTTCAGTTACTGGCAGTAAACAATGAATTTCTCAGCAAATGACTGTGTCATAGCTCTTATTTAACATGACATTTCGCAAAACTGGAGCTTCAGTTAAATTACTGTCATCTATTAAAGACATTACATTTCAAGTTGCTCCTTGGCAAATCAATATATCCTCTGATTTCCATTATCTCTGGTGTTAATCAAAACAAGATCAAATCAAAACAATGCAAAAGTCTTTTTTAAAATCTTGCATAATGATTAGAAAACCACTGGATTGACCAGACAATAGGCAAAAGCCATTTTGCAATGTCCTGCCCTTCATGAAGATTTATTTGGAAGACTTTCTTCTAATTGATCATATACAACCATGTTCTTCCTTGAACACTTGTATCTTTAATAGTCTAAATTCATACCATGTGTTCTACTTGATTTTATGCACTTAAATCTATAAACATTTTTTATCTTTTATGGTCAAAGGAAAAAATCATATCTGAAAGCTCCTAATCTCCAAATAGATTACCAAGCACTAGCAGTAGACAACTATCTCATACTCTCAAAGCACCAACATCAATCTGTCACAGGGCAGGTAATCTTGGAAGGTATTATAACATGTCAAAATATTAAAGCATAATGGAACTGCTGTTAAATTTAATGGTACAACAGAAATTCCTTTGTAATAAATCAACAATAATTTATCAAGTATAAATCAAGGGTAAATATATTCATTGACTCAGTTTATCCAAAAGTAAATTTTTATAAATGAAAATCTCTGCAATTCTACAGGGCTACACACATGTTTCAGACTGATGAATGAGTATCTTAGCATTTAATATAGAGGGCAGTGCACACTTGAAGTGTTTCAATGCATCAGTTACCATTTTGCTTAAAGTTAGATGGTGAGAAACCAAAGATCCACACCTGAAACAAGGGTTAACAGTTTTGTGACTGTAGATAGATGTCCTGGCATTAGCTTGAGGACCTCTCCTTCTTTGCAAAGTTAGGTTGCCCTGAATCCACTAATGTCAGACCAGATAATGTGCTATGTGATGTAGTTAATTACTTTGGGCAAAAGATAACATCCAATCTGACTGGCAAAAATTACAACTGTACAAAAGTGGCAGATGGGGTTTAATTTAGATAAATATGAGGTGCTGCATTTCAGAAAGGCAAATCAGGGCAGTACTGAAACACTTAATGGTAAGGTCCTGGGGAGTGTTGCTGAACAAAGAGACGTTGGAGTGCAAGTTCATAGTTCCTTGGAAGTGGAATCGCAGATAGGTAGGATAGTGAAGAAGGCGCTTGGTAGGCTTGCGTTTATTGGTCAGTGCATTGAGTATAGGAGTTGGAAGGCCATGTTGCGGCTGCACAGGACATTGGTTCGGCCACTTTTGGAGTATTGTGTGCAATTCTGGGCTCCCTCCTAGAGGAAGGATGTTGTGAAACTAGAAAGGATTCAGAAAAGATTTACGAGGATGTTGCCAGGGTTGGAGGATTTGAGCTATAGGGAGAGGCTGAATAGGCTGTGGCTATTTTCCCTCGAGGATCAGAGGTTGAGGGATGACCTTATAGAGGTTTATAAAATCATGTGGGACATGGATAGGGTAAACAGGCAAGGTCTTTTCCCCGGGATGGGGGAGTCCAGAACTAGCGGGCATAAGTTTAAGGTGAGAGGGGAAAGATTTAAACGGGACCTAAGGAGTAACTTTTTCACGCAGTGGGTGGTGCTTATATGGAACGAGTTGCCAGAGGAGGTGGTGGAGGCTGGTACGACTACAACATTTAAAAGGCATCTTGGAAGAGTATGTGAATAGGAAGGATTTAGAAGGATCTGGGCCAAATGCTGGCAAGGGGACTGGATTTATTTAGGCTATCTGGTCGGCATGGTCGAGTTGGGCCAAAGGGTCTATTTCCATGCTGTATATCTCAATGAGTTGAAGTGTCAGAAAAGAAAACACATAGCAAACAATAAGATGTGTTAAAAAAATTACTAAATTTTGCAAATTAAACAGGTAAACTGAGTCATGGTGTTTGTAACTACGTGTTGTTCACGAATATGCTCTAAAATTAAGTGTTCTTAAATCTTAATCTCTGGAGGATTTCCATAGTGCCTTTCAGATGGATGCCTGACAGGTGAGGCAGTGGAAATGTCATTGGATGGTTGCCTGGGTCCTGCTATTTCAGATGATAACGGTTGCCATTGGCCATGAGATCAAGCTGCCCAGTTAAAGTCGTATGTTAGTTAGGACACCAATGAATCCTGTCCGTCACTTCAATTTTGACTTAACTGAAAGACCAGCTGGTTTCCCTCAATGTGAAGACCAGAGCAAAGGATCGGGAAACTGAAGAAATTCTCTAAGTACATACTCCTCTGGGACTTACAAAGAAAGTTTAGGCCACAGATGTCTTTCCTTTTTCTGGAGAAAGCCATTCACAACTTCCTATTACCTAAATGCCAGGGGCCAGCAGCCATTTTGTGGCTACTTCATTTCCATTCAGTTCCTCTCAGAAGAAACAGAGGGAATTCAAACACAGAAAAAAAAAACCCACATCCATTACGTTTTAGGACAATGATCATGTATGGTACTTGGTGTGAAATTTAGGGAGAAAAAAAACATTATTCAATAGTTTTCATCAAGAAATAAATATGATGTGTTGAAAACAAATATTTTTGTAAGGATAAGAAAGCTTCAGGTGTATAATTCACTAGCTTCACCTGAGGCAACAATGGGTTTTCTGTTACTGTCCAGACCAGGAGAGAAAGGATTTGGATGAAGACTTCGTTTCAGTTCTCAAGGACTTCAATGTAATTTATCCAGCAACAAGTATGTATGTCTGAAAATGCTAATTTACCTGGCACACAGTGCAACTTCCTGTCTGCAAGAGTCTGGAATTTTTGGAAAAATAACAAGGTTACTAATTGTAATTCATGCTCATTTTATTGAAAACATCAGAAAACCCATGTGACAACAATTAAAATAAATACGACAGTAATTTGCTTTAAATGGACTTTAAAATTTACAGTTAAAGTAGCCAGGTACAGAAGCACGTTCAAGTATTTGTTGAATTTGGCAAGGATTACAACCAACAAAAAAGTTCCAGGAATACACATGGGAGCAGGATGTGTTTTGGTCTTGATGAATTACTAGTATCCTCCCTTGCAAATTGCATGAAATTCCAATTGGGCAGTGCATGGAATTAGGTTGTTTTTTTTTCAACACAAATAAATTTTATATATTTGTTTGAAATAACACAGATCAGAACATTTCAGTTAAAATGTCCAGTGACAGCAAGATAGCAGCTTAAGTAATGCTGCCTGGACAGTGATGTCCTCATCCTGTTAATGAATAAAGAAAAAAATATATAATTCCTTATTTTCTTTTTACCACCTTCTTTAATTATTGAGGATACGTTAGCTACCCTCAATCCATAGGAATTGCTCCAGAGTCTACAGAATCTTGAAAGCTGACCACTAATGCATCCATTATTTCTAGGGTCACTTCCCTAATTACTCAGGGTTATAATGATAAATCTATGTCCTATTTATGTCACAAAACTTTCATTTTATAAAGAACCTACAACCTGAAACAGATAGTCACATTTGATGTGTGGTGGTAGGCCACTTTAAAAAGATAAAGATACTGTCAGCAGTAAGGATACTGATTCCACTTTGAGTCCATTAACACCCCATTAAACCCAAGAAAATTGACCCAAATGTGTCCAATCGATAACAAACAACAATCAACAAAACTAATTAGTGCTTTGAGACAACAAGGTGCAGGGCTGGATGAACA
>NC_063344.1:34883322-34952505 GCF_021869965.1 Rhincodon typus
AAACAACTGCACCTCCCAGTCGCGAACCATTTCAACTCCCCCTCCCATTCCTCAGACGACATGTCCATCCTGGGCCTCCTGCAGTGCCACAACGATGCCACCCGAAGGTTGCAGGAACAGCAACTCATATTCCGCTTGGGAACCCTGCAGCCCAATGGTATCAATGTGGATTTCACAAGTTTCAAAATCTCCCCTCCCCCTACCGCATCCCAAAACCAGTCCAGCTCGTCCCTGCCTCCCTAACCTGTTCTTCCTCCCACCTATCCCCTCCTCCCACCTCAAGCCGCACCTCCATCTCCTACCGACCAACCTCATCCCGCCCCCTTGACCTGTCCGTCCTCCCTGGACTGACCTATCCCCTTCCTAACTCCCTACCTACACTCACCTTTCCTGGCCCCATCCCCGCCTCTTCGACCTGTTTGTTTCCTCTCCACCTATCCTCTCCTCTATCCCTCTTCTATCCGCCTCCCACTCTCTCCCTATTTATTTCAAAACCCCCTTCCCCTCCCCCTTTTCTGATGAAGGGTCTAGGCCCGAAACGTCAGCCTCTCTGCTCCTATGATGCTGCTTGGCCTGCTGTGTTCATCCAGCCCTGCACCTTGTTGTCTCGGATTCTCCAGCATCTGCAGTTCCTACTATCTCTAATTAGTGCTTTGTTTAGACCATTGCCTGAGAGCTCAATTTTAATCACTGAGGGGAAATGTTCAGGAATTGAATGCATACTAAAATAGCTTCAAAGCTGAATGCTGGTGTGAGTAGTTTAAGCTATGCAGAAAGTGTTGTATAAGGTAAAGGTTCTGATAGGGTTAATTTTGAACTTGTATTCAGCTCTATCCAATCTACTGATGACACCCAGTTACTGGTGAAAATTGATTCAAACAGCATTGCATGAGAATCCAGTGGGGTCGGTAGTAATATATATGGCTGCTCTGAGTAATTGTGCTTAAACTTTTGTTAACAAGCACCGTATTTTTTGTTATGTAAGCCAAGTGCCTCTTCTTGGTAAAACTGAGCGGTGATCTATCCTGCACCACTGATATGTAGAAAAGCCCTTAGGCACAGCATACAGCAAACAGGATTAGTGGTAGCTCTCTACCTCAACCACCGAGAGATCAATTGGACAGAAAGTTTACTGCAACGCAAATTTTTCAACTTTAAAATATCTTGAGATGTGAGCTTGTAGAAACATGAGTAGAATGCAAAAGTTAAATCTGTGAAATTATTTTAATGAGCCATGCATAGGACAATGGAATGCAGGTTCCAACTCGTAGAGGGGCAATATAGCAACGTAAAAAATCACGCGAACAGGATTCAATTCGTTGAGCTGTTTTGTGGATCAGTTAGATCTTGACTGATCTCTGTTGTAACTTCATTTTACTTTCTATCACTTGATGGCCTTCTTTCATAAAAATCTATCAATGCTGAAAATGTTCAAACTAGCAGTATATTTTCCCTTACAAAAAACTCAGTCGAAGGTCTAAAGACAAAAACCCTGGAATCATTTAAGAACAAGATGGAGACTGCAGTGGATTGAGGATTTTCTGGATTAAAGAACAGTAAAGGCATTATCATTATTACTTTGTGATCTGGCCGTTGTGCTGTTGAATATTTTTCTGACCTCTCTGGCTTGGCTTCCGGCATCCCTTGTTTACAAAAACCTTCTGATATAAACCTAGCTTTTCAACCACATATTTGTGCACCTCTGCCCAGGTGTGTTAGCCAACTCTGAAACAAATTAAGATGGATTGTTATATTGGAGGCGATCTATAAATGCAAGTTGTTGTAGGCATGTTGTCATATGGTGAACTTTGCTTTGTAATGCTTTTTGATTTCTGGTTTCAGAGGTTTTCAAAACAGACAGCAGTTTGAAAATTGGGTAACTGAGGAATACAAACTTTTGAAATATATTCACTAAAATAGTTAAAGCAACAGAAAGCAAATGTGGAAATATCTGTGTTAACAGGCAGTGTTTAATTTAGTGCACAGTTTATTTAAATTAAGAAATTTGATATAGAAATTAAAATATCTTTACACACATTTGTATAAGCTATGTTTAACAAATGAAGATTAACACAGTTAATTACATAATTATTAAAATATGCTTAAAAACAGGAGAGCCAAGCTTACATTTTGATTTCATATACTCCAGATATATCCTTCTGGTGATGAATATAAACAGATTGAAACTTCTGAATGATCCAAATTAGCAAGTAGCAAAATGTTTTGCATCATTACCAAAACATGCAGGACTTTAGGCAAATTAAGTCACATCAACAAAAAAAAAGTTTAGAGTGTGCATTTGAAAGAAATTGTTCAATTGTTCTATGTCTTTCACATCCGATCTGGAATGAGATATGTCTGGATGTATCAAGAAGCAGTATTCATTGTTGGGTTGTCACTCCACTTGAAAATTCCCCGACTCGACACTGCATAGCACTTTTTCTGGGACTCTGTCTGGGAGGTAAAGTGAGTGTGACTGTTCTTGCTATGAAGGCCACATTTGATTGAGTGTGGCCTTAAGGAGCCATAGTACGACTAGAGTTACTATGATTCAGGGCAAACTCTCTGCTGGTTAGAGTCATAAGGAAGATGGTTACGTTTGTTGGAGGTCATTCATCTCAGATCCAGAATATCTGTGCAGGATTTCCCGTCTGTAGTATTCTTGGTCCAACCATCTTCAGCTTCTTCATCAATGACCTTCCCTCCATCATAACGTCAGAAGTGGAGATGGTCACCAATGATTGCACAATGTTCAGCACCATTTGCGGTGACTCAGATACCGAAGTAGTTCACGTCTGAATGCAACAAGATCTAGATAATATCTAGGCTTAGGCTGCAAAGTGACAATTAACATTAGCACCATACAATGATCATCTCCAATAAGAGACAATCTAACCATCGCCCCTTGACATTTAATGATGTTAACATTACTGAATCTCCTCACTATCATCCTGGGGTTACCATTAACCAGAAATTAAACTGGACTTGCCATATAAATACATTGGATACAAGTGCAGGACAGACACCAAGATTACTGCAGTGAGTAACTCACCTTCTGACTCTCCAAAGCCTGACCACCACCTACAAGGTACAAATCAGGAAGCAGAGGGAATACTCCATACTTGCCTGGATGTGTGTAGCTCTGACAACACTCAAGAAGCTTGACACCATCAGGAAAAAGCAGCTGGCTTGATTTACACTGCATCCACAAACATCCACTCCCTCCACCACCAACGCTCAGTAGCAGCAGTGTGTATGATCTACAAGGTGCACTGCAGAAATTCACCAAGGATCCTCAGACAGCACCTTCCAAATTCATGACTTCTTTCATCTAGAAGGACAAGAGCAGCAGATACACGGGAACTCCACCACCTGCAAGATCCCCTCCAAGCCACTCACCATCTGACTTGGAAATTTATCTCTGTTCGTTCAGTGTCACTGGGTCAAAATTCTGGAATTCCCTCCCTAATGGCATTATAGATCGATGTGCTGGATGTGGATTACAGTTGTTCAAGAAGCTAGCTTGTTGCCAACTTCTCAAGGGCAACTAGGGATGGGCAAAACTGTTGGTACAAACAGCCCCACAACTAAATAAAACAAAAACATTTCTGAGCTAGGTTTTTCCACAAATGAGAAGTGCAGTGCCCTCTTTGGAGATCTGGAAAAGTGCAGCAGAGTTGAAGGAAAATGGGACATGCCCCCGTTTTACAGCACTAGCTGCCGAATGGTAAGTTTAAGTACCAGTCTTTTAATGTCAATCAATAGGTGCATTGAACAATGATGAACTGGGAGGCTGAATAGATTGGTGAGAAGCAAAGGTTGCTAATTGGGCAACTGAGTGGGATGAGTGGACCAGATGGCTGAGGTGGTTGAGATAGCTCGGTCATAGAGTCATAGAATAAAAGAGTAACACAATATGGAAACAGGCCCTTTGGCCCAAACTGGTCCGTGCAGATCCTGGTGCCCACTCAGCTAGTTCCAATTGCCTGCATTTGATCCATATCCCTCCAATCCCTTCCCATCCATGTACCTATCCAAATGTTTTTTAAATGTTGCTATTGTATGTGCCTCAAACACTTTCTCCGGCAGCCCATACCATATACGCATCACTCGCTGCGTGAAGAAGTTGCCCCTCAGATCCTTCTTAAACCTTTCCCCTCTCATTTCAAACCTATGCCCTCTAGTTTTCAACTCCCCATCCCTGGGAAAAAGACTATGTGCATTCATTCTATCTATGCCCCTCATGATTTTATACACCTCAATAAAGTAACCCCTCATTCTCCTACGTTTCAAGGAATATAGTCCTATCCTGGCCAACCTCTCCCTACAATTCAGGCCTACTAGTCCTGGCAACATCCTTGTAAATCCTCTTTGCACACTTTCCAGTTTAACTCTGTCTTTCCTATAACTGGGCGACCAAAACTGTACACAATACTCCTCATAAATGACTTATACAATTGTAACATAACATCCCAACTCCTATACTCAGTGCCTCGACCGATGAAGGCCAACATGCAAAATGCCTTCTTCACCACCCTGTCCACCTGTGACTCCACTTTCAACAAACTATGTACTTTTACTCTTATGTCACTCTGTTCCACAACGCTCCTCAGGACCTTATCATTTACTGTATAGGTCCTACCTTGGTTTGACTTTCCAAAGTGCAACACTTTACACTTATCTGTATTGAATTGCATTTGCCAATCCTCAGCCCATCTCCCCATCTGATCAAGGTCCCTCTGTAACTTTTGATAACCTTTGCTATCAATGATCCCTCTTAATTTTGTATCATCCGCAAACTTATTAGCCATGCCTTGTACATTCACATCCAGATTATTTATGTAAATAACAAATAACAAAGGTCCCCCGCACTGACCCCTGTGGCATACCACTAGTCACAGGCCTCCAAATCCAAGAAACAACCTTCAACCATCACCCTTTGCCTCCTACTACTGAGCCAAGTTTGAATCCAGTTAGTTAGCTCTCCCTGAATCCCATGCAACCTAACTTTCATGACTAACCTGCTATGTGTCAGCTAGGTCTTTCAGTAAATTTAAGTGGGTGAAATGGAAGTGTTAATAATTTGGAAGATGTGTAAGTGAATCAAAGGCTTAGGTGAGTGAGGTGGCAATGTGTAGCTGGTAGAAGTATTGGTGGGTGAGGTGAGTGACATCGTTGAGGTGCATAGGGTAGGTGAGGTGATAAGAAAGTCATGTGTAAATGGGTTAGTGGGTAGGTAGGGTTATCAGGTGGGAGAGTAGTCAGAACTGTCAGTTTGTTAGTTGAGATGAAGAGATAGCCAGGTGGTTGCAGTGCGGTGTTAGTCAGATCTATTCAGGGGGTAGTCAGAATGGTTCGGGTAATTACGTGATTGGGATCAGTCAGGTAGCATTTCCAGGGTAACTATTCAGGATGAGTACTGGAGAACTCTTTAGAGTCTCAGAGTTGTGGATATTTTCAGAGAGTTCTGGGGAGCAGGGGAATTGCTAATTGGAAGTTCAAATGTTCTGGGCAATTCCAATGTAGGTCAATGACAGAATTCCACAGAATCCTAATGCGTATTCTCAATCATACATCCAGTCTCAATTGTCTTGAGACCAGAAGACAAAAATTCACTGCTTACATTTTCCACGATGATGCTAACATTTTCAAGTAGCATACCCCAGTATGCATGCTGGAGAATTCAGGACTGAATGGGGAGGTGAAGGGCTAGAGGATAATCTTTTTTGAATAATTACAAAGTCACAAATTCTCCCTACAGCAGAATCTTGTGCAGTATTGAACAGATCATAGCTCAATCAGGAAAATAAATCACAAATTTCCTAAAAATAAGACAGAGGTTCTTCCATCACAACTCTGTTTTGTTCTTTGTATAATGTCAGGGAAAATTATCAGAAATTGTACTTTGAGTAAGGGCTACAGACATTGAGCTCTCTCTTCAGTGTTCTTGCCATGGTAGGGCTTAGCACCAAAGAGGATCATTAATTATGAATAGCTTCAATTCCATGGTAATTTAGACAAAGCATGGTTTATCACTTGTGAAATTGTAAATATCTTATTGTGTTCATGTTACTCATTATTTAATCTTTACATCTTTTTAGCTTCTTTCTCTTAAATGATAAACATACCATCCTTTGCTTAGATTGCAACAATGGTAATAATAAAGCATTTTGATGAAAGTGGGGCTCATAGTATTATATTACTGTTGGCACACAATTTTCTTTTTAGAGTTTTGAGCTGAATCCAAAAACTTGACCTAACAGTTGGAACCCATGTTGCGGTGCTGATCTGTTATTCCTACCCTAGCTAGTTAGGATAACTTATAAAGCAGTTGAGCTCCTCCACTTGCTGATATAAAAAAATATACATAATTCTGTCAAGGGTCTGTTAATCTTTAAACTTCTGGAGTACAACTGCGGAAAAGCTGGCTTTCACAGTTGAAACTAATCAATGGAAACTCAATTTTTTGCAGCTTTGAATTTCAGCTGGAAATGAATAGATAGGGCATAAGAAAAGTGATTCATTTTTTTAAACCATGAATGGCATAGAATAAATAGATCAGACATTAAACTGTGAAAAAAAGAGGCAGAGGAAATAGAGGATAAAGGGAAAGATAGGAAAAGCTGTGGCATTTAGAATCAGCTTTCGGGGTACTTTCCCAATCAGGAAAGCGAGGGTCAAGTTCACAGCAGGAAACACCGCGGTTTCCTTTGTGAACTCAGAGAAGTACTCCAGTAAGGTGAGGTATTGTAGGGTAGTTGTTATAAATCGCCACATTGGGAAGATGGAAAGCTTCAATGGTGACATCTGCAGCTGATGCTTCTGCCAATATTTTGAGTGGAAACCATCCAAATGGCTTCTAAGACAATAGTGGGATAGTGAGCTTGTGATGACATTGACCTCTAGCACTTGAGGCCTGTACATATTGGATGGTTGGCAGTGGGTGAAAATGAAATGAACAAGATCCTCAACGGCATGCTAGACATGAACATACAGTGCGTGGTTTTAATTCTCTTCATAGTAACCAGCAAGAGGTGTGCATTTTTGTAAATAGGCCCAATGTACAAATTGCCCTAATTTTATAATATATGACTTTCTGTATGCATTCTGTGCATGTTGAAATGTTCCTGCTGCCTTCGAGAGTATATGTGTGAAATAGATGTTCTGATCACTGAAAAATAGGTTTAACATGACCTTTCAGCACTAATGTAACTTGCAGTTGCATACATGTCAGGAATAAGTTGTTATACCTTTATATCCAGAATTTAGGGATAAGGAGGGATAATATAAGGAGGGACATGGAGTGCCTTATTTATTGGTTTGTTTTGGAGTGGTCTTAAATCAAATAATCTCTGTCATTTATTAGAATTCGTAAATACTGGCATGTCAGTCAGCATGGAAATTTTGAGCAGAAATTTAAGTTTGAAAATGGTCCCGCTGGAGTTTTGATATTTCTAGAAGGCTGGCAAGACAAAAATATGAGTTCAGAGTAAAGCAAAATAAAGACATGTATGGGGGAGAGATCGAGAGGGAGAGGGAGAAACACATAATCCAAAACGAAATTATATTTGTTGACAGGCATATTGAAAGTGTTTATGATATAAAATTCTGTAAATGATCCTTGGCAATGTTACCACAGGAATATTTAAGAGCTCCTATTATGTTTCTCAATCTGGTATTTTAATGGAAATGCCAACCTGTTTATCTAAACATCCATGTAACAAATCTCTGACAGTAATTTGAAATTTACATTGTGAACTACTTCTAGAAACCTAATTTTGCTCAAGTAATGTGAGGCACTAAACAAAGTAGCTCCAAATTTGGAAAATGGATATGAGTCAGCAGCCCATTTAACATCACCCTTAATTTTTCTTTCAGGAGGAATATGAAATGAACCATTGAATTAATCGTGTATGTTTTATACTGTTGCACAAATTCAAGCTCCATCCCTACAAGTTTTCATTTTTTTTTAGAAGTTCAGACTGTTTTCATTCTTGACATGAATTGAGAGGCCAGCTTTTTAATGCTTCCATGAAAGGATGTAAATTGAGGTTCAAAAAAGATGCAAATATTATGTGACATCATCAAAATGGTAGCAAATGTTTTCACTTACAGTTTTATCAGGAGTATTCTCATATTTATTTTTATCATAGAATAATCCATAATTACAAACCTTCATAAATATTGCAACCCTCCAGCCTCACAAGGAAATGAAATCTTATATTGACATTTGTTTTTTTTTTGACTGATGTTTTTAATTTGCTAAGGGCAGGTGCATAATGGTAGTTTTAGAAACTATTCCAAATTTTGGTAACCATAATTTTCAGGAACTGAAAAAGATAATTAAGAACATTTTATGGTGATAAAATCATCTGAAACATTATATTTTGTTTGACTTCTTGAAATGATTTCTGATCTTTTAAAGGAACTAAAACAGTCATGTTTGGATAGGCTTGTGATCTCGGTGAATGTTATCAGTCGACTCCCAAACTGAACAACATGTTCATGTATCTTGAAATTCACCACCCATATGTAGCTGTTTCTTTATACAAGACTTGAATTCTCTTGCAAAATGGGCAGCTGGCCATTAAATCGACAGAACCATTAATCTAGAGTTTAGATTTTCCATTGACATCTGCTTTCTATTATATAAATACATTTAAAATGTTCAAAGGAATTATATCTAGACATTCTCTATTAGCTAGGTTTGATGCCATTTTACAACAGCATAGAATTAATTAAAGTAGCAGTCTCTGGGAAACTATGCATCATCATCATTATTATTATTCTGCAAAAGTAGTAGAAAATCACCCAAACAGAACAATAAAATGCAATTTATAATCATATGATGTATAAGACACTGAACTATCATTGTTATCGTTAACATAGGATTCCTAGAAACTTGACTAATATATAAGTTGCTCATTTATATTTAAAGAGCAGAGATATTTATAAAAAACATAAATACAACTTTATATAAAGATTACATTAATTTTTGCATTGCATTGAATTTCTATATTGAAAAGAAGATACTTAATGTGCTAAAGTTTTAGTTCTTACATCAACATCTCATTATTTGATAAATGCATCAATAGGCTGGGTTCAAAAGAACCTGACACAGGAGGTGTGCTGGTAGGGGTGGGACTGAGGTCTGGAGGAGTGAGAGAATTGGATGATTTACTTGTGCTGGATTCCTGGAGTAGGTCAGACTGTCCCCAATTAACCTGGGAGTAGGCAGAAGGCCGATGTGGAAATCCCACAAGCTGTGGGCAGGAAGGCAATTAGACTCATCAATGAGCCAGTTAAAACTCAGGAGAATTTAGCAATTAGTCTGGATTTTAAAGGGGATTTTCATTGGCTTCCCACATTTCATTAAAGCTGTCCAAAATTCTTGTCATTTTACCTGTTGCCATTTAAAGAGTCCCTGGTTAAAAGCATGATTTTCCCAATTAATTGAGGGACCTGGTTTTTGGAAGAGTGAGACTGGTAGAAAAACATTTTTGCCTGACTCCATCCCACCCCACCATTTACTTGCATCTTGGGATCCCTTGTCAATCCTGGGCCAGCAATATTCTTCTTATCATTATTGGATTGGAGAGCTGCCAGCCTTTGATTGGCTGGAAGTTTTTGGAGGCAGGATTTCCAACTGGTGAGAGCTCCCTGCATCACTTGCACTAAATCTAGTTTTATATTTCTCTTGCTGACAAATGAATGACAGTTGATGTCTTGCAGTGATCTTCTAAGGAGTGGCTACCATTATTAGACTGTCGCTCCTCTTGGACATTCTCCTGATTCAGAGCTACTCTGCATTAGTTGCCATGTTGTCTAAGTTCAGTTTTGTACCAAAAGCTGGACTGCAGAGGCCATCCAAGAGATATGTAGAGTCAGGGAGAAGACAGCACACTTCCTCTCTTTCATGGCGTTTGCTGCCATAAGTTAAGTTTTAAAGTCCAGTGTGAATGTTACTCAATGAATAAATAAGTGAGCGGATGAAAGATTGAATATGTAGGGCTGGTAAGGTAATTGGGTGGGCTGGATGAGGTGATAGATGAGTGAGGTGATAGGAGATTGAGGTGAAAGTTGGGTCAGCTGGTAGACGGATAGGGTCTCAGGTGGCTGAAGTTGTAACGGGTAGGATTATAAATGATTGGGGATCCACACTGGTGATGTGGTATTTGTGTCTGGGGAAAGGCAAGGTGTTTAGGGATAATCGGGGAGAGGGGTTGTTAGGTGGTGCTCAGTAGAGTAGTCAGCTGGTAGAAAGTTAACTGGGTGTTCAGTAGTTTAGATTATATTCTCAGTTCTGAAGTTACCCAGGAGTTGGACTAGTTTATTCCTGTCTAATATTCCTGTCTATTCCTGTACAACTATCCATGTAAGTGTATCAGAAGTGTCCAAGGCCTCCAAATGTAACTCAGAATTGGACACGCTTAAGTTTCGCTCCATCATTTGTGCTTTCACGAAATAGCATATCAAGTTTCTTGCAAGGCAGCAACAAATTTTCAGTTAAGAGGGATTATTACATTTACTCTAGAGGAGTGGTGAAGGGAATTGACTCTCTTCCTACAATGCTGGGGTATTTCTCTGGATGGCTGAGACTGCTTCAACCTGGGTAGCAATCTCAGGGCAGGCTGGCATGGTCTGGTGTTGTGGTCTCCACAGCTGGGGAAGAGGAAGAACCATCTTCAAACAAATAGCTTTGAGACGGAATACCCCAAGAACTTCTTCATTATAGCCGGAACTTCAACAAGGCCAAAACCTACCAAGATATCATCAACATGTCTCCTAACCACCAGAAACCAAAAGACTCTGGATCATTAGTACATAATCATCAAAGATGCCTACTGATCCATTCCCCATCCACATTTTGGTAAATCAGACCATGAGGCTGTGGTCCTTCTCCCAGCTTACAAGCAGAAACCGTAGTATAAGGATCTGGTACAGAAAGTCATACAGTGGTGGTCTGAGGTAACAGATGAGTTCCTATATGACTGTTTGGACTAGTCCATATGCAAGAGCTCAGTGGCCAACCTAAAAGAGTATGCTACTACCGTCACAAACTTCACCATTAAGTGTGTAGAGGTCTGCATGGCAAAGAAGTTAATCTGGGTGTTCCCCAATGAGAAACCATCAATGAACGGGCAGATCCGCTCCCTAATGAAGTCCAAGTCTGCGGTGCACACGTCTGGTGACCATGACCTATACACGAAATCTAGCTATGACCTTTGCAAAGCTATCAGGGATGCCAGGAGACAATACCAGACTAAACTAGAGTCTCAGACTAACCACACGAACACATGTTAACTGTGGCAAGGCTTACATGATATAATCGGCTATAAAGTGAAGTTGAGTAGAATTGCTGACAACAATGCATCCCTCCCCAAAGATCTCAATGCATTCTTTGCTCATTTTGAAAAGAAGGTCAGTGAAATGGTGTCATCTGTGCCAACAGCCTTAAGTGTACCTGTACCCACAGTCACTGCTGCAGGCATCAAATTGGCTTCTTTAGGGTGAACCCTTGGAAAGCAGCCAGCCCAGATGGAGTCTCTGGCAATGCACTCAGATCTTGTGTGGACCAGTTGGCAGGAGCATTCACAGACATCTTTAACCTTTCCTTACTCCAATGTGAAGTTCCCAAAGCTCCAAGAAGACCACTATCTTCCGTTGCCAAAGAAAAATCAGGCAACGTGCCTTAATGATTACCGCCCAGTGGCTCTGACATCCATCATTATGAAGTGCTTTGAGAGGCTAGTAATGACACACATCAGCTCCAGCCTCCCGGATTGCCTTGAACCACTGCAATTTGCCTACTGTCACAATAGGTCCATGGCAGATGCCATCTACCCGGACCTACACTCATCCCTAGAACATTTGGATAACAAGGACACCTACGCCAGACTCCTATTTATTGACTTTAGCTCCACCTTCAACACCATAACTCCAACCAAACTCATCTCCAAACTCCGAGACCTAGAACTCTGTTCTCTGCTCTGCAACTGGATCCTTGACTTCCAGACCTACAGACCACAATTGGTAAGGATAGGAGACAACACCTTCTCCATGATAATCCTCAACACCGGTGCCCTAAATGGCTACGTACTCGACCCTTTACTATACTCCTTACATACTCACAACTGTGTGGTCAAGATCAGCTCTAGCTCCATTTACAAATTTACTGATGCCACCACCGGAATGGGTCAAATTTGACACAACAAGACAGTACACGAAAGAGAAAAAGAGATTAATGACATGGTGTAAATACAACAATCTCTCAGTCAATGTCAGCAAAACAAAGGAGCTGGTCATCAACTTCAATAACCAAAGTGAATGCTCCTGTCTGTATCAATGGTGCTGAGGTCGAGAACTTCAAGTTCCTAGAAGTAAATATCACCAACAATCTGTCTTGGTCTATCCACGTCAACGCTGCAGTCATGAAAGCACACCAACGCCTCTACTTCCTCAGAAGGCTAAGGAAATTTGGAATGTTCACAATGACTCACATCCAGATCTATCACAGCTTGGTATAGCAACTGCTCTCCCCAAGACAGCAAGAAATTACAGAGAGTTATGAACACAGCCCAGTCCAGTACGAAAAACAACCTCCATTCCATTGACTCTGTCTATACTTCCTGCTGCCTTGGGAAAGCAACCAACATAACCAACAACCCCTCTTCCATTAGGCAGAAGATACAAAATATTGAAAATATGTACCAACAGATTTAAGAACAACTTCTTCCCCGCTGTTATCAGACTTATGAACAGACCTCTCATATATTCGTGTTGATCTTTCTCTGCAGTTGTAACACTATATTCTGCATCCCATTTTACTTATATACTTGTGTAAGGTATGATTTGCCTGGATAGTACGCAAAACAATATTTTTCACTGTATCTTGCTACGTGTGATAATAGTAAACCAAACCAAATCAATAATAAATCAAATCAAATCTCTACAATTGATTCAGCAGGGCTCCAGGTCATTGCCCACACAGTAGGGCATTGATTTACCCCTGTCTGCCATGTCTGAGCAAATATCAGGAATCCTACAGGGTAGCTCAGGACTGTCTGTGCATGTTTGGTTGTACAACAGTCTTCTAAAGATGGCATGGCTGGGGATGCTGGTGAATTCTGAGATATCCAAGTTGTCTAGAAGTAGGACTTGGTAATATGTGCTGGAATCAGACTTAAGGTATGCCATTGGGTTAGATTAGGTAGCTAATGAGGTGTGTTTGTTAAGATATGGCAAGAAAACTCGCTAGGCCCCATAGTGGAAATCCCTCCAAAAAGTACACTGCAACTTGGAGTTAGCAAAAATCATAAGATTCAGGCCACAATTTAAATCCAAGTTGGAATGGTCGAGAATTATTCTTTGCTGGTTGAACTGTAATTAGGCATTTTTGTTGCTTTCCTGAAGTTGACCTACAGTGTTAAGCTACATACCATTTATTGCTTATAAACAAATATTGGGGGATGGTTAGCTCAGTTGGCTAGATGGTTAGTTTGTAACACCAACAGTGCAGGTTCAATTCCCACACTACTGAAGCTACCACTAAGGGTTCTCTTTAGCAACCTCTCCCCTTGCTTGAGGTGTTGTGATCCTCAGATTAAACCACTTACCATCACCTCTCTCTAATGACAGAGCAGCCCTATGGTCCAGTTGCACTATTGCAACTTTTAATTTATCACTACAGGTATCACTGCTGCTACCGTAGGTCAACAACTTTTAGACAAATAATAGCATTCAAAGTAGTTAAAATATTAAAATTCAAAGAAGAGCATTATAGAAGATTTTAAAGGATATATTTTAGGGAGGAGTCTTTGATGATGCTGGCCAGTTTGCATTGTTCAGAGAATATTCAACATTTCTGCAGGATTCTGATCAGAGTGGCCACAGTTCTCTGTTTAATTGTATACCTCTATATTTATCTCTGTACTCTTCAGTCTTGCTTCCAAACCAGATGCTCAGCCAGCTGCTTTTTAATCAGCACATCATCTATAATTCTTGTTGTATCCTATACTTTCATCATACAGAACTCCACACAGTCATGTGATGTGTCTTGTTCAGAGATTAGTATTTGTCTTGCTGACTGAAGCAAAGGTGACCATCGGTTAAATGGGACATTATTCTGTTGCTCATGCAATAAAATTGTTTGACTCCCAAACTATTCAATTGGGCTGGGAGCTCTTTCAAAAGTTGACATTGCCAAGATAGCACCTATCTGGGCTCCACGACTGTGGTTTCTTGCTCAGATTACCAAAAGCAACATGTTCAGTAACCATTAAAAACTTCCTACATGAAATGATATGAGATCAGTAACAACAAGCAAATACAAAGCACTGTTATCAAATATGATTTGAAATTTATATACAACACTGCTGTTCCTAGCTCTTGGCATTAAGCAAAACAAAATCTGACCTTGATTATATTGGAAGCAGCCAACTTTTAAAAGTGAATTCTTCAATTTCTTTTGAGTCATTGAGTCATACAGAACTAAAGCTTTCCTTTCCAAAGCCAGAAACAAAGATCCTCTATTCAATCATTGCATTGTTTAAAACAAAACTATTTGAAATGAAAACAAAAATTGTAAAGGGTGGAGATATGACCCATATGCAGTTGGTATATATTTAGGTCTATCATTACGAAAATATTAATTGCCTTTACCCTTCAGATGTTGATTGATCAGCTGTGTATTTCAAGAATTTTTCATTTTTGTTTTGAATAGCCTATTGTTTACTGCAGTAGTTTATGACCTGTAGAATTGGCTTATTTAATAATTTATATTCATAATAACGTTGATAATCATTATCAGTAATAATTTTCCAGGCAGAATTGTTGTATTTGGTAATTTATAAATTTGGGATGAAGATCTTACAGATGAGGAGCAAAATTAGAAATCCTTTAAATACATTTACCATTTTGTAATATGCTATCTACAGAGGAAATCTTAATTATAGTCATAGAAGTCTACAGCATAGGAAAAGGCTCTTGAATCTGCACTGGTCAAAATCAATGACTGAACTGTTTTATTCCAATGTTCCAGCATTAGCCTATATCTTGAAGAAATGTTTCTTAACGGTTGCCTCCAAAACCCTTACATGCAGTGAGTGCTAGATTCCTATCACCCTTTGGATGATGACTTTTTCCTCCCAAACCTTCTAAACTTCCTGACCTCCACCTTAAATCTATTTCCCCAGGTCATTCCAGAGGTGAGGTGAGAGTGACGGCCCTTGATATCAAGGCTGCATTTGACCAAGTGTGGCATCAAGGGGCCCTCACAAAACTGGAATCAATAGGTATCGGGGGCAAAGCTCTGGTGTTTGGAGTCATACCGACACATAGGAAGATGGTCGTGGTTGCGGGAGGTCAATCATCTCAGCTCCAGGACATCTCTGCAGGAATTCATCAGGGTAGTGTCCTAGGCCTAACCATCTTCAGCTGCTTCATCAATGACCTTCCCTCCATCATAAGGTCAGAAGTGGGGATGTTTGCCGATGATTGCACAATGTTCAGCACCACTCGTGACTCCTCAGATACTGAAGCAGTCCATGTTCACATCCAACAAAATCAGGACAATATCCAGGCCTGGGCTGATAAGTGGCAAGTGACATTCGGACCACAGAACTGCCAGGCTATGACCATCACCAATAAGAGACAATCTAACTACCGTCCCTTGACATTCAACGGTGTTACCATCACTGAATCCCCCACTATCAACATTCTGGGGTTATCATTGAGCAGAAGTTCAAGTGGACTCACCATATTAACAGAGTGGCTACAAGAGCAGGCCAGAAGCTAGGAATACTGCGGCGAGTAACTCAACTCCTGACTCTCCAAAGCCTGTCCGCCATCTACAAGTCAGGACTGTGATGGGATACTCCCCACTTGCCTGGATGGGTGCAGCCCCAACAACACTCAAAAAGCTTGACACCGTCCAGGACAAAGCAGTCTGCTTGATTAGCACTACATCCACAAGCTTTCACTCCCTCCACCACTGATGCTCAGTAGCAGCAGTGTGTACTATCTACAAGATGCATTGCAGAAATTCACCAAAGATCCTCAAACAGCACCTTCCAAACCCATGACCACTTCCATCTAGAAGGACAAGGGCGTCAGACATATGGGAACACCACCACCTCCAAGTTCTCCTCCAAGTCACTCACCATACTGACTTAGAAATATGTTGCTGTTCCTTCACTGTCGCTGGTTCAAAATCCTGGAATTCCCTCCCTAACAGCATTGTGGGTCAACCCACAGCAGGAAGACTGCAGCAGTTCAAGAAGGCAGCTTGTCACCTTCTCAAGGGCAACTAGGGGTGGCAAGAAATGCTGGCCAGTCAGCGATGCCCACATCCCATAAACAAATAGAGAAAAAAAAATTGGTTCTTCCACCAAGGGGAATAGCTTGTTCCTGTCTGCACTGTCTATGTCCCTTATAGTTTTATACATCTCAATCATGTCCCTCCTCATTCTTCTCTACTCCAAAGAAAACAACCCCAGTCTATCCAATCTGTCTTCATAACTAAACCTCTCCAGCCCAGGCAACATCCTGGTAAATCTTCTCTGCACCCTCTCCAGTGCAATCACCTTCTTAAAATGTGGATTCCAGGAGAGCGTAGGACACTCCAATTGTGCTCTAACTATTTTTTTTATATCGTTCTAGCAAAGCCTCCATTCTGTTAAACTCTATGTCTCAGCTAATAATGGCAAATATCTCTATGCCTTCTTAATCACTTTATCTAAAAGTCATGCCACCTTAAGGGACTGATGGGCATGCACGTCAAGGTCCCTCTGACTCTCAGTGCTTCCCAGGATCCTACATTCATCATGTATTCTCTTGTCTTGTTTGTCCTGCTCAAGGCCATCACCTCACACATATCTGGGTTGAATTCCATTAGCCACTGATCAGCCCATCTGACCAGCCTGTCTATATCCTCTTGTAATTTAAGGTTATCCTCTTCACTATGTATCATTCTGAGAACTTCCTGATCAAGACTCCTATATTCAAGTCTCAATCATTTATATAAAGCTACAAACAGCAAAGGCCCCCACACTAGCCTCCTCAATTCCACTGAACACAGGCTTCTGTTTGCAAAAACACTACCTGGGTATCACCGAGACAACAAGGTGCAGAGCTGGATGAACACAGCAGGCCAAGCAGCATCATAGGAGCAGAAAGGCTGACGTTTCAGGCCGAGACCCTTCATCAGAAGTCTAGGCCCGAAACATCAGCCTTTCTGCTCCTATGATGCTGCTTGGCCTGCTGTGTCCATCGAGCTCTGCACCTTGTTGTCTCGGATTCTCCAGCATCTGCAGTTCCTACTATCTCTGATTCAACTTGGGTATCACCCTCTGCCTCCTGCCTCTCAGCCAGTTTTGGATTCATTAGCCAAATTTCTTTGGATCCCATGGGTTCTTACCTTCGTTATCAGTTTCCCATGCAGGACCTTATCAAAAGCCTAGCTGAAGTCCAAGTAGACTATGTTGAATGTATTGTCCTCATCTACAAACCTGGTTACCTGTTCAGAAAAATTAAATCAGGTTGATTAAACATGACCTCCCTTTAACAAAACCTTGTTTGTCTTGATTAATCCCTGCCTCTCCAAATGCAGATTAATTCTGTCCCTTCTAATAGTTTTCCCGTCCCCAAAGATAAATTGTTATCCTGTTGCAAGAAAAAGTTACAAATATTGATTCTAAGCAACATTTTATCACTTCAGATTTCTTGTTAATTTTCTCCTATCACCAAATCCCTTGATGGCAGGAAACCAAGATCTAGTTTACAGAATCAATTTTTAGTGTCAAATGTAAAGAGTGAATGGATAATGTCTGTTCCACAATATGCCCATCGGACAGTCATGGAAAATTAAACATCTCCTAATTATACTGACCTATACCTAGGTTAATATTTGTTTAAAGTTTAGATGGGAGCCGTGTTCTGATTCCCCAGACAGCTAATAGGGGGCCAAGTGATGTCATTTAAAGCCCATGCAAGTTTAAATGACATCCACCCAACAAGCCCCAGTTCCTGTTGCTGTTCAACTGAACAGGAAGCAGTCAAAAAGAAGAATAATTAAATGAATTGAAGTGACATCTGCTTAGAACCGATGGATTCTTTCTAACTGGATTGGCTGACTGTCTGTGTGGAGTTTGCCCATTGTCCCCGTGTCTGCGTGGGTTTCCTCCGGGTGCTCCGGTTTCCTCCCACAGTCCAAAGATGTGCAGGTTACGTGATTTGGCCATGCTAAATATGGTGATAGGGTAAGTGGCTGAGTTTGGATGGGATACTCTTCAGGGATCGGTGCAGACTTAATAGGCTGAATGGCCTCTTTCCACACTTTCGGAATTCTATGATACTCAAGGCGCCTTTTTTTCTGCACTCAGCTTGCCAGGGATATGGCAATGAGCTTCAGTGCTTAAAATGAACCAAATTTCCTGTTGACACTGTAGCATGGTCAAGATACTTTGGTGGTGCATCATTCCTCGTCAGAACCTCCCATCAGCTGGTTGATGAAGTAAAGGTTCTCCTGTATGGGAATTCTGATGAAGGGTCTAGGCCTGAAACGTCAGCCTCTCCGCTCCTATGATGCTGCTTGGCCTGCTGTGTTCATCCAGCCCTGCACCTTGTTGTCTCGGATTCTCCAGCATCTGCAGTTCCTACTATCCCTGTATGGGAATTGTTGCTTTGTTTGTCTAAGTCTTCCTTCAGAGAAAAAATAACTCCTCATGCCTGCAGGTAATAATGTTCAGGGTTTGTATTGTTCATAACAGTCACAGAACCCCAATTTGGATGTCAAATTTTGAAAAATTTGAAAATATAATACTAACAGAATAAGTTAAGAAGTGAATGCAATGAAATGTTGCTGTTAACCTGCTTCTCATGCACTATGTATCTATTCCAAGCATTCTTACAATAATATAACCTTTTTTTGCTCACAATGTGTAGTCTACTCTAGTATGGCATTCATTTGAACTTCAACAAGCTGCTTTAAAGCCTTGCCAAAATAACATCTCTCTAACGGACTGCAAACATAAAATCACTGTAAAACCGCAATGCTCTAAATTGTGTGGTCATTAACTGATGAAATGAGCTGAAGGCTAGACACATGACAGTCATTATGGATGGGTGATGTGGGCTCTGGCAAGAAATGTGGCAGAGTCATTCAAGAATTGTTGCGAGATCTATCCCAACATTGGGAGCAACTTGCTGCATCATTTAAGCAGATTCTGGGCATCAATCAAAATTCTCTCCAGGGACGGTGAGTGGACTTTTAAGGGGATTGTGCTTGTTACTGACCATGTTAACTGCAGATCTCACCACTTTAATATACATCAACCTATCCGACCACTCGCCATGAGCAAACAATGTCTAGTACAATGTGTAGGCTGAGACTTCTCAACAAGGAAGCCTGAGCGAATACCTGGTGACTTCATCTTGCTCATGGCTGCTGAAAAGCCTTTATGTTACTCCCCTTGCAACAGCATCCCAGGACATGAGCCATGGGATCAACCACAAGCACACTTCATCCATGGACATTTGCCCTCAAGATCCTCAGAGTAACTTGTCCAATCCAATTGCAGGATGCTTTGAAAGCACAGACCTGCATTTTAAAGCACACCCACAACTACATTGAAGGTCTGCTGCAAGCACACTTTGTAGACAGGGACAGGCACCCAGTTCATGGAATGGGCTAAGCTGCACAACAGGTGATCACGAGGCTCTACAAACAAGCACCTAAAAGGCAATGGGAGCAGATTGCCACAGAGGTGAACGCCAAGAGTCTATCGAGGATGTGAATGCTGTACACAGATATTTAAGGTCAATGAATGCATCTTAAAATGTCACTTTCTACGCACTGCACCAACCTCACACGCTGGGCAATACACCCCAACCATTCAGTTAATAACATTCCCTAACAATCAGAGCTCATGCCTAACTGTCATATGCTTTATCTCACTCACAGTTCTACCATTGATAGAAACCTCACACCATCATCTTGCAGTTGTCTCGTAAAACAGGAGACAAATTATCAGCGATGGACAGTCACAGGTCCATTCTCTCACCTCATTGGATAAGAGTGCTTTACGTTATTGGCATTGAAGTCACTGAGGCTATTACAACTGGTCTTCAAAACAGCTATCAGATTCATGTTGTGCACATGTCTCACCACTGGCAAATAACAGTGGCAACAAGAAAGAGATCCTGAACAGACTATCAATTAGCCACTAAAAATTCCCAGTTAGCCTGAGCAAGTTGATCATCGAACATTTCCCCTCTGCTGATGAAGTAACAATGAAGCAAGTAGGCAAATCTGCTTTATAAAAACTGCTGCTCTTACAACCTTATAAAAGTGCCAATTAGACACAACCATTCATAGATTCAAAACCAAAGATCGACACCCCTAAACATTATTAAAGAATAAACTGAAACACGATTAGCTTTTAATTAACTCATGAAGATAAAAATCAATCAAAGCCAATAATCTAATCTATTGATAGGATATGCATTCTGCCACTAAGTATTAGAAGACCTTAAGGATAGGGGTCATACCATGTTCAATAAGTTTTTACAGGAACAGTTTTTGGTTTGACCCCTAAGAAGTTATACCTTGCTGGTTATTATGTGTATGGAGTTACATTATTGCTTAGGGAACTAGAACTCTTTACAATATGAGCTTTGGATCAGAGTACAAGAGAAATCTCTGTAGTAACATGCAAACACATGTTTGAGACGTATGTGAGCAATATGTTAACTGATATTACAGATGATCCTTGTGAAAACCAGAAAAGATATATGATTTGAGTAGTGGTGACCTGAACTGTCATTGGAAATGGCATTATTATGGAAAATATCTTCTAGCGTTCACAAACATTTCAGAAAAAAAACAATGTATCTGTTCCTTCCATAAGTCATGTCCAGTCTTGGAAAATGCTTCCAACATTTTCTGTTTCAGCATTCCAGTATTTACAGCATTTGATTTTTTTGTCCCAGGGAAAGGAGGAATATAAATCTTTCTGTGGCTGAGGCTACTGTTCTGCAGTTAGCTCAGTGTTAACCATTAAGCTCTAGACACAGTCCATAGTCCCTTAGTCTCTGTTATGAGTGTATATCATGTTGTGTAAATATAGCTAGTGGCATAATGGAGTCTGTGGATTATTGACTCCAGGGCCTTATTTTTGTCTCTGGGACTTGGGTGCCAGTTTGCACATTTTGAGTAGAACGTTTCTGGAGGCAATATGTGACTACACTCGAGAGCAAGCCTGTGAGACTTCTGCAGGCTGGCCAGAAATTATATCACTTAGGCAATTGACCAGCTAGATTGAGGTCCTTGAGGCTAATCAAACACCAGAGCTCTTCTGTACTCATCAAAACTAGCAGGAAAACGGTGGCTGCTGCTGGTACTGCAATTACCTGAGTTCTCGAGTTGTGGAAGGACCAGGGTGCAGGTGTGTGATGGCAGAAGAAAGATGTGGGGAGAGGATGGTAGGGGAAGTGGAGTTGGCAATAAAGCCATGTGGTGTTGTCTCTCAACAAACAATTCTCCTATCCTATTCTTGATCTCTTAATCAGATCTTTGAATGAGGGGTTACACCCTTTCCTTGGACCCATAAGCACATATGTCAGGATTTTATTGTTTTGTGTCCTGCATGGCAGTCCGCTCCCACCCCCCACCATGCCCAACTCCCCCGCCTCCATCACTACCACCTATTGTTGAGATAATGCCAGGAGGAGCAGTGTATGACCTTCAAGTGGGCATTCATTTCTCACTTATGGCTCTCAATTAACAGCGGGGAAAGAACACAATCGTAAGCCTCCCTACCACTGCTTTTTGGATTGAAGGTAGAAAGGTGCAAAGGTCCCCAACTGCTACCATCCATCCCACCTGATAAAATGCCTCATCACAGGAGAGAGTTCACGATTCTCCTCATTGGTCCTGAGAAAATGGTGGACACTCAATTTAATTCAGTTGTCCTCGAGGTACTGCTTCCCAAACAATGCAGTCTTTGTGATGCTGCCTCCCCAACAGTTAGTCACTAATTCCAAAGTTTTGAACCAACCATAAGGACGACAGCAGGGAATCCTGGTATTTGCAGAGTGGTGGCTGCAGCAGCGGCAGCGTGGTATGCCCAGATCGGGGACCCCTGGCCTCATCAAGGCAGCAGTGGAGCCAGGGACACCTGGCGGCACTAGGCCCTAAGTGGGAACTCCTGGTTGTGGGACAAATGTTGGTTCAATATGGGACTCGGTGGTGGTGTCAGTGAGTTGGGCCGAGCAGTGAAGAGATGGTGCCTAAAGAGTGCTGACTCCTATGATGGAGGGTCCAGTGCTAACAGCGGCGAGGCAGTGGAGGTGGAGCGCTGACGCAGGTGTCATGCCGCTGGTGAGCTGTCTCTAGGTTCATGGTGGAAGTGATGGAACAAAGATAGAATCTCTTTCATGTATATCTTTTTACTCATTTTATTCTTCAGCTATTCAAAATGGTGCCAGATTGCGGCGACACTTGAAGCTTTTCACTGTATTATTCACTGTAAAATGCAAGTGACAATAAATCCTTCAAATTCAAATACAAAATAGCCATTCATAAGTACAAGAAATGGTCATATGGCGGATCTTTAAAATTACAGCCCCGTATGGGACTGCAGTTGTAAGCACAAGTGTTGCCATTGCTGAACATATCAAGATACAATTGGGTAGAAAGGGGTGGTGCCAATAAACTGCACAATGGAAGTTGATACATGGCCAATATGCTAAAGGGTGCAGAAAGGCTATTTGCATGGGGAGGGTGGGGGATAATGTGATAGCCATAGACTATGTTATTGTTGACTTTGTTTAAAACTACTTCAGTAGTGTAGAATGGTCAAAAATCTCATTAGAGTGAATCAAATAATGGAGTTACCTAGTTTCTACTGAAGCTCCATTGAAGGTTGCCATACTAGACACCCTTTTCATAGCTAATACATTTTTCAGTGATTTCTGTTCCAAAGTTTTACAAATTACATGTTTATGGTCAACTCCAGGTGATTTTGCAGATAACCTTTGGCTAGTTTTGGTTTCCCTTAACATTCCCACTCTGTTATGATACCATTCTTTGTATAAAACACAAAGATTCTGGCAAAGGGAAAAAGATTGGAAAGTTTAGTACAATAATAAATTAAACTTTAAGCTAGCCAGCAGATTGTCCACCTCACTAATTGGTCTGTGATTGGTGATTGTGATTCATTTCCTTTGTTCCACCTGTACATTGCACATGTACATTCCACACAGTGAAAGCGTTCTTACAATTCAGAAAATTTGCATTAAATTGCTCTTTGTGATCTCAAAACTTCAAGTATGAAGAAACAGACTGTTTTACACAACATTTAGCAATCACCACATTCAAGAGAATGATCATGTCAGGTAGAAATTTGTTTGACTTTTTTGTTTTGAATACTGGCATATGTTTTGCTTGAATCTTATTTGAAAGATGCATTATTACTGACATGATTCCCCTGCTCCAAACACATCACTGGATGATAATTGTCAATTAAAAACACATCTTCTTCCACTTCTTAGCTATTTGAGGATGTATTACAAGCTGTAAAACAATTAAAGATTAATTAGAAAAGAGAAAACCTTGCACCACAATGATGACTATCTATTTCCTAGATTAATGATGTATAATTTGAACAGCAGACATCTGCATTTGACCAGATAGCAGATCAACATTCATACTGGTTCAGCAAAAGGTTGAATTTCATTTATCAAACAAACACAGCTTTTGTGGTCTCAAATATACCAAATGTCATCATTTGTAGCATGGAACATTTGCTGGTGTCAAAAGAAAAGGAAGAACTGCAAAATTACAGTCAAAATTTTGGATAAAAAGTATTGAAGGAAGATGAGGCAGGAAAGCAGAGAATGGGTAATTCTATGCTCTGGGCTTGTATTTCATTGTGAGGTCATGTGGATTTCATTACTTATAATGTTTCCCATCAGATTATGCAGCATCAGTGACAGGACATGTGGTGTCAGGTTACATGAGCTGCTGCTAGCACCACAGTTGATAAATTACTCAAACATTAGCTGAAAGATTCACTAAGAGCCAGTGGTTATTTATATGAGTAAATCAACGTGAAAAAAATAATAAATAGCAAAATCAATAAGTATATTTAGGCAGGCCTATTCATTTTCTTCACCTTTGGTTGCAGTTGCAGCAGTAAATAATGTAGGTATTTATTTCAGTTCATTTCTATTTACTCCAGGTGCTTCATGCCAGTGGAACACTTATTACTGAATAATGTCACATTAATGATTCCAATAATGTTTTAAAAACATGTCTGATTCAAGATAAAAACTTTCATAATTCAAAAGTTTGGAGGTATCCATTTCGTTGAATCAAGCAGTACAAAAATAGGAAAAATATAAACTTGGTAAGAAAAATGAGAAAAAAAAAGTAAAATAGCAAAGGAATCTAGATGTATATGTGCAAAAGACTGGCTGAGTTGTTGTAGATTCATTGGGATATACACCTTGGAAACAGTGCCTTCAATCCAACTTTAGTCCTATTTGCCAGCATTTAGCCCATATCCATCTGAACCCTTCCTATTCATGCACCCATTCAGATGACTTTTAAATGTTGTAATTGTACCAGCTTACACCACCTTCTCTGGCAGCTCATTCCACACAGACATAACCCTCCATATGAAAAAGTTGCCCCGTAGGTCCCTTTTAAATCTTTTCCCTTTCACTCTAAACCTATGCCCTCTGGTTTTGGACTCCCGTACCCTAAGAAAAACATTTTGGCTATTCACCCTATCTATGCCCCTCATGATTTTATAAACTTCTATTAGGTCACCCTCAGTCTCTAGGGAAAATAGCCCCAGCCTATTCGGCCTCTCCCTGTAGCTCAAAGCCTCCAAACACAATAACATACTTGTAAATCTTTTCTGAACCCTTTCTAATTTCACAACATCTTTCCTTTAGTTCTTATATACAGCCTATACATGACAGACTGAATATCCTATGCCTATACTTTTACTATTCTTTATTTATAAGTAAGACTTGTCCTTTAAAAAAAATTGGAACAATGTTGTTATACTATGTTATAAAATTGGAGGCTTCCAGGGAGTTGAATAATTATTATGTTTTAGAACTTACAGCCATGACATTTAGCTTCTCAACTGCATTCTCCAGGTCTTACTGCAGCTCAGAGAGACAATGGTACATCACTGGGCTGTTAACCTAGAGACCCAGGTGGTGTTCTGGGGACCTGGGTTCAAATTCCAACAAGGCAGATGGTCAAATCTGAATTCAATAAAAATCTGGAATTAAGAGTTTAATGATGACCATTGTCAGGAAAACCCATCTGGTTCACCAATACCCTTTTAGGAAAGGAAATTGTCATCCTTATCTGATCTGGCCTACATGTGACTCCAGATCTACAACAATGTGATTGATTCTTAACTACCCTCTGAGTAATTAGGGATGGGCAATAAATGCTGCCGAGCCAGTAACACCCTCCTCCCATGAATTAATTTAAATAAAAAAGACGCTCCAGGTGCACAGACCAGTCAGCAGGAATGTTATGCAGCTTGCAGAAAATTACGACGATCCTGAAAACTTTTCCTGAGCACTATTGCAGAATGTTGCATGAGTTATCCAGTCTCTTGAAGTACTGTTTCTGCATGCCAACTATCCTCTTAATGATGACCCCAAAACTCAGTGAAGGCATGTGTCACATTAGCCAAATTTAATGGACCTGGCCAGAGTGGATATAAAGATTGGGGAGGCCAGGAGATTAGGGAAGAACGAAAACACATCAGATTCAGAAAAACTCGGTCCAGTGAAGGGCACTGAAAATCTGTATCTCCTGGTTGACTCACACCTTTCTGAATGTTTCATACTGGGATGAAAGCTGCCTGCAGCTCATCTAGCTTAAAATAAGTAATGAGTCCAGATACTGCAATGCACAAAGAATCTATATTTCAAGAAACAGCTTTTGACAAGCAAGCTAGATAGTGAAAAAGAAGTATGATAGCAACAAGAAGCTGGAAGTCTGTCTATAGCTGTCTCTTTCAACATCAAAGACAGAGTCCAATAAAGCAGCAAACTGGGACAACAACAGTGTTCCCTTTAAGCTGTAACCGCTCCAAGGTGGTATGCATGGTGATTGCAGCATTGACCTTGAAGTCATTGCCATGTCACAGACCTTGGAGACCCACACAGCCAGAAAGAAAATTAAAGAGAATTCTGAATAACAATCTCTCACCAAGAACTCAAGAACATCTGCAAACTTTGCCACTGTTAAAAAAACAAGATGGCATCTAAACAGTTGGTATTCAAGCCATTCTCACAGCACAAAGAACTTTAATCTGCAATTGTCTTTACCTTTTTGTCTATATTAGACTTCACCCACCACCTATGTTTCTGTTTGTGTCTGATGTTGTGCTTTTATTTGTTTTACAGGGTAATAGATAACAAGGCAGCTGTTTCTTTCATTCAAGTCAACCTTATAATAGATTGGGCTTGTCCAATTTTTTTGCATTGGAGCCCAGTTTTTCTCTCATACAGGGGAGGGAAAACTTCAGAAATAGTCATTTGGTAGTACAAGATGTGAGTATTGCTGAGAAAAGGTATATTTTGTCAAAGTTTTTTTTTCTTACACCCATCAGGACAGTCACAAGAATACTAATAAAGGGGAAAAATGCTATTGTATGAAAAGAGAATGATGATTGGTTGGCAGGTTTATTCTGATTTGTAGGGGCATTACCAGTTAGATGATGACTAGCAGTTAACTGCCAAGCTTTGTTTAAATTTAAAACAGAAGTGTTGACTCTAATGAGTCAAGGCATTGTCCTGGAAAAAGAACCAGAGGATGGTAAATATCATGAGGAGCACAACACAACAATCTGACAAAATGTGCCTTTCTTCAACAATTCTCAAATATCAGAAGGATAAAGTTTGGCCCAACAATTATTGTGGATTTTAGAGAACGAAGGCCAGTAAAGGTGAGTGCTGGTAGGGAGCTGGGATGGGGGTTGGTCAGTGAGGAGGAAGAGGCGGGTAGGTAGGAGGGAAGACGGACAGGTCAAGGAGGCGGGGATGAGGCTAGTAGAGGTGAGTTGAGTGTAGGTAAGAAGTGGGGGTGGGGGTTGGTCAGTGAGGTGGGAGGAGTGGATAGGTGGGAGAAAAGATGGACAGGTCAAGGAAGCAGGAAAGAGAGGTGGGGCTGGTCTTTCTGGAAAGCTGGCTGTGTTTCTAGTTCACTCAGTTCAAGTACACTCTCACTTCCTCATTCCTCCCTACATACACACACACACTTCCCTTCTCACTCCATCCCTCCAACAAATACATTCACAATTTCCTTCTCAGTCCTTGCCACACAGAAACACACTCAAACCTCTCTAACTCTCTCCTTTCCCTTAGCCATTTTGTTGATTCTGCCCTTGGCTTGCTTATGCAGTGGACTTCTGACACACTCACCAACTCCCAGCCAGGTTCCGTTAGCAAGCAGCTTGACCCATGTAAATTCTCCAATCTCTACAGGTTCACCACTGCTCCCAGTGTCTAGGGCTCAGGTTCAATGAAGGTAGAAATATTTTCATAACTCACTGCCTCTCTGATCAGAGGCAACTTCTCTTGTGCATTTGGCTGCTGATAGGCTCAACTGCAGATGACAGAAACGGCTGCTGATTGGAAGAATATTCCTTGAATCTCCCTTGCACTGACCTGTATTTGAAGAATTGGTTATTGGCTGGATATGAGCTCTTGTCAGGGCACATTCTAGCCCACAGGTCAGCTTTTGGACCATCCTGTTTGTAGATTGCACACACTGCTGTCACTGTGTGGCAGTGGTGGATAATGTGCCAATCAGACAGGCTGCTTGGTCCCGGATGGTGTTGAGTATCTTGAGAGTTGTTGGAGTGTTGGACTCATTTTGCGAAGAAGGGCATATTCCATTATATTTCATACTTAGGCCTTATAGATGGTGGAGATGGGTTACTGCAGCAGAAATCAGTCAGTGCCTCACTCTGGTATGATTCATGCTACTTGCCACCTGACACCCCAAGCCTGAACATTGCCCAGATCTTCTTACTCATGCACATGGACTGCTTCAATCTTTGAGGAGCTGTGACTGCTAATGAATACTGTGAAATCACTAATGAACATCCACAATTTTGACCTTATGATGGAGAGAAGATCATTGGTGAAGTATCCCCACATGATTGGGCATAAAACACTACACTGAGGAAGTCCTGCAACAAAGCGCTAGGCCCCAACAGCCACAACCATCCTCCTTTGTGCTGTGTATGACTCCACTCTTTCTTCCTCGTTCAAAATTAGTCAAGTGTTTTTCCAGAGTTCCTGATGTGAGTTGGGCAAATGTTGATTTGAGGTCAAGAGTCGTCATTATCAATTTATCTCCTTGAGTTCAGTTCTTCTGTCCATGTTTAAATCAAAGCTTGTGCTGGGTAAGTGTTGCTTGATAACAGTGTCAGTGACACTTCCCATCTCTTTGTTGAATATTTATGAGTGAACTGATGGGGTTGTAATTGGTCACATTTGATTTGTCCTGCATTTTTATGAAAGGACATATTTGCTCAATTTACCACATGGTCCAACAGATGATAAAGTTGGAGCTTTGTTGAAAGAGGCCTATTCAGGTCATGTCTAATTTTGGAGCACAAGTCTTCAGTAACTGGAATATTGTCAGGGCTCATAAAATTCGCCATATCCAATATATTCAGCGTTATCTTGAATACACATGGAATGAATTGCTTTGGCTAAAGATCAACATCTATAATGTCTTGAACTTCAGGAGGAGGTTGAAATGTATCACCTACTTAACACAAGTTGTATTTTATCGCAGATTCCAGAACAGACAGGCCTGCACCTTGAAGAATGTTGAGTGACCTCACGACATGTGACATTCCGATGTGAAGGTACCCACCTTGCCTTCCATCTCACTCTCTTTACAATGGAGTGAGTGCAGACATTATGTGCGTATGGGACAGCAGCATCGGTAAGCATACCATCCAATTTATGTGTGTAAGTCTGTGATTGCGCAGACTTGTAAATAAACTTGATGGCATCTGACTCAAGACTAACCTGAGTATCTGTGGTATATGTTACATGTGCTAATGCACAGAAAATTTGTACAGCTGAAGACAGCTGCAAGTGCATCAACCTTATCTTTGGAGACTTTGGTTCCCCTATCATTGAGAATGGGAATACTTGTGGATTCTTGTCTGGTTAGTTTTTAATTGTTCATCATCCAGTTATGACTAGATGTTGCAGTGGTGCAGAACTTAGCTCCAATGCATTGACTGTGGGATTGCTTAGTTTGGCTTTAAAATGCTATTTCCTCTTTGTGGTATGCATTTGGTGTTATAGCATTAATAGGTTAAGCCCTTATTTTGAATATGTCTGCCGCTATTCTTGATATTTTTAGCTACACTCCACACTGGATTCATGTTGATTCTGTCACTTGATGGTAATGCTATATTGGAGATTTTGCTGGGCCATAAGGTTACAGATTTTGGTTGAATACAAATCTGCTGGTTTTGATGGATCTGAGCACCTCATGGATGTGCAATTTTGTGATGCCAAATCTGTTTTGAAGCTATCCTATTGAACATGATCGTGGTGCCACACATCACAATGCAGGGTATCCTTAGCATGAAAATGAGACTCATCTCCACAAAGACTGTGTAGCAAACTTACCTATCACAGATATATAGAATCATTCAATAGAGAAGGGGAACTTTGGCCCACCAAATCTGTGCTGCTAATGCTACACTAGTCCCACCTTCCAGCATTAAGCCCACAGCCTTGAATGTTATGACGTTTCAAGTGCTCCTCATCCGGTGCTATCTGGTTTAAGTGCTATCTTATCCGGTGAGATGGCGGCAGGGTAAGTCGCTCCATTTGGATTTCCACCCTGCTCGCCAGTTCCCTTTCTTTTTCTCTTATTCTTCTTTCTCCTCTCTAATGTAATTCTATTCCCCCCCTCCACCCTGACCCCCTGCCCTTTTTACTACCTACCTAAGGAGTCGGGAAGGAGTCAGGAAGGAGTCAGGTTGTGACCGGTGACCGGGAACTGTGTGGCAGGAGCTGAAAGCGTGGGCTGTGTCCTTCAGTGACGGCAGATCGAGCCGGAGTGATGGCGGCAGATCAAGAGTGGGCCAGTTTAGCGGCGAGAGCGGGGCCGGTGAGGCAGCGAGAGCAGTGACAGCAGGCTGGTGAGGCAGTGGTGGTGAGAGCAGGCCGGTGAGGCGGCAATGCATTGAGTGTGGGCCTTTTGCGTGACAACGGTAGCGGCGGTCTCCTGGATGTCCTAGTGATTTGAGTGGCACCTGCACTTTGTGGAGATGGGACTTGAGACTCTGAGATCTGGACTTCTGTTTTTTTTGCTTACTTTTTGCCTCTGTTAAATCTTTTTATTCTTTTTTTAACCAAGTGAGTACCAGTGAATGGCGACTTTGTGCACTTTTCGCTGTAGTTACGTACTTTTAGACTTAGTACATGTGACAAATAATCTAATCTAATTCTCCAAATATCTTTTAAAGGTTGTAAGATAATTAGCCTCAACTAACCTCCCAGAAACACATCACAGACCTCCACCACCCTTTGGGTGAAAAATATATTTTCCTCATATGCCTTCGAAACATGCTGCTTTCACTTTGAAGTGTATGATTTTAATATATCTGTGGCAAATTTCACTCTTGCTTGTTCCTTCACCACGTGCCATAGATCAAATTGCCAAATATGATATTCAAGTCTTGGTCAGCTCAGCCAATCATGCTACAACTGTGAGGAGCTTAACATCCCCCATACAGCGTACATTAAAAACCTTTGCTACTTTCAGTGCTTCTTTCAATTGGTATTCATTGTGGAGGAGTGCTGAAATATTAATTTAGGGAAGGTGGTAGGTGGTAATCAGCAGGAGATTTCCTTGTCCATCTTTGACTTGATTCCATGAGCTTTCAAGGAGTGAATTTTGAAGACATCCAGGGTTACTTCCACTCAACTGGATAGCACCACCTCTGGTGATTCAATCCTGCTGGTGTGATACGGGGAAACCCAAAGATGATGATGGAGGACTCTGGTTGACTGACTGAAAGGTATGAACTGGTGAGTATGACTATATCAATTTGTTGCTTAACTAGTTTATGGGATAGCTTTCCCAACGTTGGCACAAGCCCTCAGACATTACTAAAGAGGACTTTAGAGAGTCACCTGAGCAGGCTGTGCCATAGACCTTTCCAATATCTTGGTCAATACCAGGTGGTGTGTTTGGTTTCATTTCTTCTTGACACTTTTTCATAGCTGTTTGCTACAGCTGAGTAGCTTGCTTGGCCATTACAGAGGGCATTAAAGAATCAACCACCTTATGTTGCTCTAGAGTCATATGTAGTCTGGACCAGATAACGGTGACAAATCTCTTTCGCTAAAGACATTAGTGAACCAGAGGGTTTTTAACAATAGTGCAATTGTTTTATTATTGCCATTAATGACACTGGCTTTGAATTCCAGATTTATTCATTAATAGAATACAACTTCCACCAGCTATCATGATGGTATTTGAATCCATGCTCTGCAATACCCTCCCTGTAACATTACCACTGTAGTGCCATCTCTATCAGTATCAGACCGCCCTCTCACTACCCATTCCCCTGCCTAGTATTGGGCTACCAACTCTCCACAACAACCGTCTACTCCTGCAATCTTCATCAGATTCCCCACCCCAAACATCATTTATTCCCCTCAACTCTTATGGGGCTCCCCTATGCTCATGATCTCTCCCTTGCCCGCTGTACCTAGCTAGACGGCAGCAGCTGTCATATTTGGCAGGTTTCATCAATCCTGCACCAGGCTGCCCATGAGCCAGAATCTGACAGAATTGTTTTTAAAGGAGTCCAGCTGTTAAAAGCTGCAGGTCATTAAAGTTGGAATAATGGGCTTCTCAACCATTAAAAAGCCTCCCTCCAAACCGGATGTGCCTCCAAGTTAAAACTAAGTCCTAATTTTACAGAAATATAACTGCTGAGCTCTGTCTACTGCGCCTGAGTTTGGTCACCCAAGGGAAGATTTGCTCTGCTTGGTGTATAGAGACCATAAAATATTCATAAGGAATGCGTTTAAATGTGCTGCAATTCATGCACAGAGCAAATCTCTACTGCTCAAAGGCACAAGGGAAACATTTAAACCTGGGAGGCAGTGCACTGCAGATCTTAAAAGCTGAACCTTGTTAGAAATTGAGCTAAGGAATATAGTGACTAAGCTAACTTTATAAAAATATATAAGGTAGTAAATAGCTTAGAGAAGATAAATCCACATTTGTGCACCACACAAAGCCACTACAGTAGAAGAAAGGGGCAACTTTGTGCAAGATGGTAAAGACAAAATCTTTCAAATCATTCACAATTCAATTAAATACTGTAATGTCAGTCATAAGCTGCCTGAATCTATAAGCATGTACCCTCGATTCACAGTCATTACTATCTGGCCTGTGCCAACATCACATGATTATCATGGTACCTCACAAATATACAACAGATGTTTTATTAACCGACACCAATGGGCTCAGGATTGAGCTGGTTGATCAAATATTCTGGATAATCAAGAGATACGCGTAACAGCAGTAAATTCTGAACAAGTAATGCTTCAAGACATCAACATTCCTTAAAGCAAATCTATGTAAAAACTTCATGTACCTCCTAAAATCAATATATAAACATACAGTAAATAATAGGTGGTACACATATCATTGTTATACATTATTAACAGCATAAATTCAACCTGGTGACCATGCCAAAGGTACCCTAAGCCTCAGCTAACCACCCAGTGACCAGGAGGCAGCAGCAGCATCAGGATGGTCTGGTCAGCAGCAGCTCAGTGGTGCAGATCAAAGCCATCAGCACCCTCATGTTCAGCGCTGGCCACAGGCCATGGACCGAGGAGGCTGAGCAACCTTCGGTGACAGAGCCAGTGATGACCACAGCACTGCTCCCAGCCAAGGAAGGGACAGCCACCACCTGCACCAGGGAGGAAGCCTGCCAACCTCTCAAGAAACCCTCAGGAGAGTGGCTGAGAGGAAGCCAAGGCCGAGGAAGACCAGGAAGTGAATGGAGAACATCCTCAGTCCTGTTTCTTTTCATGACCCTGAACACAAATGGCTCTTTTAGATACTCAGACATCATGGTAGATCGAGGTATTTGAGGCATATAAATTTTCACTTGTTTATCAAGAGTGCTAATTGATAAGGGACAGGTTAAAGTAAAGTTTGCTGTACTTGCAACTATTCAGGAAGTGCAGGCTACTTTGGTGACTAGCATTGAAAGTCTGCAGCAAGGACCACTTTATATACACAGATAGGCAGCCAGCTCATGGATTGAATCAGACTACATCTCAGGGCCACTTCTTTACTCTCTTAGGACTTATTCGCCTATCCCCAACCTGCATGCTCGCAACATTCATCTTCTGCATTGCCATGCCACGCCATGCCCTTTATCACATCTGTGCTTCAGCCAGAGCCAAATTCTTTTAGAACAGTCATATCGATGCATCACATTAGTATCGTTGTATTGATGCAGTCTTTAGTGCAGACATTACAGGCTGCTTGTCATGTTTGTCAGTACGGATCTGTGGAGGGCATGAGGGTGTTATCTTGATGAACAGCAGATGTGACTTCAATTTAATACCACAACATGTGCCAGCTGCCTGCAAGGCAAAAACTGTGGGCATTCATTCAACCGAATGGACATATCAGAAATTAGTGGGGATAATCCTCAATGCAGTCAAGAGGGAATGCTGTTGGTTGGAGAGTCTCATTATCATCAGTCACGGGTACAATCCGCACACAGTCCAGTGGCTTGGGATGTACACATCCAAGAGATCTGTCCAGGGATTGGGCAGCAGTCAGTCCTGTAGGGCCATCACAAGCAGTCTAAAGAATCATGAGCTTTCAGGCGGGAAGCTGCAAATATAGAGGTTGGTGGGGGGTGGGTGGGTAGTGGTGGTGGTCTGGTTAGTCATGTTGAGGGACTACTGGTTCAAGCCAGTCGAAGATTTGGAATGAATACAGTCTTGGGTATTCGCCTTTTAACCTTTCAGGAGGTTTCAGTTCGATTGCATAAGGGACAGACAGGGTGGGAGGCTAAGGAGTGATGAGATAAAGCTGAGGAATTTGTAAATGTGGAAATGAGGACATAATGGAGGAGGCTCAAGATGAGTGAGGGTTATATAAAGCCGCATCAAAGGGAATGGCAGGCTACAGAAAGTGTGGAGGGTGCCGGTGGCAGTGACCACATGTGGCCACACAAGGGGGAGTACTGAGGAGCACTTTGGGCATCATTAAGTGTGTAACATTGAGGCTCAGGAATAGGGAGGACATTTGGAAGGGACATTCATGTGGGTGTTCATGTGGGGAGAAGGGTGAAACTGGGCTGTTGGGGTAATATAAGGTAAAATGGGACTTGGAGACTTTGGTCTGGTGGTGGAACCTGGTGACACGGTGGGCCCGATTCATTTGGATGTCCACTATGACCTGCATTCCTGCCATCATTTGCTGTTCTCTAGATCCAAAATGCTTCCAGAAAACGGCTGGAACAATGTCAAGAATGATCAGATTAAGATTCAGTTTGATGGGTGAAAACGGCATGATTCACATTTGCTGGACACTAAGTCATTGAAGCAACAAAGACATGAAGCAGGCGATTGCAATCATTTCCATCGCCTATTTGCCATGTGTGCAGAGTAATGGCACTTTAGGGGTTAGATGCAGGTCAAAGGTGATATTCAACATGCGTTTGTGCTTGCAAATTGAACTCGTCCCTCTCAATGATGCAGAACTTAGTGAAAATGATGTATAATGGCCAATGCTGGCTGAAGGGAAACCACCAATCATGCAACATCCAAGGGTCCTGTATGAGCCATGTATCTGTTATGGACCAGACCAAATTCCTTCAAAACATATCAGGGAGGTAGCCTCAAACCTAACTTTTATCTAATTTAAAGGCAAGTGTAAGGTCCTATGATCCAGACATGATTTCATTGGTCAAATTACTAGGCTTTAAGCAAAACCACACTTTATTCTTCTGCCACAGTTAAAATACAAACAATAAAGGAAGAACCAGCATGACTTTAACTCTGTCAAAATACTTAAAATAATATATATATATTAACTGCTACTCATCAACAGTTCCAATATAGCAGTATTCTATAAACACCCTGTTGGCAAAAGCAAATTCACCAAAGCAGATTTTCCTCACTTGCTAATTCCTCTAGTCAAGGAGAAGGAACAGTGACAGAATGAATCTAGCAATAGAGAGAAAGCTCAAGCTTTTTGTAGCAGCAGAGAGAGAGAGCTGTATCTAGCAGCTTCAACTCCAAAATCCCTACCTCAGCAACTGAAAGCAAAAATAAAAGCTTGTGTCTGTGTGAGCCTGAATCCACCCACTCATGCTTCTCTTGCCTAATTAAAAAAGCACAAAGCTATTTATTCTGATTTCCATGGAGCAGACGCCTCGGTACCAGGTTTACAGCACCAGGACAGACAAATCCCTCTTAAAGCCACATATCATCACACATTGCTTCCTCACCTGCCATGTGAACGTACTGAATGCAGTGAGAAGTTGAGCGTTTGATGTGGGTCTGGAATAGGATGGGTGTTTGAGTGTTGAAGCATTTTCTTCTCAATGACAGGTGGTGGTCACGCAGCCAATCCAGCACCTTCTCCAGGTCTCTGAAGAGGTTGAGCCTGAATGTAGATGAATGCTGGAGATATGTCCTTCATTATCCCCCTATAGCATATCTCACTGTATGGAGAAGCATACTCTGCCCTCAGCTGCAGGATATACCACCAATGACTCTTCTGAGCTCTAAGAGCAGGGAGAAGTAGCCACCGCAGGGCCCACCAGGCTGCATTGGGTGTGCAGGAGGTCCAATTATTTTAGTTCCTACTTCATCCCTTGGAGATGAGCAAGGTGCAGTGTTGACACAGGCCCCAGGACATGGCGACAGAACTATGCCAGATGCTGTGCTGCAGGAGTGAAAGGCTATCCTCACCCAGGGGTTGTGAAAGTAACAGCTCCATCTGTAATGAGGTGACCCCATGTTGAGGCCAATGCTACAGCCCTGACTGTAGGACTCACAAACATAGGTGACATCTCTCAAAGTACCATTGACTGTAAAAATGTGACACAGAGACAATGGTGTCACAATACCGTGTAGTTCATCAATAGGAAAAGATTCCCTTCCATTAAAGTCCAGGTGATCTGTGATCACTGTTACTATTTCCTGGAGGAGTGTGCCTGCTACCTCAGCAACTCCCACAATTCCTACATCCTGGAGCGCTCTCGCGTACCTGATTCATTTGAAGGTGCAACATCCTCAGTGGGAGACAAGGCATATCCACAGCGAACATGGCTCTCGAGACCATTGAGTAGCTGCCTGACAGATGCAGAGTTAACAGCCTCCATTCCACAACCTGATTTTGGGAGGACAATTGAGCTACTGAAGACACAGATCTACTTGTTGGACAGAACAGAGTGGGGCCTCCAGTATAGTTCTGACAGACTGAGCCCCATCAACCTGATGTACTGTGCTCTGTACAATTGAAGCAGGCAATGAGGCAATTTGTTGGATGCTGGGGTACTGGGGGAATGGTATCGGTCTCCCAAGAAGGAGCATGAGGACATCGTGCAGGTCAAAGCTGTGTTGTCTATGACAGAACTCAACTGCTCAGACACTACAAATCAAATAGAACCTCAATAATACATGCTTCCAATGTATGAGAGCTGGGTGAAGCAGCCTATTATGGACTATAAAAAAAAATCATTAATCACAATTCTGACATTTGATTCATATTATTAGGGTGAACTTCAGCCTTAATTCATTTGCATGTTTGGATTTGTCCAATTGTTTGCTTGTGTGACATTCTCCTGCTGAACAATGACAAGCTGTGGGTCTACACTGGGTAGTGGGGAGAGGGTAGTGCTGACTTAGAAAGGGCGTTCAATCAAGATGTAACTAAGGACAGGTAAAGTGGTTGCATGGCGGTTAAATAGTGAGAATGGTGACAGAGGGAGAGGTTGTATGTATGAGGGAGTGCCAGCCATGCTGGCTATGTCCTTCACGGTTGCTGTGAAATGGTACTGAGAGACATTTATGCTCCAAACCGCTAGCTCCTCCTTGATTATGTCATCGTCTGAGCGAGGGATCGGAAAGATGTTAGAATCACAAGCGGCATGACAAGACCCAACAACTGTTGGACAGACTATCTCCTGATCCAAGCCAGGATCAACATAAATATAGACCTGCTGCAGTAGCGACAACAGAAGCAGTGCCGCAAAAGGTTCAACATTGAGGCACTTAAAGACCCAGGAAAAAATAGCCTTATATAACCAACTCCTTTCCAAGAACCTAGCAACCCTTGGCGACGCCCAGTTGCAGGATCCCAACAGTCTCTGGTCTGCCCTTAAAACTGCCATCATCAATCCCTGCAAAAAACTCAGTCAGCCACTCAGCCAGGAAACACCAAGGCAAGTTTGATGAGAATGATCATGAAGCCCAGGAACTATTAGTCTAAAACAACAACATTACTCGGCAGAGAAAAGGCAGGTCTACTAGCCACTCAAGGCAGAGTTACAAAAGCAAACCCTTAACATAAAAGGCAGGTGATGGGTGAAGAAAGCACTGGAGACCCAATGAATGTCTGGCAACCATGATATGCACAGTTTCTTCTGTGCACATACAGACTAAACACCCAAGGCCCCAGACTATTGCTGGCCAGGGACGGAGTGACTCTCATCAAAAATAAAGAAACCATCAAAAAATGCTTGGGGGAGCACTTCAGAGACCACCTCAACCAGGGCTCTGTTGTTGATTCAAGCATTCTTGAATGCATCCCGCAGCATACTGCACGCCATGAGCTCAGCAACAGCCCGGCCCTGCATGAAGTAAAGAAGGCCATCCACCAGCTTAAGAACAATAAGGCTGCTTATCCCCACCAAGGCATTGAAGTGCAGAGGCAAAGTGCTCCTGCTGCAGCTACCTGGCCTTGTCTGCCTTCTCTGGAAGGAAGGGAGCATCCTGGGAGAGCTCCAAGATGCCACAGTTGTGAGTATTTTCAAAAAAGAAAAGACATCTGACTGTGGTAACTACAGGGGAACCTCCCCGCTGTGGGCCATTGGAAAAGTCATTGCCAAGGTTCTCCTCAACCGTCTCCTCCTAATGGCTGAGGGTGTCCTCCCAGAGTCGCAGTGTGGCTTTTAGCTACAGAGGGGCATATCGGACATGATTTTCACCACTCGACAGCTACAGGAGAAAGCAGAGAAAAGAAATTACCTCTATGCATGGCCTTCTTCGACCTTGCAAAGGCCTTTAACACCAGTCGGGAAGAATTATGCGTCCTTCTCTGCTCTGGTTGCACCATGAAGCTTGTCACCATCCTTCGCCTGCTTCACCATGAAATGGAAGTCGTGGTAATTACAAATGGCTCCATCACTGACCCATTCCCTATTTGGACAGGTATCAAGCAGGGCTGTGTCATCACCCCAACTCTGTTCTCGATCAGCCTTGCGGCAATGCTTCACCTTACCACAGACACGCTCCCCACTGGAGTGGAGCTAACTCACAGAACCAGCGGGAACTTATTCAACGTCTGCCACCTTCAAATTAAAACCAAAATCACCCCAAACAGTGTCATCGAGCTGCAGTGTGCAGATGAAGTCTGTGTATGTGCTATCTCCGAGGACGCACTCCAGACCATCATCAGCATTTTTGCAGAGGCACGTGAGAACGTGGATCTCACCCTGAGTATCTGCAGGGCAAAAGTCCTTCATCAACCTGGCTTGGCATTGTGGAGCAAACCCCTGATCATCACCGTAGGGAGGCCTTAGAGAACTTTGACCACTTCCAAGATCTCAGAACTGGCCTGTTGGCCAACGCAGCAATTGTTGAAGAGATCCAGCATCGCCTCCAGTGTGCTAGCACAGCCTTCAGCCATCTAAGGAAAATGGTGTTTGAGAACAACAACATCAGATCAGATGGTCTACAGAGCTGTGGTGGTTCCTGCGCTCCTATATGGCTCTGAGACATGGACTGTCTACAGCAAGCACCTCAAGGCACTGGAGCTGTAGCCCCAATGTTGCCTGCACAGGATCCTGTGAATCTGTTGGGAAGAAAGATGCACCAACACCAGCGTCCTTGACCAGGCCAACATTCCCAGCATTGAGGCACTGACCACCCTTGATCAGCTACAATGGGCTGGGCACATTATCTGCATTACTGGCATGGGATTCCCCAGGCAGGTGCTTTACTCCCAGCTCTGAAATAGCAGGCCAGAGCCGCAGGTGGACAGAGGAAGCACTTCAGTGATACCCTCAAGGCGTCACTGGTGAAACGCACTATTCCCACCGACACCTGGAATCACTGGCCCAAGACCATCCAAAGTGGAGGAGGAGCATCTGGGAAGGTGTCAAGCACCTCAAGACTTGCTATCGGGAATAAAATGGAAGCCAGGCAAAGACAGTGAAAGGAACGCACTGGCACACCAAGGTCCCACCCATCCCTTCCTGCGACCATCGCCTGCCCAAAGTGTAACAGAGATTGTGATAGCCCTATCAGTCTATACAGCCACCTATGGACTCACCATGAGAGTGGAAGAGAGTCATCCTCATCTGCAAGGGACCATTGGTGATAATGATGCCATGACATTGAAAATGAAGAGCAACGCCTGATTGTCAACATTTCTCTGAGTACACCCCAAGCCTTTCAAAGATAGTATAGATGCAAGGAATGCCTACCTTTTGACAGATATCCAGCAAGAGGCTCTGGGAATGCCCTGTTGCAAGATGGGTCAGATGTGATGAATGCCATAGGGCAGCATAGGTAATCAGTGAGTTTAGTTACATTCAGCAAAAAAAAAACTTAGTCTTCACGTCAGTAATCCTCCAAGAAAAAAGACACAACTCTGCCTAAGGGGGAAAAAAACAAAATTCAGCTCAATTACCTCCCCATTCTCATTCTCTAGAGTTCCAACACACAGTTTAGTTATTCTGAGTTGAGCTCTGAAGAAAGACCACAGAAGTTGAAACATTTATGCTACTTCTCTCTCCACAGATGCCACCAGATCTGTTGAGTTTCTCCAACAATTTCTGTTTTTATTTATTTCAGATCTCTAGCATTCCCAATTCTTTGTTTTATTTACTGACTCTTATTTTTTAAATACCTTTAGAAATTCTTTCTATTTTGTTTTTACGTTTCAAGGTAGCTTCTCATTTCTCCTGATTAATTCCTTCAGTCATTCTCTGCCATTCTTTATATTTTGTCTAGCCTTCTGACTTGCCATTCACCTTTTCACAATTATATATTTTTTCCTAAGTTTCATGCTTTCCTGAACTTCTTTTGTTAATCATGGATGGTGGATCCTTATCTTAATTTTTCCTTAAAGTGGGAGCATACTTATTTGAACATTCTGAAATATGCCCTTTAATTAGCAGCCAATTCTTTTGTCTTGATTTATCCCCTGGCCTAGTATCCGAATTCACTAGTTAGCTCAGCTTTCATAAGTCATATTCAACCTTTTTTAAAAACAAGTCTTAGACCACACATCTCCCTTCCAAACTGAATGCAATATTCAATTATATTGTTGTCTTTTATTGCGTTTCTTCATCCATGATAAATAATCTGAGAATATAGTTTCACACCCCACATATCAAGCTTAAAATTAATGCGTCGCCTATTGACAAAAATTTTCTTATCCAAATGATTTGGTTGCATCACCAATTTCTCAAAGAAATACATTAGATTTCTCTTCTTCTGTAAGTTGCAGTACCTCAATAGCATATTTGTGAGTAATTATTTGACCTTTTGCTGCTTTGTAACTGTGTTCTACTTCTGCACATCTTCTGGAAGTGACCTATTGTTTTACCAATTCAGCATTTATTTTAGAATAGCTTGATACTGTGTCCATGAGTATTGCTGAATCCACATCAGTGACACTGGCTCACCATATCAGCTGTCTGGCCTACTCTGTACTAGCTTCTCACATTGGTCTTCAGGGTGTTTGTACCTTAAGAACTGATCGGTTTCAACAGATCTGTTGTGATAATGTTGATTTTCTCCTTTTAGGATCAGTCTAAGTTTCTTCCAGATTTCTACTTCACTGATCATCTGTATGGCTTTCCCCAAAATCTTCTTTGGATTGTAACATATTTGACAAAGGCTCATCAATCATTCTGACATCAATTCTGTTTCTTATGAATTCTGACTTCAAAACTACATAGTCACACTTTTCCACTTTTGAACTTACCATTCATCTTTGTAGAATTATATATGTTTTTCTCTTTCAACTATCAACACTATTTTTTCTTTCTCAGTTAGATGCAGATGATACATCTTTCCCTTTGTGCCTTTCCTTCTCAGTGAAATATACCTTTGTGAGTATCCTAGAATATTTGTAGCATTGGCTGCCTCATCTCTACTGGCCTAACCTATAATCTAATTTCTCAGTTCACAACAGGCAGCTCTGTCTTCATGCCTTCATAATTTTCCTTATTTGCGTTAAAACACTATTGTCACATTCACTTTTCTCTCCCTCAAACTGTATCTTCAGGATGGGTTCACTATGAGGTCATTAATTAACCCTGCCCCATTTCACATCACCAAATCTTATATCGGCTGCATCTAGTTCACAGTAGAATGAGCTGTTCTAGGAAACTGACATGAAAATGCTCCATGATCTTATCATTCAGGCAATCTAATTTATATAACCTACATGTAAATTAAAATGATCATGATTATTGCCATACAATTCTTACAAGCTTCTTTTAGTTCTCCCTCTTTATCATATTCTACTGTGTGGCTAGTTTAGAAGCCTACATACCCCTCCCAACAAAAACCTCTGATTTATGATATTTTTCATCTCTAATATAACTGATTCTGCATCTTTACTTCCAGGACTAAACTCCCTTCTCGATTGTCCTTAATTAGCAGAGCTACCTTACCTCTTTCCAAGCTTTCTATTCATCCTACATGTTACGTACTTTAGAATATTATGCAGTGGCTACTGTATCATCTTTGTTTATTTATTTCTATTTGTGTTGTCAATTCATCTGTTTTCTTACAAGTGCACTGTATATTCACATACTGAGTCTTTTTACTATTTTGTAACTTCTAGCATTTTCAATTGCAGCAGGTCCTAGAGTTGCACATTCTGCCACTCCCTGCCACATTCTGATCATCACTTCTCATATTGGTACTGTGCTCTCTTGCTTTGCTTTTTGTATTCAATTTATCACATGGCCAAACTTGATCCATACTCTCTAGTATTTTGTTTAAATGTTTCAGTGCATCTCTAGATATCCAACTCACCAGAACACTTTCTCAGCATGGTACAAGTGAAAACCATCAAAATGGTATGGATCCAACTTTCCCCAGTACTGGTGCCAGTGTCCCATGGATGAAAGCCCATTTCTCCTACACCAATCTTTAAGCCACTTACTTAACTCTCTAATATTATGTGCTCTGTGCCAATTTTCTCATGACTCGGGTAGCAATCCTACGATTATTGTCTATGAAGTTCTGCTACTTAATTTAGTCCCTAGCTGCTTGTACTCCCTCACCAGAAACTATTTTCTAGTTCAAGGTATGCTGTTTGACCTACGTAGATTTTTCAATCTTGTGCTTCATGCACCAGAGAAGATGTACTCATATATTGTCTTGGAGAGATGCCTTGAAGATTTCAATTGGGCAATCATCCACACAACCAACTTATAATTTCGCTTCCAGTTATCTAACCAAGAAACAGAGATTAGGAGTGAACCTTTCCATTACTTTGGATTCTGGCCCCTCCATCCTTGCCAAAACTTACATCAAAACAGTAAAGATCACATTCTGGGCCATGGCCAAGATTGTGGTCCAATTTATGAAGATTGAAGATCTTCCACTTACTCGGTCAACTCTGCCAGTACAGGAGGTCAGCACTGTGTGTGATCCGCTGTTCTGCATTGTTTCTGTGCCAAATATTTTTTTGAAAAAGGGACTAGATACAAAACAAATGAATTGTCTGCTCTGTTAGCTTCACATTTCTTATAAACCAAAACATTTCCATCTTTTAGTAAATCATTGCATATTTTTATTTCATCACTCTGCAGCTGTGAACCAATGACAATGGATGGTTAGGATATGGCTCCCCCAGCTACACTAGCTATAATTTGTTTGACCTGTTAGAGGATAAAGAAAGTACCAATCATATACTTGAAAAACAATTGTAATATCTGGATCTGTTTTGTTGCTTCAGTTGTTTTCCAAATAACAAAACACAGTGAGTATGTTACTTGATTGCAACATCCTTGAAACAATTACACCTCTGGAGTAGATTAATTTCACATTGTTTGAATCGTGACTCAGACAACAGAGCAACAGTTTAAAATCTGGAATCAATGACAGTATTCTGTGGTTGTGGTGAGAATTTCCTGTTTAAATATTCTGTGTAAAATAACTAATAAGATCAGCTTACTAGGGAATTCTTTGCACAAACTTTCTTCTTCAACAATGTACGGTGATTTCCTACTTTAATCTGCTATTTACCAGAATATACATAAGTATTCCTTATGATTCTCTCACAAATAAAAATTCTATAGCTGCAACATCTGAAGACTTGCATATTTCTGTAAATCTGTTTTTACATTTTCATATTTGCTATTTTTCTGCTTTCATGTTTTCCTTTTTCGACTAGCAGGACCAGGCATTTCCTTGGACAGTACCAATTCTATGCCAGTTTGTACTTACCAAGGGTTGCCATAGGGTGCCAAACATTCCTAAACATGAATAACTCAGTCCAGTGGCCTGGCACAGGACCAATGTGACCACCAGGTTTTAATATTATTGAGGATGGAATATTTTTCATTAAAGATTGAGCAAGACATGACCAAACTGTTAAAGAATGTTTAAGAAGAATGAGTAGAGTATGTGTTTACCTTGGACTTGAGCACCACGCAAGAAGATGAGTGTTAAATGAACTGACACTGTGGGAGATTACAGTTTCCCCATTACAGAAATACAGATATATGAAATAGACTCAGCTGAATCAATTAGTATTGTGCTTATTTTTTTAAAAAAAGGATAGGGAAAAACATTGAGCTACTTGTACAAATATGGAAATGAATAAAAAAAATTGAAGAAAGGCAGTTCTGGAATTTTTGGGACCATGAAAAATGAGTTGCCAGAAAAGGGATTGGTCTAGTGTGTGACAAATAAGATATTATAGGTATTTTGTAATTTTTTATGCATTTTCAGAAGTCCAGAAAAGCTGGCGACAGAAACGTTCTTCTATTATTGAACCACTAAATTAATTCCACTTTCAACCCGAGAATGACTTACCTTGCTTGTAGAAATGGTAACTATTAAGTTACAACTGAGACCAGTGGATCACAATTAACCATCCACGCAAAAGTCAACGTTAGCCTCTTAAAAACTGTAACACACAAGTAAGGGGTCAACTGACTCTCCTATTTGGTCTCTTTGTTTTAGTACAACAGGGATTTTTCTTTGCAAAAATTGATTTAGTTACCAATTCAGCAAGTGTTTAACTATTGATATGCTGTAATCATAAAATACACAATCTGACAAGTTTTCTTGAGGTTTAACAAAATAATGCACTGATTTTGATTTAAGTAAAATAATTAAATATGCTCTAATGTTTCCTAGGATGCAAATACAATATAGAGTGGGGAGGGATGGATTTAGCACATGAGAATACAGCAGAATTAAAGGGGTGTACAAATCATGGCCGGCTTGAGACAACATTCAGCAGTCCAGCTGTTTTCACTTGATGGGCCTGATGCTTCTGGCACCAGCACAGTTCAAAGATGCAAACAAGTGATTTATTTCTATTGGCGGCAGATGTGTTGGGTTGACTTCTTCCAAAACAGCTCTCTATCACCCTGGAGCAGTGATGTAGCCAGAGTTAAAAAGCTTGTAAGTTGGCTAGAGAGAGCGAAAGGAACCCACTCTGAGTCTTGTTCCTTTGAGATCTTCATTTTTGTCCTACAGAGAAAGCAGGTGCTTAAAACACAATCTTCTCTCTCCAAATATCCAGAAATCCAAGTAGGGTCAGAGCCAGTGTGTTCCAAATGTAACTTAATTATATCATGTCTGGGAATCCATTGCAGGCAGGGTCCCACTGTTTAATTGCTTGTTTTTAATGGTTTGTCTTCATCCAGTTGAATACAAAATGATTATATAGATACTGCACCAATGGCAAAGCGGATGTAGTTCATTGATGTTCTCTTCAGAGATTGCCTTTGGTTGTTTTTTGAAGATAGGTTAGATGTTGGAATTTGGATAGTACAGTGATGCAAATTGTATATCCATATGTGATGGCATGTTCAAATCACTGGAATAGCGGGGAGGTGATGGTCCTTTGGCATTATCATTGGATTGTTAATCCAAAGATCCAGGTATGTTCTAGGATCCCGATTTTGAATCTGGCTATAGCAGATGGCGGAATTTGAATTCAATACGAAATCTGAGAATTAAAAGTCTAATGATGACCATGAATCTGTTGTTGATTGTTGGAAAAAACAACATTTGGTTCACTAATGCCCTTTAGGAATGTTATCCTGCCAGCCTCACCTGGTCTGGCCTAGATGTGACCCAAGACCCACAGCAATTTGATTGATTTTCAACTGCTCTCTGGGCAGTTAGGGATGGGCATTGATGTCCAAATCTTACTAATGATTTTTAAAAAAGAAAGAATTACTGGAATTTTGTTTATTTCTTAGGAAAATTTGATTCAAGGTTTCTAGCAAGTAGATTCAAAATGAATTTTTGATGAAAAGCATTGACAAAAACACATAAAAATGTGTTTGGTGTCAGCTGCATCTTTACCTTTCTGCTGAAATTCTTAATGAAAACAGTAGCATAACTCCAGACACAGGTTAATACTTTAACTTGCAAGCACAATAAAGTGACTACCTCCACCTTGATGACAGATTAACACAAAGTAACACATTAAATGCAGAAACAATTTGTTGACTTCCTGAGCATAGTATCATGTTATAAATGTATTTTTAATTCTCTTCAATAGTGCTCTCACCAGCTTGAAAAATGAGAAATTAGAAGTTAGCTGCTCCAGAGCAATATTGTAAGTTTCCTGGCAGAGAACTCAATTGTCACCCAAACTTAATATCATGTCAAGAGTAGTCAGTTGAGAAACTAAGGTGTACCAATTGTATGTGATGCGTGAAAATAATGCTTATAATGTAATCATGATAGGCAAGAATGTAATTTTCAAGATTTGTAATATGTAAGGTGAAAACATATTCAGTTTTAAAGAAATCATGTCTTTCAATAACTGGCTCTGTTTTCTCAGCATTCGGCAGCAGCAGATTTAAATCTTAATACTGTAATATTTTGTATTTAGAGAGCCAAATTACAAATATTTTGTAATAAAATAGCTTACATTTGTTATATATTTCTATAAACTGGAATGGAAATCAGAAGGCATATTGAATAAATATTTTTGTGGGTAATTTTTTCAACAGATGCAGTTGTGAGATAGCATGAAAGGTATAATGGTCTCCTGTTTTCTTTAGTTTCCCCAGGAGAAAGGCAGATGCATCCAAGAAGTAAAACAAATAAGGAAAAGGAAAAAAAATACAGAATGTTGGGGAAAAAGTAAACAATACAAGATAAAAGAAACATTGACCAAGTTACAGAGAACGATTAATCCTATTGACTGCTGTGCCATCAAACACAACACAGGTGATGAACGTGGATTTCTGTTTCCTCACCATGTTTGTTTTAATTGTAAACTAATTATCATAAATTTAGACTTGCAATGAACAAATCACGTGATTTATCCACTATCAAGCTGGAGAAATTAATCATTTTTTTTCAGCAATTTAATGACAATCAACAATGTGCAGGTATACACTGCCATAATTAGTTTGTAATTCATTTCTCAGTTTGGAGAAAATGATCATTAAAATTCAGATATTAATGCAAGTATTTTGTATGGGATTCCAGTGTTCTATGGCTGGAGCTCATACAGTCTTTATGTTACTCTTTATAAGCAACAATGTCTAAGTTCTAAGCTTAATTGCAAGACATTTAGAAGAGAGAGAACAGGAGAACCATTCTTGCTCAATTGTGTGCCCATGGAATACACTTCTGCAATTAGTGGTTGAGGTAAAACTAGTGGCCTGAGGAATTAATAGTTGTGCTAATAGCTGGAGTGACTCATTAGTTATGTCAGATAATGTCAGATCACTTGGAACTGGGAACTGAGGAAGAAGATTCCAATGGATTCCTGCTGATCTCTGTAAATAGTTAATAAATGTTTATTAGTTCACCCTAGCATGGTTTCCAGACCACAACTATTAACAACATCCCACAGCTGATTGTGGTATTTATTCATGGTAACAATGGTGTATGAGCTGTTTACCAAAGATCCCAGACAGTGCTGATAAAGGTGGGCAAATAAAAAGCTATTGGCGCAGAAGAAAACATTTGAGAAAATGACCACAATAATAATAGGAGCAACTAATGATTACTATGAGACTCATGACAGCTGACTGAAAGTGAACACAGCAATAGAAAAATCTTCCCGGAGACCCTGGGCCATGGAGAGACCTTCAAACCACCTGTGCAGTGGATCAATTGACATTGATAATGGACCACCTCCAAACTCACACAGATGATCAACCAGGATCAGGTTAGTGCACCTGATCAATAATCAATAACAATGCTGACACCATTCTGACTAGGAAGGAGATTGAAGTAGAAACTGCCAAACATGAAATAATCAATAAAGGTCATCACTGCTTATTACAGTTTGTAGCACAGCAGCTTAACAGGATGAATGAAGTTCATTCGGTATAGCCAGGAGCCATTGGAGGCTTGATTCTTTTTATAAATGACATGTCCTAACTCAGATTATTCTCAAGATCAAAAAGTTGCAGATAAGCTCATAAAAACTGATCATATTGAGGGTATTGGATGATGCTTTATCGGAATTCATGCAGCCCAAAGAGGACCTTACATGAACCAAATCAGCACAGTTCAACAGGCAGGCTAAGCTTCACAAGTGGACCAAGATTTTATCAGATAAGAGAGACTTTTCTTTATTCATTCATGGGATATGCAGCCACTGGCTGGACAGTATTTATTGCCCACCCCTAATTGCCCTTGAGAAAATGGTAATGAGCTGCCTTCTTGAACCACTGCAGTCCATATGGTATAGGTATACTCAAAATACCATTATACTTTCTTACTCATTTTTAACATTTAATCTAATATTGATAAATATTTAAAGAAAGCGACTAAGAATACTTTTTTTTCTAAAATGTCCCTATTATTTTTCTCCAGAATTGCACTCAGCAGTGTCCTGGAGATTGATCTTTAATTCCTGAAAACTCCATGTCAATCCCAAAGGCTGGCCAATGCCATGGTGACCTGGGCATAAGTGTAATGGGATAGATGCTGCATGTCAAAAGGCCTACTTCCACATATTAACTTCTGTGCATTTCTATATTTTTCATAGATTTCCTATCTTTATCATGGTTCCGGCTGAACAGTGCTTTTAAGCCAAAGTGTAGTCTTTTTTCATCACTTTTTCTCTCTTCATCTGATGTACTGGGTCTGACTTCCAATATTTCAATACCTTGCCAAGGAACAACCTTTACACAGAGCTTAGATAACAAATATTACGTGATTATTACAACACAGAGTGAAAACTGTTCTATTTTAACTCAGCAGTGATGTATCTCTTTCCAGCACAGTCATTTGATAGCAACCAGGAGTCCTACTGGTTTTTGTTTTTGTTTTTGTTTGCCTTTCAGTGGAAAATCATTATCAACTATAAAATTGTTTGCTGGCTGATATCACATTTAGCACCTTCTGAGCCTGGTGAATTTAACTACAATGCTTTTGTTTAATTATTTGTGAGGGAACCAAACAATTTCCAGCTTATAGTCAAAGCTTTCTTAAGCCTACATTGAACAAGAAATTACTGACAAAGTAAATCAAAAACAAATATAAATCAAAAATATGTATTTAACCGGAAGCAGCACAGTAGCGCAATCGACAGATGCTCTAATGTTGGTGACCTTGAGGGTTAGGCTACATTTGATTCCCTACTTAAACCTTCTCAGTCTCAATTATGTAACTGCAGAAAGGTGCAGAACAGAGGCAAGGAAGAAGGCAAGCATAAAAATAAAGTTCTAACCAGTCGATTCCCACTTAACGTTTGTCTGGCAATTTCAAATAGCTTTGCTGAGACCAACCTTTCATTTTAACTGTGTTTGTAGTATATCCCAGAAAGGAAAAGAGAATGGGCAGAGAAACAGAAAAACTCCCCTAAAATAATGGGCAGAAAATGTCAATTTACCTGTTTCATTTTCAGTCATCAAAGCTGCCTTTTTTATACATTAAATGCAAGAGTTCATTGCATTCTTAAGATACACTCTGGGAAAGTAGTCTTAATTCCTGCAAGGTTAGGATAAAAGCAACAAAGTAAAATAAGAAAAGGGCACATAATTCTTGTAGTTCAAAAGACATGTCCATCATACAACTTTTACTCAACAATTTCTCGGTTTTACAAAATAACTCTCAGAAGTAAATGAATGAAGAAGTGCCTTCCAGTCATAAGTAACTTGAATGTAAGTGGTGAAAATTCAAATTTATGATCTTTAACCTTTAACTTCAACCTTCCTTCTTTCAACCCAATCTAAACTCACACTACACATTCAGGCACTTCAGCAAATATTGACTTTTCAACAGCGGGACTTAAAGAGTTGAATGCACAATATTTTCCAATATTGCTTCTAAATGTTTTCTGCTCTATACTGTCTCATTTACAGACTCTGAGATTACAATAATTCAATTGTAGTGAACTGCCAGACACTACGATACACAGTAAAAATAAAGCTGAGAGGAAAAGAGGATATTAAGAACAAGAAAGTGGAGTTTTAAAACAGCTATAATTGGTTAGTTATTCAGTTATGGTACAACTCAAAGATCTGTTAATTGGATAGTTTCAAGAGTGCTTGTGGGATGACGTCAGCCAATTAGACTTTGCTGGACCGTGTCTGCTTTGTATGTTTCAGCAAAGACTTACTAGAGACTTGTAATGCCAAAGCTGATGGGGTCCAATCTATGTAGAAACAGACCAAGCCATTGACATCAGTATTAATAGGTGATGTGCTCCAAGTGTTCCCTTGACTTATTATTTCAAAGTGGCTATTTTATAGTTTGCCTGTTTAAACAGGGAAGCAGCAGAAATTGTATAAGCAGTCTTGAAAACAGAAAAAATAAATCCATCCCAGTATGAGTAACTACCTGAATCAAATTCAATAGTATCACCAAAACAAAAGTTGACTGAAAAATATGTCTAGGGCTGTGGGGAAGGAGTAGGGTAATGTCAATAGTTGGATAGCTCTGCCAAAAGCCCTGCATTGATATGATGGGCCAAAGGCCTCCTTCTTTGCTTATATTATTCTGTGATTTGATGTTACTGTATAACTTCTTTTAAGGAGTATAAAATATATAACATACACTATGTTGGCACTTTTGATGGCATAATGAATTGGTATTGTTGGCAAATGAAATCAAAATGCTGTAACACAAAAGAACTGCTAGATCAGAGAGTGACTGAAGCAATTAGGTGAATGCACCAGAAACACCCCTACGGTAAATGTTGACTCATTTCATGAAATCTGTAGCAAAGTTTACCAGGTGGACAGTCAGAATAACCAGACACAACATGTGACAAGAGAAATGGGAAATGTTGCTGCATTCCCAAAAGGATTGGACTGAGACATTCCTAAGCGCGTCTGTTACCACTCCTTTTTGCTATAAAAACGAATGACGTTTTCAGCTGAAAGAAAAGCTGCATGTGGCTAATTATATAGTTCCCCTAGAGCAGCTTTTGAAACTATATAAATATTTAATTACTAAACAGGTTGAGCAAGTGGAGCTTGTTTTATTCCTGGCAGTGGACCATATACAGACATGCTATAAGCCTCAGATGAGTAGGAACACACATATGTTACAGTAATTTAGAATCCAGAACTCTCGCACTCACAAAACGTTCAGTATGACAGAGACTTTTAATGTAAAAGAGTAATTACAGTGTGGTAATTTAAAATTTTAAACACTCACCCCTAGATAAGTAGCAGTAATTTAATAACGTAATAATAAGAATAAATAACAAATAATAAAGAACAAATAATAAAAGAATATAGTGTTCTGAACTGTTATTGGTTCTCTAATTTTTATCTTTGGTGTTTGTGAAATTTGACTAAGCAATGAAAAGAATGGCCTGCGATTGTCTTTTTATAGGCCAGTCTCATAACCCGAATGTTAACAAGTGATGAACTGTAGGGTAATTCCTTTCTCAGACATCACCAGTCCCAAGCTCTGACTTCTTTGAAATAGATTATTGCCAACTGGTTATATCACTGTTAAATCTGAGGACTTCGTACAACCTTCTAACATTGTTTTCTACCACCACGTCTCCCACAACCTTACCCACACCACACCCTTTGACAACTACTGCTAATTAAAAAGTTGGAGAAACACTGACATTACTGCATTTTAAATCTAAGTCATGAACGTCCCATCTAGCCTCATCCTTGCAATCAATTTTTTATTTGACAGCACATAGCTGGATGTTGGGGCATTCTGTTTCAGAATAGCTCAACGTTAGTGTCCTTTCATTTAATGTGACTTCAACAACCATAGGCACTAATGTCATGTTAAATGAAAATAATATGCAGAGAATTTTCAGTGAAGAGCCTTCTCTCTTCTTCCAGTCTCACTCCCACCATCTCACAGTTCATACTGTAAGAAAAAGGAATTCATAATTTTTGAGATAACAAGGTATAGAGCTGGATGAACACAGCAGGCCAAGCAGCAGAGGAGCAGGAGGAAAGCTGATGCTTCGGGTCTGGACCCTTCTTCATTTTCTGAAGAAGGGTCCAGACCCGAAGCATCAGCTTTCCTGCTCCTCTGATGCTGCTTGGCCTGCTGTGTTCATTCAGCTCTACACCTTGTTATCTCAGATTCTCCAGCATCAGCAGTTCCTACTATCTCTTCATAATTTTTCTGTTTTATTTCTGTTAAGCTTTTCTCAAGACAAAGTGCTAAATTTTAGCTCTGTGCAAATGAATAGGCTTGGAATAGATTAAAATCAGACCTAAGGTATCACGAATGACTAACCATTAAACGTCTTCATCTCCCCAACACAACAATAGAAATCTTTGTGCTCAAAATAATTTCCAGAAAGTACCTGTGCACAGAAACATGATAATGCATGTCAGCAACGTCATCCAGAAAGTAGCAATGATACCTTTTTATTACCATGAAATCCACCATGTCTGCATTTGAAGAATGAAACTGCTGGGAAGGCTTTTATGTGAATAATGCTACCTGTTGACCCCAGAAAGAAACTCACAATAGCTTAGAGATGCAACAGCAGCTCAGTTTCATTTGTTCTTGAAGCTTGTTGTAGTCAAGAAAAGTGTCCAATTCAACTAGAGGCAATTAAAAACTAGGTACAAACTGGCAATGTTTGTACACAATATTCCAATTGGTATGGTCCATTGAGTACCTCAGCTTTCAGCTCAAGACTGTTCCATACTGTGAACTCACATAAGAAACACAAGCAAAATGAAGAGCATAAATTTTACCTTCACAAAAGTCCTGAATCTTTCCTGTTTGTCAGTTTAACCTATACTTCGATTTTAGGTTTCTCTCTTCAACCCCAAATAGAACCATCTTGCTTTGACATACCTCCTAGAGCAGCACCTTGAACTCCAAGAAATTAAAGGGAGAAATCAAGCCCAGATGTCTCTGCTGTGCCATGAAATATAGTTAGTTCACCTTTCTTTCATGACTACAACTCACCTTTTTCATGTGAGCTGCAGTCTTTTAAGAACAGTTTATAGGCCAGATTCTACAGCTCTCCAGCCAAGGTTTTCTTCTTCCAACAATATTTTTAAAGTTAAGGGTTGGAGAGTAAAATATCAATCAAAATTTGACATATATTGCTTCAATGTTGATAGTGCAGATGACTTTATGACTCTACCAGCACAGTTTCATTTTTACTCAACTCACAAAATTCAGTCAGTATTGTATATGTCAGTGTAGCATATAAGTCAGTTATTTTGCAACTTCGTTAGGAGGAAGGGAGGTTCACAGCAGCATTCAATGGTAATGTCCACTGAAACGAACACAGTATAGGTGAATTCAGACTTTCTGCTCTGCATGGCTGTTCAATCAGTAATGATCTCCACACGGATAAAAACGTGAGCTCTTTCAGCAAATGTCCACCATGTGGAAACTCTTGCTGACAATTGCTATTATAATGAAGATCTCCATATGATAGAAAGCCAGATAGTTTGCTTCCTTCCAATACAGTGGTTGTAGAATAGTGAGGTAGAATCATAAAGAACTTGGAAACTTAGTATAAATTGGGTGTTTTATTTTGGCATTCTTGCATGTCAATTTATTGATTCCCAGGGCTACTAATAATTATATTGGTTATTTTAAGCATATGCTCCATTTTAGGGTAAGTATTGTCAGGTCCACAAGACCTGAAGGAGTTGTAAGTTGTTTTGAATCTTATATTTTGCAGTTTAATGTTAAAATGTTCTTTGTTGGACTAACATATGCACAAGTGATTAGTTGTGTACAAGGTGACTACAATCTATGGAAAATTTAATTCAGAAATTAACAAGACAGAGCTCATGCACTATTATCCTGGAATCTCACATCCTTTCATTGTGTTGAGCCCGTAGTCAATAAACACAAAGCATAACAAATGATATATATCTGCCAACAGGGCCTGATAAGCAATGAGAACTATCAAAACTCATTATGTCTGACAAGACACTAAAAGTCCATCTTCTGCCTCATCTAGCAAATATTGCTTTTGCCCAGTGGTGTAGAAACTGTCCATTTAAAATGATTCATCTAGAAACCCAATAACATGATCAAAACTCCTGACATCTGAAAATATTAATTAAAGTTTCTGGACCCCTTGCAAATCATTTTGCTGTTAACATCAAGTCAATGCATTAAGAATCTAGCAGGTGACTCCTCAGCCAGACACCATGCTTATCCGAAACTTCCTCAAGTCCAAGTAAACCTTGTCAAAGCTTAACTCCAAAAAAACCTTATAATTTAACTAAAATGTTTCTCTATATGTCAAACTCATATGGTTGTATCACTGTCAACATTAAAAGGAATTCTACAACCCCCGTATATACCTGATTCTGAGCTCCTCTGGAAAAGAACTTGCACTGAACTCTAAAAACCACACAACTTAAAATCCATAACTATTTTTCTAAGTTGTGCTAAATTGTAAACTACTTCCTTCCTTTTCTCCTCCTTGTTTACTTGTGATGAGTATGTGTTGTAAAAACAATAGGAGTTTAAATTCATGAATAAACCATGTTTCTGATTCAGCCTTGAAGGGAGCTTGTTGTGGGTCACTTTAAAATTGGACTACACAAACAGAGGGGCTGGTGGAAACTTGTTACAGTCTGTTTTAAGAGAGAAGGGAGAAAATAAGACACCTCAGTTAACAGATAGAAGTTAAAGAGAATTAAAAGTATTCAAGTTACCTCTTTCTCCTGTCCATAACAATATTCTTAGCATTTAATCCAAAATAGCCCACTATATATTGGATATTTTCTTATGTTTATTGACTGAAAGCAAAGAGGTAGTTATGTAATTAAACTAATCCTTGCAAGTAAAGTAGACTAATTTAGCATAATCCATTAATGTATTTTTGCTAATAATATAATGCATATGTTGCCAAACTTTTATAAATGCAAGAATCCCAATTTTTGACTTAATAATGAGCATACGGAACCATTTAGCGTGAAGCAGATGTCCTTCATATCTTCTAATCCTTCTGTCTCTCCTGCTACAAAGACAGAGTTGAAAGAACCCATTTAATTCTTAATTCTAAATAGAGCAATGAATTATGATTGTTTGTTTCATTAAATGCATCTAAATACATATATAAACACATTTGAAAATAATGTGCTTAAATACAATGAATGAGCATAGTATTTGGGTAGATTTTTATCATCTTTGCCTGAGTCTTAACCCAAAGAAGCAAATAACACACCATTTATAAAACCTGCCTAATTTTTACTTCTTTGACGGGAATGGAGTGAACAGAGGATAGATTCTATTAAGGATATACAATCTACACTGCCAGATTCTCATCCATGCAACATGGACAAAAACAACTCTATTGTGGCTTTGTCCATTCCATTTTATTAGCCATCATCATAAACGGTACATCCATTGCATGTGTTTCTTATTTTGATTTTTGTCCAATAGTGTCAACCATTCAAGTCATAAAACAGCCAGAATTCACAGACGGTGGAATGTATTAATAATATAGAAGCAATATGGGGAGGTGATGGCCTAATGGTGATGTCACTGGAGAAGTAATCCGGAGACCCAGTAACTGGTCTGGTTTGTGTACCACCACAGCAGATGGTGGAGTTTGAATCCAGTACACACCTGGAATGTTGAATGATGACCATGAAAATATTGTCAGTCATAAAAACCCATCTGGTTCACTAACGCCCTTTAGGAAAGGAAACTGCCGTCTTTGTCTGGGCAACATGTGAGTTCAGACCCACAGCAGTGTGGTTGATTTTCTGAAATAGGCTTGCAAGCCACTCAGTTGTATCAACCTCCAGAAAAGGAAAATAAAAGGAATGAAACCAGACAACCCACCTGACATCGACTAAAGCTCAGGAAATAACAACGCAAGCACATCTCCATTGACCCTGTAAAATCCTTCTTACTAACTTCTGGGGACTAGTGCCTAAATTAGAAGAACTATCTCACTGATTAGTCATTTTCAGAAAATTTTCTGAAGAAGGGTCTAGGCCTGAAACATCAGCTTTCCTGCTCCTCTGATGCTGCTTGGCCTGCTGTGTTCATCCAGCTCTACACCTTGTTATCTCAGAGGGAGAAACATGCCTGGCCTCATTCTCATCAATCTGCCTGGCACAGATGCAGTTACCTACGACCATGTCAGTAAGAATGAACACTGTATTTCTTATGGGGACAAAAGTCCCATCTTCACATTGAGTAAACCCTTCATCATGTGTGGCACTACCACTGTGGTAAATGGGATAGACTTTGAACAAACCTACAAACTTAAGACTGGGCATCAATGAGGTGCTGCGGGCCAACATCAGTAGCAGACTTGTACTCTAATACAACCTGTAGTCTCATGATATGTCATATCTCCCACTCTACCATTACCATCAAAACAAGGGATCAACTCGAGTTCAATGGAGAGTGCAGGGGTCGGCATGCCAGGAGCAGCACCAGGCATACCTAAAAATGAGATGTCAACTCAGTGAAGCTGCAGAATAGGACTCTTAACTTCCCAAATAATATAAAATGACGAGTGATGGACAGAACTAAGTGAACCAGATCAAAGCTCTGTAGCCAGCCACATCTAGTCATAAATGGTGGTGGGCAATTAAATGACTCCCTGGAAGAGGTTGCTTCACAAACAACCCCATACTCAATAATGGGGGAAGCCAGCACTTCAGTACAAAAGGATTTGCATTTGTTGCCTGAATTGTGGAGCAGATAGCAACTTTGGAAGAACCCAGCATCATAGATTCCAGGCTTCAACCAACTTGGACCACTCCACAGGATGTAAAGAAACAGCTGGAGCCACTGGATACTGCAAAGACAATGTGCCCTGACAACAGTATTGAAAACCTTTGTTCAAGAGCTTGCCACTGTCCTTGCCAACCTGTTCCAGTACAGAAACAACACTGGTGTCTACTTGCCCATGTTGAAAATTGTCCAGGTATGTAATATTCACAAAAGGCAGGACAAATCCAACCTGGCCAATTACTACCCCATCAGTCTACTCTCAATCATCGGTAAATTGATGAAAGGTGTCATAATCAATGCTATCAAACAGCACTTGGTTTCCACAGGGCCACTTAGTTCCTGACTCATTACAGCCTTATTTCAAACATGGCAAAAAAAAAAAAAAGAGGTGAATTCCAGAAGTGAGGTGGGAATGACAGCCCTGAATATCAAAGCTGCATTTGACCGAGTGTGGTATCAAGAAGCTCTAGTAAAATTGGAGTCAATGAGAAAACTCTCTGCTAGTTAGAGTCATAACTGACACAAAAGAACTTGTTGTTGTTGGAGGTCAATCATCTTAGCTCTAGAACATTTTTGCAGGAGCTCCTCAAAATAATGTCCTAGGGTCAACCATTTTCAACTGCTTCATCAACGACCTTCCCTCAATCATACCTTCAGAAGTGGGAATGTTCAGTGATGATTGCACAATGTGCAGCAAAATTCATGACTCCTCAAATACTGAAGCAATCCATGTTGAAATGCAAAAGATCTGGACATTATCTAGGATTGGGCTGACAAGGGACAAGTAACATTTGCACTGCACAAGTACCAGATAAACAACCATTTCCAACAAAGTGTAACTAACTTTTGTCCTTTGCGATTCAATGGCATAACCATCACTGAATCCTCCAGTAGTGTCCTGGGGATTATCATGGACCAGAAATTAAACTGGACCAGCCATATATCCATTGTGGATACAAGATCAGGTCAGAGGTTAGGAATCCTGTAATGAATAGCTTACCTCCCTGACTCCCCAAAGCCTGTCTACGATCAACAAGGCATAAGTCAGGAGTGTGATGGTATACTTTCCATATACTTGCAGTTCCAACAATGCTCAAGAAGCTTGACACCATCCAGGACAAAGTGACCCATTTGACTGGCACCACATTCAGAAACATTAATTGCCTCTACCACTGATGCTCAGTTGTAGCAGTGCATTCGTCTACAAGAGACACTGCAGAAATTCCCCAAGGCTTCTTAGACAAAACCTTCCAAATCCATGACTACTACTATCTAGAAGGGGAAGGACAACAAATACATAGGGGCACCACCTACATGATCCCCACTAACCCACTCACCATTCTTACTTGGAAATATATTGCCATTCTCTCAGTCACTGGGGCAAAATTCTGAAATTCTGTCTCTAAAGATGTTGTGCTGTAACCACACCAAATAGATTGCAGCAATTCAAGAACACAGTTAACCAGAACTTCTCAAAAGGTATCTAGGGATGAGCAATAAATGTTAGCTCAGCCAATGTCACACACCTTTCCGAGTGAATAAAAATAAGGTTTTTTGGTGTAAAAATCAAAGGATGGCAATCAGAAAAATGTACCAAAGAAGCAAAAAAAAGGTCAAATTCTTTGGCTACTAATTTCGGTCTCCATTCTGCTCGGACACTTACTACTGATAATAAGGTTTAGGCATAATTTTTTTTGTGTTTAAATGTTTGTTAAGTGTTTTTCATGGAGATTTATACACGAGAGAAACAAATGCTCATGCAGATTCATACATCATCACTTTTAAGATACATAAACCGCCAGACAACAACGGCATGTATTAAAACATGTTTTATCATCTGGAAAAGGAAAAGCATAGCAAATCATGGTAGAGATTTTCAAATTGGTAATAAACTTATTAAGAATAAGAACTCTTTAAGAAATCATTTTTAGTACTAAAATGCAGGTTTCTTTTGTTTGTTTGGACAATGCATTGAGTTTGGATTTTTCTACCGCATAGAATACTACTTGCATTCAGTGCCAAGCCTACCACATTAATTATAGTTTACATCCCTGAGAAAAATAATTGCCTTTGTTGGTCAATATAGTGATATCCAGAAATTGAACACAGAATCCTTTCAATATAACCCTGAAAAATATTATGGGCTGCCATGCGACCTCCCCATACTTGGTAATTGGATGAAAATGCAATCCTTCAGACCAATACTCAAATTACAAGTTAAGATAAAATTTCTTCATAACATAAAAAAGTAGACTTCAAAGAGCAAGTAATCTTTTTTACAGTTTGAATAATGAGAACTTAAATAATAAAATAAACAGGTAATGCATTCAGGAAATCACTTTACTAAACTTAACATGTTTTACCAAATAGTTCTGATAAAGTATATGAGGCACCAAAGCAATAAATTGATAAAGAAGAAAAGCTGCAAATGAGAAAATTAATGGCTGACATATTTACTTAGCCTAAATTGATGGTTAGTTAAACAATTAAAATCAATGCAAGCAGAAAGTTTGTCATTTACATAAGTTTATTCTGACAAGGAAACAACTACATTTCTCTTTTAGCTTGACGAAAGGAAAAATTAAGATCATGTAAATCATCAAAGAATACTTCATTATCTCTGGTGAAATCACAAGGTTGGATATTCCATCATAATTTCAAATATCTTTTATGCATTTATATGGAACTACATCCAATATATAGTACATTTGGGTTTGTTTATGCTTCACATGAGCCTCCTCCCGACTCGCTTCATCTAATCCAACCAACAGATCCTTCTATTGTTTTCTAACGTCATCTCAAATGCATCTGTGCCATTCCCTTCGAATATACCTTCTTGTCGGGAGTCCCACATTCTAACCACTCTATGATTAAAAAAGAACTTTCTTCTGACTTTCATAGTTCATCTATTCATATGAAAGCAATGGCATAGTGGTATTATTGCTTGACTATTAATCCAGAGACCAAGATAATGTTCTGGGGACACTTATTCGAATCCTGCCACAGCAGATGGTGGATTTTGAATCCAATAAAAGGAAATCTGGAATTAAGAATCTGCTGATAACCATAAAACCATTGTTGATTGTTGGAAAACCCAGTTGGTTCACTAATATCCTTCAGGGAAGATCATTTACCATCCTCACCTGGTCTGGCCTAGATGTGACTCCACCCCCACGGCAATGTGGTTGACTCTGAGTTGCCCTCTGAATTGGCCTAGAAAATCAATTCATGAGCATATCAATACACATAAGGGTTCTGCCATTCACTGTATTATTTCCACATGACCTTCCAAAGTACATCACCTCACATTTGTCTGGATTAAACTCCATCTGCCATTTTTCTGCCCTACTTCCAACTGATCTATATCTTGTTAGATCCTCTGACCACCCTCCTCACAATTTGTAACACCACCAATCTTTGTTTCGTCCGCAAACTTACTAATTAGACCAGCTACATTTTCCTTCAAATCATTTACATTGGCCACAAACAAAAGAGGTCCCAGTACTGAGAGATAGTAGGAGCTGCCGATGCTGGAGTCTGCGATAACAAAGTGTGGAGCTGGAAGAACATAGCAGGCCAGGCAGCATTAGAGGAGCAGGAAAGCTGATATTTCAGGCCTGGACCTTCTTCAAAAATGGGGGAGAGGAAGGGGGCTCTGAAATAAATAGAGAGAGGGCAGGTCATGGTAATAGAAGATGGATAGTGAAGCAGATAGGTGGGAGAGAAGACGGACAGGTCAAGGAGGCAGTGATGAGAGAGGAGGCTGATCTTGGGATGATTTTGAAACTGGTAAAGTCCACATTGAGTTGTAGGGTTCCAAGGCAGAATATGATGTGCTGTTCCTCCAGTTTCCAGGTGGCATTGTTGTGAAACTAGAGGAGGTCCAGGATGGACATGTCGTCCAGGGAGTGGGAAGGGGAGTTGAAGTGGTTCGCAACTGGAAGGTGTTGTCGTTAGTCGTGAACCAAGCGTAGGTGCTCCACAAAGCGATCTCCAAGCCTCCATTTGGTTTCCTCGATGTAGAGGAGGCCACATCGGGAACAGTCGAATCGATATACCACCTTAGCAGATGTGCAGGTGAACATCTGTTTAATGTGGAAGGTTTTTTTGGGGCCTGGGATGCAGGTGAGGAGGGAGGTGTAGGGGCAGGTGTAGCACCTCCTGCTGTTGCAGGGAAAAGTGCTGGGGCTAGTGGGGAGTGTGGCATGGAAGAGGGAGTCACAGAGAGAGCAATCCCTCCAGAAGGCACATAAGGGTGGGGAGGGAAATATATCCTTGGTAGTGGGGTCAGATTATAGGTGGCAGAAGTGGGTGTTTTTGACCACTGGGGGGTGGGGGGGAGGGCAAAACCAAACTTCCCCCCCTTCTGTGGTCAAAAATGCTCTTGGCCGCATCTCTTGCGTTTCCCACACCTCTGCCCTCACACCCCCTCCCCACAACAAAAACAAAGACAGATTCTCCCTTGTCCTCACTTATCATCCCATTAACCTTCAGATTCAATGCATCATTCTCCACCAATTCTACCACCTGCAATCTGACCCCACAACTAAGGATATATTTCCCTCCCCACCCTTATCAGCCTTCCAGAAAGTTGAGGGCAGTGAGCTATACCCTGAAGACCCTGGGTCAAATATGACCTCAAGTTGAGAGCCTCTCCTCTCCCCTTTCATCTTTGAGGAATCATTTCTCTGTGCTACTCCTGCTGATTTTCTGTCTTTCTGGAGGTCAAGAGTGTATTGAAGTGACTACTCCATTTTCTGGTAACAAGTAGTCTAATCAGAATCCTTAAAATGGGAAGCAACTTATTCACTACATACAACACTATAGATTTCAGTAACTTCAAACAATACAAACTGTCAAATATTTCTACTAATTCAGCAGCTGGCAGTAATGTTATAAAGCAGAGGTCAACTTCCCTCTGATAACTACAACCGAAATACCCAGAGAGGCTCACCTTAGCCTATAATCTGTTAAGTGTGAAAAGTGGTATAAGCTCTCTCTCACTCCCAGTCTGTCATAAAATGAGTGGTTAAACAAAATAAACCCCTGAGACCTACAATCAACAAGTAACAATTTATTTATCTAACTAACAGTGATAAATTAACTGAACTATTAACAAACCAAACAATTCCCTTCTAACTATTCCCAAATAAAACAAAATTCTAATGGCATGCTGTTCCAATAAAAAGAAGTCCCACTTATATAAACCAAAATTTAAAAAAAAGAGACAGTCTCTCAAAATTACAGCCAGGTTACATATTCCAGAAAGTTCTGTGTTCTCCATTGATCTTCTGTCAGGACTATTAACCCAGTGCCACAGGACCTTTATTTAGATAATGCTTTCTCTGAGAGCTAATCTCTTAGCAGATGGCAGTTCACTCCCTGCTGATTTTGCAACTGTCGCCATCTTTTATACCCTTGATGACATATCAATTTCTTACAATAAGCTTGGACCTATGTTGTTAAAGCCATCAGATTTAAATTTAATTGGTATTTAGTATCTAAGTGCCTGGATTAAATTAATTGGCTAAATCAAAACTTGTTGCCTTGATAAGAAAAATCTGTGGCTTGGCCTGCTAACCACCCAGCTTTTTGACACAAATGTTACAATTCAGGTGCTCTGTGCACCTGCAAACCCACAAGCTGCCCACAGACATTTTTTTTTAAAAAAAAAACTTCAATTCTAGAAAAAGCACATCATCTTTTAAAGGGACCACACACTGCTTTTCCCCCTATCATTTTATAAACAGCAATATTTTACAAACGCCAGATTCTAACATCCTGCCTTCCAACCTACAAGTACTTTATCCAACTTTGCAACAGTCGAAATCATTTAGCAATTATCCTGAAAGTTGTTGATGATCCTTTTGAACAGCACAGGGTGGGCCTGGGGGCAGATAAAACCTGCTACTATATGGTCTCAGTCCTCATATAAAGAAGCTACTCAAAATGGTAGATGAAAATATCCACAATACAAATGGCTGTGGTCAATGTGAATGGTATCATGACATCAAAATAACGTCTGTAGTGCCAAAAAATACAAGGGCTATGCAACCACATATTGTGGCCAGCATGACAGCTTCTAAGTTTGTCACTGAACTTTTATATCAAATTGATTTTAAAAAATGAGGATAATTAATTAGAGTTGTGGAATCATTAGTTTGATTGTAATCATGGTGCAGGTAAGGTTTTAATTGAAGTCAAAGAAACCATTTCAAAGATGTTTTGAAGCTCTACATGAAGCACAGAGGCAATGACTTTAATGACTGGGAGGAGCTCACTACCAGTTGTTTGAATTGCCAACAACTTGTCTATCAAGTTGCATCATGCTTTGAGTCACAATGTCTTAATGATGAGACAGAGTGGCTGTAGTGAAGGAAAGAATAGGAAACAAATTTAGGTGACATGGTGGCTCAATGGTTAACACTGCTGCCTCACAGCACCAGGGACCCGGGTTTGATAGCACACTCAGGTGACTGCCTGTGTAGAGTTTGCACATTCTCCCTGTGTCTGTGTGGGTTTCAGTTGCGTGCTGTGGTTTCCTCTCACAGTCTGTGTAGGTTAGGTGAGTTGGCCATGCTAAATTGTCTGTAATGTGCAGGCTAGATGGGTTAGGCATGGTAATGCAGCATTATGGGGACAGAGTAGAATGCTCTTCGGAGGGTTGATGCAGACTGAAATGGGCTGAATACCTTTTTTCACACTAGGGATTCCTTTTCTACTCAGGATTCCACTGTCACATAGCATGACCTGCCGATGCACAAAACCTGAGATCAAAAGTCAGCTTGTTCCGCCACACAAAGGTCCATGGCAGAAAGCATTGATCCTGATTTAGGAGACCAGCAACATTTTTTGATTGCATAGCATACCATGAATATTGCACCCTCTTGTTCGCAAACTGATTAGACATTAAGCAGTGGGGGAAATGGTCAGGTCACAATAAAGTGCTGTTGTAAATCCATAAGTTTTCTATTTATTAAATTGAATTTGATATAACATATGTGGCAGACATAGATAAACCTTTCCTTACCTGCATCATGGAAGTTTTCTGGCAATTTCCCAGCTTGGCAAAGATACAAACCAAAACACTTAGGCATTCCCACTCAAAGTATATCTCAGAAGAAATTCTCAGTTGTTCTTAAATAATATATTTGAACAGTTTATTCACAAAATGATGCACTATTGCTGTTGGTTTCTTTTGCTATGATAAACAGATGGAAAACCAACATTAGGGAATAAATAACCACCTTTTAAAGCACCATCAAGTTTTCTACAGTAAATGATGGGTAACCACTAATTGCCATATTTACAGTTTATTTATCAACATAATTTCCAATAAGTACTTGATAATTTACAGGCAATTAACTCATAACCATTCAAACAATAAACCACAAAATCCAAATGGATATCACAACCTATGCATTTGTCTTGATTTTATTCTTGTTTTGATTTCTACAGTATCATTCTGCTCACTATCAGTTGTTTCAACAAAATCTTGACATTATCAAATAAAATAAAAATTTATTGGTTAGTTGCAGTCATTTTCCAAAAGCATCAAAATAGTAGAAACTCATACAACAGTTTAATAAAGTCATTGTATTAATTTTACTGAAGTACCGTTTCAATGGGAGGACCTAATAACCCCAAACATTGTGGCAGTAGGGTGTTATTCTTTAAGTATTTTAGTACTAGTATAATTTGCCTCCAACTTCTTGTTTTAATGGAGTTGTTGATGCATGATTCACTTGCACAAATTGGGTATGCCTAGAAGTTGTAGAAATCAGCCTAATGTGATATATGCAAGATAATACAACCATGATACAATAGCATAGTCGAAATGTTACTGGTCTCCTAATTCAGAATCCAGGGCTGGTAATCCAGATACATGAGTTCAAATTCCTTGACAGCAATTGGGAAATTTAATAACTTTGGGAAGGCAGCTTTTCATTAAGAAATGGTGATTATGACTCAACTAAATTAACATACAAAAACAGAAGTTGCTGGAAAAACTCTGCAGGTCTGGCAGCATCTGTGAAGGGAAATCAGAGTTAACTTTTGGGCCCAGCGACCCTTCCTAAGAACTGATGGTAGCTAGCAAAATGTTATATGCAGAAGATAGGGTGTGGGAGGAAGTAAGGAATAAACGATAGGTGGGGATAGAGTCCAAAAAGAGAAAAACAGTTGGACAGAGATATAGAGTGGATAATGATCTGGCGAGGAGAGTGAATAACTATTAATGAAGACTGTTAGTGGCTAACAATAGGTAGTGTGTAATGGCAGACTATGTGGTAACAAGGCCTGGTCTGTGGGGGTAGGGGTCTAGGACATGGGAGAGTTCTGGCCCTAAAATTATTGAACTTGATACTGAGTCTGGAGGGCTACAGGATCCCCAAACGAAAAATGAGGTGTTGTCCTTCCAGCTTGAGCTGAGCTCACTAGAGCATTGCGGCAGGCCTGAGACAGAGATGTTGGCCAGAGAACAGGGTGGTGTGTTAAAGTAGCAGGCAACTAGAAGCTCAGGGTCTTTTTTGCGGGCAATTCTGTGAAGTGGTCACCCAGTCTATGTTTCATTTCCCCAGAGTAGAGGAGATCACATTGTGTGCAGCGAATGCAGTAGATTAGATTGTGCAAAGTGCAGGTAAAGCACTTCTTCACCCGGAAGGTGTGTTTGGGCCCTTGGATACTGAGGAGGGAGGAAGTAAAAAACAGGTGTTACACCTTTGGTAGTTGCAGGGTAAGATGCCATGAGGCTGTGGGTTGGTGTTGGGAGTGAAAGAAGAGTGGATCAGGGTGTCCTGGAGGGAAAAGTCCCTGCCGAAGGCAGCATATATCTGGTGATGGCATCCTGCTGGAGGTGGTGGAAATTTTGGCTAATAATCCTCTGGATGTGCTGGTGGGATGGTATGTAACGACAAAGGGAACCCTATCACTGTTGTAGGATGGAAGAGAGGGAGTGAGGGCAGAAGTGCGGGAGATGCATTGGACACAGTTGAGAACCTTGTCGACAACAGTGCTGGGAAGTACTCAGTTAAGGATGAAGGTGAACATTTCGGAAGCTCCCTTGTCGAAACTGGCCTCATCGGAACACATGCAACAGAGACGGAGGAATTGTTTATTCTTTGCCCCCTCCCCCCACCCTATCTTATACATATAAACCAACATGTTTCTAGTTACCATCAGCTCTGAGGAAGGGTCACTGGACCCAAAACATCAACTCTGATTTCTCTTCACAGATGCTGCCAGACTGGCTGAGCTTTTCCAGCAACTTCTGTTTTTGTTTCTGTTTTACAGCATCTGCAGTTCTTTCGGTTTTTTAAATTATGATACAACCCAGCTCGTTCACTTTACCCTTTAGGGAAGAGAACCCCCTGTCTTTATCCAACCTGATTTATATTTAATTCCAGACCCAGAGCAAAGTGGCTATCTATCCTCTCAAGTGCCCATATAACTCACATGGTACTGAGCACAGAGGTTGGTACCTTTCCTGCCCAGTATACATGTGATGATCAATTCCATTGGCATCCAACCATGGTGGAGCCTATGATGGTTGATGTTGCTCCTTCCATTGTAGTACAAGCAGAAACCAAACAATGTCTGAATATTGCAGTATGAAGTCACACTGAAGATACGTAAGATCAGCTTGCTGTCGTGCAAAGTTTGACTGGTACATCATGAATGCAGATTAGAAGTGACTTGTAGGGTGTCCATGAAATCCATTAGTCAATTCTTCAATGAATTGGAGGATTGTTGAACTGCCAACCCAGGGAGATGGCAGCGGCTCCATGCAGAAATAATCTGCTCCCCTCAAACATTTGTCCTCCCATCATTACACCGTTGTCATGCCTCATAAAGGCATGCCTCATTTATAACTGGAAACGTGGACTGTATTTAGTATAGAATTTTCTCAAATTGCCTTATCTTTTAAAATTTTAACATTAAAAGACTGCTGATGTGGCTACTGAGTGTCAGGCAAAGTGCAATTTGCCCATAGGCAGAGAATTATCTCAAGTCTCTGAAAAGTCCCTAATTGAATGGCCATGAATGGGCCTGCCAAAATGAAAATCAATTGTGGAATTTGCACCTCCTCCTGTTTACTAACCTAATCAAATTCCATTGACTCCCAGGCGTAATGCTTCCAAACTCAAAAGTTAACAAAAACACCTACGGAGAAACCAATTTGTTGTAAGTAAGCATGATTGAACACTATTCATTCTTAATTTTGCCGCATTGGCTTCTAACTTTAAATCATTCTGGGTAGGTATTAAGAACATTGATCATGTGGTCATATGACGACAGAAGATGAGCCTTACTGCCTAAGAAACAAGGAGAAGCCAGTCATTCCACAAACTACACAACACAAAGTAACAACATCATATATAGAGTAAGATTTATGTCTTAAAATGAGAGGCTGCAACATCAGAAAATCTCGATGCCGCTTTCTTTCAGTTTTACCAGTGCAGTCAACTGACCTCCTACTAACAAACTACAAGCAACTAACTTCACAACCCACTGAAAATCCACCTGCTCCAGAGAATTTTGCAACAATTTTGATATACAAATGTGTGAATTGAATCCACCAACCATTAAGAGTAACCTTCTTCACCAGGCCTGCACTAATCCAAGCCAATATCATAATTTATAAACAATCTCCCTGCTATAGGGAAGATGTTGTCAAACTTGAGAGGGTGCAGAAGAGATTTACAAGGATGTTGCCAGAATTGAAGGATTTGTGTATAGGGAGAGGCTGAATAGACTGGGGCTATTTTCCCTGGAGAGTCGGAAGTGGAGGGTGACTTTATAGAGGTTTGTGAAATCACGAGGGCATGGAGACACTGAATAGCCAAGGTCTTTTTTCAAAGGTAAGGAAGTCTAAAACTGGAGGGCAGTGGTTTAAGATGAGAGGGGAAAGATTTTGAAGGGACCTAAGGGGCAACATTTTCACGGTGGTCCATGTATGGAATGAACTGCCAGAGGAAGTGGTGGAGGCTGATACAGTTACAACATTTAAAAGGCATCTAGATGGGCATATGAATAGGAAGGGTTCAGAGGGATATGGGCCAAATGGTGGCAAATGGGACTAGGTTAATTTAGGATATCTGGTCGGCATAGGGGAGTTGGACTGAAGGGTTTGTTTCCGTGCTGTACAACTCTATGACTCTATAATTAGTTTGTTTGTAATTCAGCAAAGTGTGCTATTCATTTTAATCGTTTTTCTCAAGAGGGGACCTGTGAGTTATGAGTGAGTAAAGTAGTGTTAGATTTTTGTCCTGAACATGTAAATAAACAACTTTTTGTTTAAACTCATATAAAGCATGATACTGGTCATTCAAACTGGATACAAGAAACACACATCTTTTTCAAAAAATAAACTAATTACATGCAGTAAGTAAAGGGAACAAGGGTTTCGGTTCTTTGCCATCCTGCTGCTTAACACAGTGCTTTTGTTGTTGCCTGTCAATCAATCAGCCAAGACGATTGCCACCCATCCTGTGATGGACCTGACAGCAGTGTGTCTTCAGTTCTAGAACTGCTCAAAATGTATAATTAATCATAACGGTGCTAAGAATTATGCTGGCAATCAATTTAATATTGTCAGCTGGGCTTGCAGTATGACACACATGCAGACTGGAAGCTACATGTACTGATTCACAGGCCTTGTTCTTCACAGATGGACAGAACATGTACACACACTATGCCTGTCTCAACTGAACAAAAAAAGTGACCTTGATTCTCTGGTTCCCTCCTTAGGACAATGCCATGACCAATCAAGTGTAAATGTACCTGTTTTAAGGAAGTTAATTTTCAGTCACCAAATAACTAATGCATTCTCAATGGTAATGTCTCTGCCAGTCAACGTCACTTGCCAACCAATGAGCGCATTCTTCTCATACAGTATAAAAATGTTATTCCCCTTTAGTAATTCTTAGTATTCTTATAGAGTATATAAGTATTCTTAGTAATTGTACTGACGAGTGAAAAATGTTTCTTTCTTCAGCAATACTCAAATTCTGTGCTACTAAATGGCTATAAATATCATTTTGATTTGCATAGAATAGATTCATGAATCCCCCAATCAAAAGGAAATGCCATAGGATTATCTGTAAACTTACGTTTCAACAAACAAACAGAGAAGATTGATTGTTGGTGTATTATTAAGTCAGTGATAATTAGTTATTTATTACTTGCTTATTTGGCCCATTGTAACTGGACTCGACCCTGAACTGGACACTCATTAAGATGCCAGAAATATTTTATTTGTATCAGCATTAGGGATCTTGATCATTTATAGTGAAGTCAAACCTTATAAATAAAGTGATGTTATTTACATTATTTTAAATCTTCTCTTGGTACAAGCTCTAGGTTATGGAAAAAAAAATACTGAATTAATATAAATGAGATAAAAACGAGAATAGTAGAAACTGCTGATGCTGGAGTCTGAGATAACAAGGTGTAGAGCTAGATGAACTCAGCAGGCCAAGCAGCATCAGAGGAGCAGGAAAGCTGATGTTTCGGGTCTGGACCCTCCTT